>NW_003852412.1:13735221-13752636 GCF_000181295.1 Otolemur garnettii
TTTTTTTTTTTTTTTTGAGACAGTCTCACTCTCCTGTCCTGTAGAGTGCTGTGACATCACATCTCACAGTAACCCTAAACTCTTGGGCTCAAGCAGTCCTTCTTGTCTCAGCCTCCTGAGCAGATGAGACTGCAGGCACCCACCATGACCCCTGGCTATTTTATCTATTTTTGGTAGAGGTGGGGTCTCACTCTTGCTCAGGCTGATCTCAAACTCCTGAGCTTCAGCAGTCCACCTGCCTTTCGGCCTCCCAGAGTGCTAGGATTACAGGCATGAGCCACCATGCCTTGCCTAGAAAATCATTCGTGATAGTATTATGCAAATTACTTTAGAAAGATTATTTTCTAACTTAATGGATATATATTTCTTCAAAATCTGTGTAGTTTATTTCATATGTTTCAGAGCTAGAAATATACAAAATTAACTTGCTGTTAAAAGAGGAGCCATCAGATATGAAAATGAGTGGCATAAGTGTAAAGAATAAGTAGTTACTAGTATTCATTCTATTAAATGTCTTTGTGCCTGTACTACAAGCAAATAATATTCTCTTTTATAAATGTTATGGTAAAAGTTTGCTAAAAATGGTTTGTTGGTATGTTTCTTATCTTCTTTTCCCTGCCTTCTTTGTCTACTCAGATTTAATTTCATGTTAAATATCTATTTTCTCTTTCTTTTAAGTTACAAAATACAAAAACAAAACCAGATTTTAAAAAATCTTAAAATTAGTACTATTCATATATTAAAGTTCCTTTTATGGCATTTGAGGGATGTTTAAGAGGCAATTAGAAAATGCTCATACCTTGTACATGACACAGCCTTCATAAAGTACAAGCCCTTTTAGAAATAATTAAAAATGAGATACATTTGTGAAGAAATCTACATGTTGCTGGGTAGAATCTTGGTATGTGGAGTGAACTTTTATTTATGAGTTAGAAAATCTTTTACTACCAAACATATCTATTTGATTTACTGAGTGATATACTCAAAGCAAGAATTACAGTATTTTAGTTTTTCAGGTATATTCTGGCCTATTGCAAATAATGGTGAAATTTTTAATGGAAAAAAATCTTTAAGTTTTCAAATTGCCAATGTAGAAAATTTCTTCTCTCTTCTTCCTATTGCCTAGATCAGGATTCATGAAGTTTCTTAGTGTGATTTTAAGTGACTTTACATTTTTTACATTTTTCTCTTTGACAGGAGTCTTTTAGTCCTGCTATACAGCTGCACCTTGTACATCAAGCTCCATGTAATGTTCCTCCTTACCTCTCAAAGAATGAATCAAATCTTGGGGACCTCTTACTGGGCTTTCTTAAATATTATGCTACAGAATTTGAGTAAGTAAAACTTAAACTGTGTTTACTCACTGAGTAGTGCTGTGAAATTGGTTAGAAGCTATATTTGTCAATTGCAGTGCTGTAGACTTGTGCAGAAATGTAGAGTTCATAAAATTTAATATAATGACTAATTATTAGAAACTAAATAGATTTTCATACTTCTAGCTAAATAAAAAAATGTAGTTCACTTAGCCCAGTTTTAGTTGGTTCAGTAGTGATCTCATTTTATGTTAAGTTGCCTTATTGTATATAAGCTTTAAGTGTTGGTCCTAAGTAGGTGCTGTATTATTTAAAACATCTATTTTGTAGGACCTTAAAATGCATAGCGACAAACACAACTAACTAACTATATAAACATGAAACAAATAAAATGTATAATTAGGCCGGATAGAACTAAAAGAACTTCTAAGTGAGTTTTATGTCCTGATAGAGTTGAATTAGGGGTCTTTCACAGCTCTTCTGATCAATCTGGAAGACTTGAAGGAATAGAGAAGACTTGGGCATTTCAAGTTAGAAGTGGGTGTTGTGACCACAGGATAACACTTTGAAGAAGTTTGGAGAGAGGAATAATAGTAATAATAAATTGCTACTATTAGGTGGGAAAAATGGTTCTAAGCAGATTATGTTTATTATCTCTGTGTGTGTAATTTATGATGTGACATTATGATGTCCATTTTACTAGTGAGACATATGGACAGATGAGTAACTTTCCTGAAGATTACATAGCTAGAAAGGGTTGTTTTTCAGAAGATAACTACAAACGTAATACTTAATGATGATACTTTATCAGTGTTGGGCTTGTCTTTGTGCTGTGATGCAGTTTGCTCTAAAGAGACTGACTCATGAGATGAAACATAGGATGTAGGTAGAAATGTTATTCAAATTCTTCACCGTAAAGTTTATACCAGACAGATTTTGTGCTGGTTTTGTTTGCAGTTATGTCCCCAGGACCTAGCCCAGTGCCAGATAATGAATACTTGAAAAATACTTGTTATAATTTTGAAGTAGCAAATAAGATCTTGGACATGATTCAAAGATCCTTGAAATGTCTTAAAACTTACAGAATTAGGTTAAGAAAAGGAGTAGGAAAAGTGCTAGAGGAAAGTAATTCAGTAAGAATCAAATTACAATAATCCAGATTAAAAATTATCAAGATCTTAATGTAAGTCCAGGCAAGAAGGATAAAAAGAGAGGAACCTTCATTTATATAAAGATAAGGAAAGATTAAAGATTTGGGATATACAGAGACTGTAAAGGTTTAGAGATTATTCTAGAGTTACTTTTTAAGACATTATAATAGCTAATGTTTAGTGAGTATTTACCTAGTTTCCTGTAATATGCTTATTGATTCCTGTGGGTTTCATTTAATCCTCATAATGACTCCTGTTAACCTTAGGGAATTCGTATACGTGAAATTTACCCATAGAAATACAGCTAGATTTGTGGGAGAACTGAGATTTAAATTCAAATATGACTCCAAAACCACCTTATTAATTGTTAAACTGTATTTGCATCATTTATTGTGTTACATAAGTTAGGGATTGTGTGATGTTTGTGGAGGGGGAAAATGATTCAAGAAGATACATTTCTGCCATGTATAGTTGAGGATTAGAGCATCTAGATACAAATATCTTAAAAATCAGCTGCTTTGTTGAACTGAAAAAAGGTGGTGGATGTGTATGTTTGTGTGTTAGTTTAATATTAATGACAGCTAGCTTTCTGGGCCAAATAATACTGGCGAGGATGCTGAGGCTTGGAAAGAGGCTTTGAAACTTCATCACATAGTACATTTGTCATTTCATATGAGATATTTTCAGAAATTTAACTGTAGGGAGCATAGCTAAGAATGTAGCCATGGTAATGAGTTAAGTGCTGTGTAAAAGAATTCTGGCGTCTGTTAGAAATAAAGATTTCTTTTGAACTTTGAAGTATTTAATTTGAAAAATCTGTTTACTGAAAGACAAAGAATAAGGTGCTTGTTATGGAGTGTTCAAGTGTATGGTATATACACTGAAGAAAATTCTCAAGCTGTCGCCATGGGTAGAATGCCGTGGCGTCACAGCTCATAGCAGCCTCAAACGCTTGAGCTTAAGTGATTCTCTTGCCTCAGCCTCCCAAGTAGATGGGACTACAGGCACCTGCCACAACACTTGGCTAATTTTTTTTTTTTTTTTTGGTTGTAGTTGTCGTTGTTTGGCAGGCCTGGGCTGGATTTGAACCCGCCAGCTCCGGTGTATGTGGCTGGTGCCGAGCCAACATTGAAGAAGTTTTATGCCGTCATTTAATAACTATTGGTTTTTCTTACCTGCTTCATTCATACTTTGCTGCTGAAATTTCTTAAAATGAAGCCAGGCTGCTAGAACAATTCCTGGGAACAGAGAACTAACAAAATAGGAAAAAAGGATTAGGTGACCTAAGATTTTAGAAAGCACAATTAAAATGTACCCATTTTTTATTTTAACAAAAGAAAAATTCAGTTTATAAATGTAGACTCACAGAATACTGTAGATTCTAGGAACTTTAAAAGGTTGTAATCTTTTTATTGCTTGGATTCCTAATGACATATCATTCCTACTGGTTTACCAAATTAAAGATAAAATAATATGTATATAAATACCTGAATCTTTTTAAAAAAGGAATATGAAGACCAAAATTTTTTATCTCCTTTCTTACTCTGATTCTTTCTTCTCAGTTCTTTTATGTAATCAATGTATGTACCAAGCTATTTTCTATGTACTAGGGATGTAGCAGTTAATAAAACTGGCAAAAATTTTTTGCCTTCATGGAGTATGGAGAGACAGACAGTGAACAAAATGTATAGTGTATTAAATTATGGTAAGTGGGGAAAAATTACGCAAAATTCAAAAAGGTGGTTCTGATGTGCCCAAGGGTTGCATTTTAATACCTGTAGTATTGCAGTTTAATACCTAGCATTGTGAGGGAAAGTCTTATTGTGAATAGGTGACCTTTGAAAAAAGACCTGATGGAGTGGAAGGTGAGAGTTATGTGGCTATGTGGGAGATGAGCTTTCTAAGCAGATGAAAAAAGCAAGTGCAAAGGCCTTGAGGTGGAGTTTCCCTGACATGTTAGAGGAACAGCAAAGAGGCTAGTGTGACTAGAAAAGAGTAGAAGGAAGTGATGTCAGAGAGTTCAGGAAGCCCAGCCATCTAGTCTTTTAGTTAATTTTGATGAGTTTGGCTCTTCCTCTGGGTGATATCGGAAAACATGGAGTGGTTTCAGTAAGGAAATTTTAGCTCATCTAGGTTACAACAGGTTCACTCTGGCTACTGGATAAGAATAGACTGAAAGTATCCAAGGCCAGAAGTAGGGGACTTAGAAGAATATTCCAGTAGTGGAAGTGGATGAAAGTAGTCAGACTTTATTTACATTTTGATTTATAACAGATCAGATGTGGAATGAGAGAAAGAAGGGAATCAGGATGATTTCTAAGTTTTTTGCCCAAGCAGTAGGAAGATGGAATTGCTCTTAAGTGTGGTGGGAAATAGAGGAGCATTGCTGATTTTGAACGTTTTAAGATTGTGATATCTGTGGATACTCTGAGAATTGTCAGTGGATAGATGATGTTTTTGGTGGTTTTGTTTGTTTTTGAGACAGAGTCTCACTTTGTCACCCTCAGTAGAGTGCTATGGTGTCACAGCTCATAGCAACCTCAAACTCTTTGGCTCAAGTAATTCTCTTGCCTCAGCCTCTCAGGTCACTGGGACTAAGGCGCCCATTGCAGTGCCGGGCTATTTTTAGAGACAGGGTCTTGCTCTGGCTCAGGCTGGTCTTGAACCTGTGAGCTCAGGCATTCCACTTGCCTTGGCCTCCTAGAGCTAGGATTACAGGTGTGAGCCACGATGCCTGGCATTTTGTGTGTGTGTGTGGACGCAGAGTCTTACTCTGTTGCCCAGGCAAGAGTTCCATGGTGTCATAGCTCATAGCAACCTTAAACTCTGGGGCTCAAGCAGTCCTCCTGTACCAGCTTCCCAAGTAGCTGGAACTACAGGCTCCTGCCACAATGCTCAGCTAGTTTTTTTTTTTCTATTTTTAGTAGAGACTGAGTCTTGTTCTTTATCAGGCTGGTCTCAAACTCCTGAGCTCAAGCCTTCCACTGGTCTTGGCCTCCCAGAGAACCAGGATTTCAGGTGTAAACCACAGTGCCTGGCCTGGGTGTTTTTTTTTTTTTTTGGTTTGTTTTTTTAAGAGACAAGGTCTTACTGTATTACCTAGGCTTATCTTTAACTCCTTGCTTCCCACCAGGATTCTGGGTATGAGGCTCTGAGTCCAGGTAGATAGATGGTATTTAAAGCTATGAAACTATTTGAGGAGACCAAGGAAGTGAATATAGATAGAAAAGAAAAAAAGGTATAGAGATTATGTCCTTGGATGGTCCAATGTGTAACAGGAAATATAGGGGATAAAGGACAAAATGAAGACAGATGCACAACATAGCCATTCTGTGCAACAACCGTCCTAGTCTCTTAAAAAGTCATTATTATTAACAAAACAAAACTGTGGGGGAACTTTTCCACATTTAAAGAGAATACTCAGTCAAATACATTAACCTTGATTGTAATCTGATTGGGGTGGGGGAGCTATATAAACGGTATTTGAGTTATTGTTAACTTTCTAGATGCTGTTGGTATTATAAAGGAGAATGGCCTTATTCTCACATAAATGCCAAAGGATATAGAAATAAAATTTCATAGTATTACAGGTTACCAACTGATTTGTTCAAAACACACATAATAGTTCTTCAATGCAAATGAGCAAAAAAAAAAAATCCCACACAGTCAAATGTTAATTATTGAATTTTCAATTATGCTTTTCAGTTTTTCTAATTTGAAAATTTTTATAATACAAAGCTGATTAAAAATCAGGTTGAGGGCAGCACCTCTGGCTCAAAGGAGTAGGGGGCTGGCCCCATAATGCCGGACGTGGTGGGTTCAAACCCAGCCCCGGCCAAAAACTGTAAAAAAAAAAAAAAAAAATCAGGTTAGGGATGAAACTTAGGAAGAAAGAGTCATGGAGATAGGAGGAAATCCAATAGAATGTGGTGTCTTAGAATTCAAAGGGAAGAAAAAGTAGATTTTTTTTTTTTTTAAGAAACAGAGTCTCACTTCATTGCCTTTGGTAGAATGCTGTGGCATCACAGCTCATAGCAACCTCCAGCTCTTGGGCTTAGGTGATTCTCTTGCTTCAGACTCTTGAGTAGCTGGGACTATAGGCGTCTGCCACCATGCCTGGCTATTTTTTTGTTGCAGTTTGGCTGGGGCTGGGTTTGAACCTGCCACCCTTGGTATATGGGGCCGGTGCCCTACTTGGCGCTGCCCAAGAAAAAAGTAGTTTTGAGGGGGAAGAAGTGATTATCTGTGTCACCTTTTTTTGGATAGATCAAATAAGAGGAGAGCCAAAAGTTGTGCATTGGATCTAGCCACATGGGGTCCACCGAACCCTTGACAGAAACAGTTTCTGTGAAATATTGGGGATAAAAAGCATTACTGGTATAGACTCAAGAGGACAAAAGAATTAGTTATAAATTCTTTAGAGATGTTTACTTATTTGTAGAGGAGACCAGGAAAAACAGTGTAGAAATTGGAAGGTTAGGTGGGGTTGAGTTTTTAGAGAGGAGAGGTAACTCATCTTAATGGGAAAATTGATGCCAGAGAAAAGCAGAGTAAATTGTTGAAACAACATACTTGATGTATTAGATGAAATTAACTATGGTAATGTAGTATGATTGTAAGGCATAGCATTAAAGGTCCTTTTGAGCTAAGTGATCATGAATTTAGAATGCGGTCAGCATGATTATATCATTACCCATGTTCAGCTGTGTGGGAAAGGTTTAGAATAGATTTAATCCGGGTTATGTTTCAGCCAAGTAAGTTCAGTGCAGCAGCAGGAGGTAAGAGAGTTGAGAGTATATGCAAGGGAGTAATTTTAATCATTGACCATGGGCAGAATGTATTTTTTTTATTAAATCATAGCTGTGTAGGCAGAATATATTAAATTCAGTCTTGAAAATGTGGACATAGGGTTCTTATAGTGTGGACATCCAGGTGACAGGTTTTAACAGTTGTAAATATCGAACTGAAACTTAATTCAGTTATGGAAGGCTGGGGTGAGTACTCTGGGATTAGAGTAAAATTTCTCTTTAAGATAATTGAAATTCCTGAGAAAATTTTATTTGCTTCCCACCCCTTAATAATAAAACTGTATACATTTATTAACTTAATGTAAATCTGTTTTTAAACTTTTTTCATTTCAGAATATTATAGGGAACAAACATTTTTGGTTACATGGATTACTTTTGTAATGACTTGAGTCAGCATTGCTAATCTTAATATATATAGCCATTTGGTGTCAGATTCATAATTTTGACTTTGTTGGGCTTAAATTTTTCTTTATAATTCCATGTCCAGTTTAATTTTTTTCCAATTTAACTAATTATCTCAAAATACTTTCTATTGGTCACAAAAAAAAAAAAGCTAGGAGAGAGTTAATTGATGCGTGTCAATTATTACTACTAAAGAAAAGATCATGGACCTAACTATTTAATTGGTAATCTCAGTTTTTTCCAAAAGATTATCATACAGGGTGGCCATAAGTTCATGTGCAATTGCATGTGAACTTTATGGCCACCTGTATATTAAGTCCATTTTAGATTGAATTAAACCTAATATCTATTGTTTCTGAAACATCTCTCTTCTATAGACTATCTTATTTTTACATTTTATTTATTTGTTTTTTTATTGTTGTTGTTCAGCAGGCTCTGACTGGGTTCAAACCTGTCTGGCACTCCAACCATTGACTTATGGGCACCCAGCCTACATTTTATTTTTTTATTTTTATTTATTTATTTTTGCATTTTTGGCTGGGGCTGGGTTTAAACCCACCACCTCTGGAATATGGGGCCAGTGCCCTACTCCTTTGAGCCACAGGCTCCGCCCCATTTTTATTTTTTTATTTTGCTGCTTTTTTTTAAAAGTTGGAGTTTTGCTGTGTTACCTGAGCTAGAGTGTAGTGGCATGATCATAGCTCACAGTAGCCTCAAGCTCCTGGGCTCAAGTAATTTTCCCACCTTACCCTTTCTTATAGCTGAGACTATAGGTGCATGCCACCAGCTTGGCTAAATATTTTTATTTTTTGTAGAGAGCAGGTTTTACTATGTTGCCCAGGCTGGTTGCAAATTCCTGACCTCAAGTAATTCCCTTGCCTTGGCCTTTCTAAGTGCTGGGTTGCAGGCATGAGCCACTGTGCCTACCCTATAACTTTAATTTCTTTTTTTAATTTAAATTTTTGTTTTTGAGACAGTCTCAGTCTGTTGCCCTAAGTAGAGTGCAATGATATCATCATAGCTCACAGCCTCAAACTCTTGGGCTCAAGTGATCCTTTTGCCGCAGGCTCTTGAGTAACTGAGACTATAGCTGTGATGCTTGGCTATTCCATGACGCTCAGCTAGTTGTTCTTCTTTTTTTTTTTTTTTTTTTTTTCCAGTTTTGGCCAGGGCTGGTCTGGAACCTCCCCCCCTAATATGGGGCCGGCGCCCTACTCCTTGAGCCACAGGCGCTGCCCAGTCAGCTAGTTTTTCTTGTCGAACTCCTTAGCTCAAGCAGTCCACCCTCCTTCGCCTCCCAGAGAGCTTGGATTACTGGCTTGAACCACCATGCCTGGCCCCTGTGCTTTATTGAGTGACAATAATAGATTTTCAGATGGCAAACAAATAGAGATGGGTACACTTACAGCCCTGACTCAAACATAACAAAATTGATACAGGTAACCAAAAAAAACATTTGTACCCCAGTGATATTTTGAAATTAAAATAAAAGGTATGATAAAGAGTTTAGTTTATGGTCTGTGTGTTTTAAAGCTTGAAATAGTTAGAGAAGACATTTATATATTATGACCTAAATTCTTCATTTAAACACACCTGTAAGAGTAAAAGAAGTATGTAAGTTGTATGTCTTTTTTTTTTTTTTTTAATTGAAACAGCGTCTCATTATGTTGCTGTGGGTATAGTGCAGTGGCATCATCGCTTTGCAACCTCAGACTCCTGGGTTTAGATGATCCTCCTGTCTTAGCCTTCTGAATAGCTAGGACTATAGGCATGAACTACCACATGCAGCTGATTTTTCCCATTTTTGGCAGGGGGAGGGTCTTGCTCTTGCTCAGGCAGTTTTGAACTCCTGACCTCAAGTGATTCTCCTGCCTCAGCCTCCTGGAGTGCTAGGATTGATTACAAGTGTGAGCCACTGCATCCAGCCCTCATGACTAGAAATTTTTGTTAATTTGGAAATATTTAAAAGTTCTTTGAAAATGCAGTGGGTTGAATTAGTCTAAATGGTAGTGATTTAAAATATTCCGTTTTCTTTTTGAAGTTCCTCCAATGATGCAGTGATTTTAATAACCACACTACCTGAGTTGATTATAGCTTGAAGCTTAAATGATATGTGGTATGAGATGTTCAATAAAATAAATATACGTATATCATATAATGTTTCTTTGACCCAGTTTATTTATTTCTTTTTTACTTCAGTTTAATATGAGGGTATAAACCATTAGATTACAATGTTTGCATTTGTTAGGTAAGGTCCCTGTCGTAGTTGTGTCCCTCTCTCAGAAGGTGTGCCATATAGCCTTACATTGTGCCCTTTAGGTGAGGGCACACCAGTCCCCTTCCCCTCTCCCCACTGCTTCCTCCCCACTACCCCATCTTGAATTAAACTGAGTTTATATCTTTTGTATTAAACTGAATAGAGTTGGAGAATATTCTCTTTAGTAAAGTATCACAAGAATGGAAAAGCAAGTATCCAATGTATTTATTACTAATATGAAGCCAGTAGATGAACTTACACACATTCACACAAGAGAAGAAAAAAAGTCTCCATCATGGCTGACTAAAATTCCATGGTATACATATACCACAGTTTTTTAATCCATCTTTGACCCAGTTTAGAACCAAGTAGTGGAATGTAATGTAAATTCAAGATTAGTTTGGTTTTTTTTTGGAGATAGAGTCTCAAGCTTTTGCCCTGAGTAGAGTACAATGGCATTACAGCTCACAGCGACCTCCAGTTCTTGGGTTTAAGTGATTCTCTTGCTTCAGCCTCCCAAGTAACTGGAACTACAGGCGCCCCCCACCACGTCCTGTATTTTTTTGTTGTAATTGTCATTATTGTTTTAGCCAGCCCAGGCTGGTTTCCAACCCTTCAGCCTCAGTGTATGTGACCAGTGTCCTCCCACTGAACTATGGGTGCTGCCCCAAGATTAGTTTTGTTTTTTTTCAATTTCTTTTTTTTCCCTTTCTTAAAAGCCTACAGCACCCGTATTCCCAGGCGGTCTCCCATCCAAGTACTAACAAGGCCTGCTTAGCTTCCGAGATCAGAGGAAAGTGGGCACGTTCAGCCCTAGATTTGTTTTAATAGAAATACAGTGGTGAAGATATTGTGCCTTTGATTTAAGGAAACAAAAGTTGTAGTTTAATATTCCAAACTTTTTTTGAGATAAGAGTCTCACTCTATTGCCTTTGGTAGAGTGCTGTGACATCAGAGCTCATAGCAACCTCAAACTCTTGGTTGAGCTCAAGCGATCCTCTTGCCTCAGCTTCCCCAAGAACCTGGGACTTCAGGAGGCCACCACAGCAGCTGGGTCTTTTTAGAGCTGGGGTCTCACTCTTGCTCAAGTAGTTTTGAAAATAGGTTAGTATGATAAAAAGAGATGGGGACCAACTCCTGAGCTCAGGCAATCCACCCGCCTCAACCTTCCAGAGTGCTAGGATTACAGACGTGAGCCTCCATGCGTGGACTCTTCTGGAAAATAATGTATGCCTTTAAAAATAATATTTACAGTTTTAATTCTGCAGACTTGATTGTCTTATCTGATATTAAAAAAAAATGGACTCAGGGAAGAGTTCATTTTGTTAGTAAAATTTGACTTAACTGATAAAGTAATACAAAAATTCAGTACTGTAACTTTGGTTCAGATATATGGTTACATAACTTCCCCCTTTGCATCATTACATTTAAGAAAATTTTAGAATCTAGAGCAGGGTGCCCCTTTTCTGTTTGGAGTCCACACTAAGGGAACTACAATAAAGTATTTAAAAACTACTCTTGACTAGAACAAAAATAACAATCCCACGTCGTGTATGCTTTATGATACTCAGATTTCAAAAGTTGCAGCATTGTTTTTGCATATTTGATATGGAGAAATTAGGCACACTTCCAGAAGCAACTGCCAAACTGGACCCAGGATTCTATTCTCAGAGAGACTCTCTGATAACTAGAGAAAGTAGAATGTTGGTGTTCAGAGCTCTTTAGCCATAGCCTTTCTCTTACCTGCTTGAGGAAATGATAGAGAAAGCTAAATACTGCTGAAAAGGTATCAGCTATTCATCAATTTAATTCTCTCATATACAAGCTGAGTGGTCATGTATGTTTTAGAATGTTTCTTGGAAAAGAAGAAGATACTGTAATAACTTAGAAATACAAAAAAATTGAAAAAACTTTAAAAAACAAAATATATGCCTGCTGATTAGTGGTGAATGGGAAAAAAGAAAACAAAAAGATAGCATCAGTATTATTAAAGACTGGACAATATATCTTCAGGACTGCTGAAGAAGTTGTTTTATTAAAACAACAAGTTCTTTTATTCATTAACAGCTGTACCTGACACACAGCAATAAAAGTATATTTTCATAGAGTGCTAATTTTATTTTCCTAAAAAATCTACTTGCTTCTATTGGAAAATTTCAGAATTTTCTCCTAAATTGTACAAATAAAGATGTACCTGAACAAAAATTATTTAATGATACCGGAAAACAGCACAAAAAGATTACCTCTCTCTTAGCAAATAAATTCTTACTGCTATTAACAGTGAGCATAGTTGTTACAGTTTTTGGTTTCTTTTCGCTTTCTTATTTTTCACATTACTACTTGATTTAGTAATTATATATTGAATACCTGGCATGTGCTAAGCAAGTAGGTGAACAGTGGGGAAAATAGATAAGTGCTGTGGAGAAAAAAACGGGAAGTAGGGATTGTGGTGCTGAAGGTTGAGGCAGGTTTTGGCGTGCTATGTGAAAATCTGTAAAAATCAGCATGGGCCTTACTACTGATACAATAACAATAAAAGGGAAATTATAAAAACGGTTAACATGGTTCATTTTTTTCCTGATAGCTGGACTAGTCAAATGATTTCAGTTCGTGAAGCCAAAGCCATTCCGAGGCCTGATGGTATTGAATGGAGAAATAAATACATCTGTGTAGAAGGTAGTTTTCCTGTGACTACTGTGTGTTGACATCCAGTTATCATCATGGTACCGAGAGATGTGCTTGAGTTATTACAGAGTTGTGTTTCGTTTGTACATTTATATTCTGAAGTGATTTGTAAGTCTTCTCAATTTTAATTTTAAAAAGGCATTTAAAAGTCTAGTCGAGAGGAATAATAAACACAAATTTGGGCATTTAACCTTCCTAGTTGGTGAGATTTAAGCAGTCTTTATGCATCTCTCATACTTGTGGTAAATTGTAACTTAATTTTATGACTGACACTTGGAAGAAAATATAATCCTTATATGATGATTCTTATGTTGAAATAAAATGAGTTCTTTTATAAGCTTTCATACTAAAAGTATTGTTAATGCAACCTAGATTTTTATTAGAACTTGTTTATTTTAAAAATTAAATGATCTGAAGATAATTTTCTTGTCTAAAATTAATTTACATGTAGTTGAGTATATCTTTGAGTGGGAGACAGAATTCAGGAGGCAAAATGATCTCATAGAGGCCAAATTGAAGACCTTTGTAAATCTTGAGGTTAAAAGGGATAGAGCTGAGAATCAACATTTGTCAAAAACATCAGATTTGGGATATAGTAATCTTGGATTATATTCAATGTCTTAAGAGTTTGTGAATATGAATACATCTCCTGCTTGGGTGTTTGGTTTGCTAATAAATTGCATAGTGGTTATGTATTACTTTAGTTACTTGTACTCTTTTTGAATATTAAACGCTATTGTGAAGTGCTATGCCTGATGCAGTTTGATACAATTTGGCACATGGCCTTATTTTAAAAAAAATGACATCGTGTGGTAATATACTCCTTTTTAAAAAAGCTTTTCTCAACAATTAAGACATAAATAAGCAAAAGGAATTTTTAAACTTTTGGGCATGTTTACGGTATATAACAGATCTAAAGTTAACCTCTCCATCAGATTTCCTGTTCTTTCACTCTTGTTCCAGGTCTTTCCCTCAATAGTTAACCTTTCTTCTTTTCAGTAATTTCATTGTTATTCTCTCAGTCCCTCCCTTTCACCTTTAAGACATATGTTAGTATTCTTATCCTTAAAAGACTTTTTTTTAATAGCGTACCTTTATTTACAAAATGTTCACAGCAAAGAAAAAAGTTTTTTTTATCTTTTTTTATTTTATTTTTTTTTTTGAGACAGAGCCTTAAGCTATTGCCCTGGGTAGAGTGCTGTGGCATCACAGCTCATAGCAACCTCCAACTCCTGGGCTAAAGTGATTCTCCTGCCTTCGCCTCTCAAGTAGTTGGGACTATAGGCACCTGCCACAAAGCCCGGCTGTTTTTTGGTTGCAGTCGTCATTGTTGTTTGGCGGTCTGGGTTGTAGCAGTTGGCACTGAGCCCTTAAAAGATATTCTTGATTTGATCCTATTGCGTCTTCTAAGTATTTTTTTTCCTTTCTTTTCAGTGCTTTTTGGGGGGTGGGGTGGGGGAAGTCTCACTTTGTCACCCTGGGTAGAGTGTGGTGGCATCATAGCTCATAGCAACCTCAAACTCTTGGGCTCAAGCAACCCTCTTGCCTCAGCCTCGCAAGTAGCTGGGACTATAGGTGCTTGCCACAATGCCTGGCTGTTTTTAGAGACAGGGTCTCTCTTGCTCAAGCAGGTCCAAACTCTTGAGCTCAGACAATCCGCCTGCCTCACCTCCCAGCGTGCTAGGATTACAGGCATGAGCCACCACACCTGTCTATCAAAATTCTTAATCACTAGTAATTTTTACCTACTGCTGGCATTATTTTAATCATTCCATCTCACTACTAATACCTTTAGTTATCCTCTTCTACTCACTGTTATCTGTAGTTTCTTTGGCTTCTTCTTGTCTCTCTCTATAGACTTTTTAACTTTTGGGTGAAGGGTGAGTAGATGGAGGTGCAGACATGGAAGGAAGATATTTTCGAGACACACACAGACTCTTCCTTTGCTTTCAAATTCCTGTTTTCTCTGTTTTTCTTTCTGTGCCAAATTTCTAATACAGGTTCCTGTTTTCACTGTATCTTTATCTAAACAATTCACTGTACAATATTGAACCTCCACTTTTAATGGTTATTATACTTTTTCCTGCTGGACAAATCAGCTTTTATTTTTATTTATTTATTTATTTATTTTTTGAGACCATCTCTCACTGTCTCACCCTTGGTAGAGTGCTGTTGCATCACAGATCACAGCAACCTCCAGCTCTTGGACTTATGCGATTCTCTTGCCTCAGCCTCCCAAGTAGCTGGGACTACAAGCACCTGCCACAACACCTGGCTATTTTTTCGTTTGTAGTTGTCATTGCTGTTTGGCAGGCCTGGACTGGGTTCAAATCTGTCAGCTCGGGTGTATGTGGCTGGCACCCTAGCTTTTAAATTAAAATTAAATTTTACTATTATCATTCCCTGATACTTGCCATTGACCACCTCTCTTAGACATAGTGCTTTATTCCTTTTTATTTTTTTTGAGACAGAGTCTCACTATGGTCTCCCTTGGTAGAGTGCGGTGGTGTCACAGCTCACAGCAACCTCCAACTCTTGGGCCTAAGTGATTCTCCTGCCTCAGCCTCCTAAGTAGCTGGGACTACAGGCGCCCACCACAATGCCCAGCTATTTTTTGTTGCGGTTGTCACTGTTGTTTCAGCTGGCCCGGGCTGGGTTCGAACCTGTCAACCTCTGTGTATGTGGCTGGTGCCGTGACCCACTGTGCTACGGGTACTGAGCCTTTATTCCTTTTGATAACTTTTTTTTCTTTAACATTTCTGTTTCCCTAAGGGTAGGTCCTGATCCTGTGTAATTTTTCAAAAGGTTTTTCCATCTTTTTTTTTAGACAGAGTCTCACTATGTCGTCCTCAGTAGAGTACTGTGGCATCACAGCTCACAGCGACCTCAAACTCTTGGGCTAAGCAATTCTCTTGCCTCAGTCTCCCTAGTAGCTGGGATACAGGCACCTGCCACAATGCCTGGCTATTTTTTTTTGTTGTTGTTGTTGTAGTTGGCTTTGTTGTTTAGCAGGCCTGGGCAGGTTCGAACCCGCCTGCCTGGGTCTATGGCTGACACTCTAACTGCTGACCTACAAGCACTGAGCCAGCTTTTCCACTTTTATGTCTTAAATTTAACATAACCTATGCTAATGACTTTTGTTTTGAGCCATCCCCTCCCTTGAATTCTATGTTATTAGATAGCTCATAGTATATTAAACCTTTTCTATATGTATAAATCTAATAAAGAGCAGGTCAAAAATGTCACCTATTTGCAATTTCATATGAATGAATCTAATAAAAGAAACTCAAACTCTTCATTTTAGTAATTTTTTCATTACATGTGAATTTAACATTGCAGAACCGTTTGATGGGACAAATACAGCCAGAGCTGTGCATGAAAAGCAGAAGTTTGACATGATCAAGGATCAATTTTTAAAGGTAAATAGTGTGTCAGATTAACTCTGAAAATTCCATTTAAAAATTGAAAAATATATACTGTGTGGTCACTGAAGAAAACAATGAAGGGAAAAGTATGTATGTGGTAGGTCAGAGTAGTTCTGGTTTCTGTGTTGTAAAGCCAGTAAGGTAGCCAGTAGGGAATTTATTACTTGAATGTAGATTAACTTGTTCTTCAGGGAGGCCTGGCTCTACTTTCATTCACATTGCTTTGAGTTTTATGGAAATAAATATTTTCAGAATGAGCTTATTAAATTCCCAAAATGAATGAATGAAACCTAATGGACTTTCTTTTTCCTTATTAGAATGTTGAGGAATTTGGGTGGCACCTGTGGCCCAGTGAGTAGGGTGCTAGCCCTATATACTGAGAGTGGCAGGTTTAAACCCAGCCATGGCCAAACTGCAACAAAAAATAGCCAGCCGTTGTGTTGTGGGCAGCCTGTGTAGTCACACCTACTTGGGAGGCTGAGGCAAGAGAATCGCCTAAGCCCAAGAGCTGAAGGTTGCTGTGAGCTGTGATGCCACGGCATACTCCTGAGGGTGACAAAGTGAGACTCTATCTCTTAAAAATAAAAAATAAATAAATAAAAGAATATTGAGGAATTCATTGTAGTTTTAGAAGGAAGGTGATGTCCATGCTTTTTCTTCTGTGTATCCTACTGTCACAGGAATTAGAGTGCCCTTTACCTTTAAAGTTTATATTTTGAAAAGCTAAAAAAGGTATGTTTGTGCACACCATGAATATATTTCACCAGTGGTGCTGTTAGATATGGTCCCTATCTTTAGTGACTTCCACAATACAGTGTAGAAATGCATTGACAGAAATATGTGCTATGTGATGTGGAGGAGAGGGGAAGCTGCAGGGAGGGAAAAGATGAAAGAACTGAGAAGATCATTTTAGAGGCATAGGTTTTCATTATCTGACATGCATGTGGACTTTATTTTAATTTAAATTACTAGTATTACATTAAAAACTATCCTTCAAATTAGGGTTTCTTAATTTGTCAACCAGAATCATGTATTTGTCCTGCAATGTTTCTTTCAGTTTAAAAAAAATATCCAAGAGGGAGTATGTTTGACTATGAGATTAAATTGAGAACTTAAAAATATCATTGCTGCATTGCTGTTCCTTTTGATGGGTGAACTTTCATTTTAGATGATGTAGTTGTAAAACCAGTACTTTTAGTCAGTTGAGTAACTGAAGTGAGAATAGAATACAAAGATCTGCAGTCGCCGAGGAGGGAGCCACATTTTTAGCTTGTGAATGGAAATTGACTTTCTTTTCTTTTCTTTATAAATTCAATTCACTGCTCTTTTCCAGAGGCATACTTAAAGTACCTGTTACAGATTTACTCTCTCTTT
>NW_003852412.1:13752851-13755892 GCF_000181295.1 Otolemur garnettii
TTGGCGGGCTGGGCTGGATTCAAACCTGCCGCCTTAGGTATATGTGGCTGGCGCCTTAGCCATTTGAGCCACAGGCGCCAAGCTGTCTCCTTCATTTTTAATTGAAAAACTTGGGAAGATGTAAGACAGTCAATGAACTTATTGAAATAACCCTCTCATATCTTCTCAAATCTAAAGGTTTTAATTACTTTGCTATTTTAGATAAAATTATTTAATCTGCGAATAAATGTTAATATTGTCAGTTGTGCCCATTTCTTTATTAATGAATTGGAACCACAGAGGTATAGAGTTTTGAAATAACATTTTCATTTCTGATGACAAAAGCAATGATTTTATTGTGTTAAAAACTTGGAAAGTAGGGCAGAGCCTGTGGCTCAAAAGGGTAGGGCACTGGCCCCATATTCTGGAGGTGGCAGGTTCAAACCTAACCCTGGTCAAAAAAAAAAAAAAAAAACACTTGGGAAGTAAAAACTCAAAGAAGAAAATAAATTATCCAGAGTTTTATCATGTAGAGAGACCCACTGTTAGCATTCTTTTAAATTCTTTCAGTCTTTCGTTTTGTATATATTTTAGGTTTTAAGAATGATTTTTCTTTCTCTCTCAGTCATGGCACAGATTGAAAAACAAACGGGATTTGAACAGCATACTACCTTTAAGAGCTGCTATCGTGAAAAGATAACTGGCCTCTATTTCTTAATAATGCTTCCAAGAAATAAAGAACAATAGTTACATTATAATGCATTTTGTTTACCTCCATCATGGTTTCTTTTTAATTATTCTTGTTTTCATGTTTTATTTTTAAAAAGACATAAAGATTGCATATTTTGTTATGACATTTCCTAATAAAACCCTTTGATTTAAAATTGTATTTTTGAAAATGTTTACATTGATGATTAGTAGTATTATGGCATGCATTTTCAGGAGATCAGATAAATATATTTTGAGAAATTACCTAAACAAAATAAAGGGTTTTTGATATAACTTCAGTTAATTGTACCACATGCTATAAGGATGAGCGGAATTTTGGAAAGGGTCTAATTCATACATGCTTAAAGTATAACCTACAGTAGATAGTTTGTCTTAGTCTGTTCTAGTAAAGTGAAGATTCAAGTCAGTTATTCAGTTACTTGAAGCAAAATGAAATCTTTTATTTCATTGAAATCACTGCAGAGTCATGAAATACTGGACAATTGCCTTCAGTCTTCACTTGACCCACTGGGATAGACCAAGGCTTTGGGTCTGTCTAGGTTAGCTTTTCATTAGTACTTCACATGCTTATGATGTACTCTTGAGATTGCTTTACATTTTGTTTTGAAATGACACATTTTGCACTGTAATATGAGCACTAACTCTTAGAGCAGTTAGTGAATTGTTTTAAAGAATCAGTTCATTATTGACATTTTGAATAGATGAAATCTGTGCTTCATGATAGATTAGTGCAATGCGCACTTTTGCTTTACTTCCTGTTTTCCTGCTCTAAGTCCCTGTGACATGAAGCAAAGAAACTGAGAGGTCGAAGTTAAGATTATATCCTGTTTGTAGTATCAGATTTTTTTTTCTGTATACAATTATAGGATTGTAATCTAAACTGGAATTTTTAGGCAGTAAGCCACTACAAAATGTTTTAGATAAGACACAATAAAATTATTATAAATAAAAGCTTAATATTTGTAAAAATATCTTTTTTAGTATTTCTTTTCCACATGAAAGACAGTGGTGGCTGCTAAAAAAGCTACAGTGTTTGTTAAGGCTGTTTTTGATTTATGTAAATATTTGTAAATTGGTCATTGCCTGTAAATTAAAATATAAAAAGTAATCTTGAAAACAGTTTTAACTTTTTCAAAAGGACTGTGTACAACCTCTTTTAGACCTACTGTAGTACAGTTTGTACTTCTAATGTATTTTTTTGCAGACCAATTGAAATGCTAAAACTTTTTCCTTGACTTGTAAAAGGTCCACATTTTCATTTTCTTCTTTAAGTTTAAATTTTTGTATAATGTAAAATGGAATAAAGTTTATATATGGAAATTATTGAGGTTTTTTTGTGAAAGTCATTATTTTTGAGATAAGATTGAGTCTATAGTTATCTAGAACTGAACTGAACTGAATCTAATTATTGTGCTTGATTATTTAGGTAATATAGAGAGTCTTGGAATCATGTCCATTTGTTGTTAAGCCATATTTCTCGGGCATTATTAGAAATGAAGCTTTCCACATAGGTGAATTTTTTAGATTACTGATGTGTAACACTTTAATGCAATTGAGCTTTTTATATTCATTTTCTTAGACATTTTCTTAAAATTTATTATACACTGTGCAGCTCTTGAATTAATATTCTAGTGATGACTCTGGTCATCATTGTAAACATTGGTCATAGAACTATTTAGTAATGCTGGCTGGGCATGGTGGTTCATTGCCTGTAATCCTAGCCTTTGGGAGGTTGAAGTGGGAAGATCCCTTGAGCTCAGGAGTTTGAGACCAGTCAGAGCAAGAGAAGACCCCATCTCTGCTAAAAATAGAAAAATGAGCTCAGTGTTGTGGCAGATGCCTGTAGTTGCAGCTACTTGGGGAGCCTAAGGCAAGAGGATGGCTTGAGCCCAAGAGTTTGAGGTCGCTGTGAGCTGTGATGCCACAGCACTCTACCAAGGGCAATAGAGTGAGACTCTGTCTCAAAAAAAAAAAAGAAAAAATAAACTCTTCAAGAATGCTGTGAACTCTCAGGGATGGGTAAGTGTGTAGGACACTCTGCTTCTGTAGTATTAGGACATTTCCTAATAAAGCCCCAGAGACTACTGCAGCTGTTTTCTCAGCTTTTAGTCATCCCACCCTTACTACTGCTTTTCAGCTCTTTAATTATAATACATAGATCAAGAAGTTACTAAACTTAAATTTAGATTCAATTCTAAATCATTAGACTGAAGCCTAAAATATACATACCTTGTGATAGGCCATATATGTCAGTGGGTTGTTAATGTATAAGAGAACTTTTTAGACGTTTATTTTCAGTCTTAATTGTGTGGTTGGTGAATACTAAATTCTTT
>NW_003852412.1:13756227-13769861 GCF_000181295.1 Otolemur garnettii
TTTTTTTTTTTTTTTAAGACAAGATGTTGTTCTCTGGTTCTGTCTCTCAGGCTGGAGTACAGTGATATGATCATAGCTCATAGCAACCTCAAACTCCTGGGCTCAAGTGATCTTCCTGCCTTGGCCTCCTGGGTAGCTGGGATTACACGCATGTTCTGCCACAACCAGCTAATTTAAATATTTTTTTGTAGAGATGAAGTCTCGCTAGGTTACCCGTACTGGTCTCAAACTTACAGGCTCAAGTGATGTAGGTGTGATCCACTGTGCCTGACCTGTCCCTTCTGTGTACAGTTGCCCCTTGGTATCTATGGGGGATTGGTTCTAAGACTCCAACCCCCATCCTTGTGATACCAAAATACATACTCAGTCCCTTACATAAAATAGTGTAGTATTTACACATATCCTATATACAGCTAAATGTTATGTAAATAGTTGTTCTACTATATTGTTTAGGGAATGATGACAAGAAAAAAAAATCTATATATGTTCAGTATAGACACAACTACTCTCCCTTAAATATTTTCCATCCTTGGTTGGATGAATCCACAGATTCAGAACCCACAGATACAGAAGGCCAACTGTGTTTGCATATGTTGTTACTCAAAGTTATGGTAGTTTTAAAAATGTGCAATCTGTACTGCAGTTACAAATTTTGTATTGATTTAAAGTAGGATCTTTGCAAATAAATCATGTAGTTGTTAGTGTTCCTAAGAAATTTTCAGTTAAATAAAAGGAATACAGAATGGCTACAGTTCTGATTAGTGAGATTCCGAGAACTGTGACTGAATTTTTTGGTCCTACATGGGCATGGTCGTTTGGTGCTTACTAATGAAAAATCCTAGCTGGTGTTAAGAGGACAAATATTTCTAATGTTAAACCTGGTTCAGTGAATCCTGGAAGGGCAGACTCTGCTGTTTGCGCTTCTTAGGCCCCCACTAGCCAATGCTTCTGTATTGGATGATCTATATAGTTTGCTGCCGGCACACTTTATGCATACATACAAGGTAGCGTAACTGGTGAATAACACCCAACCTACATTCATCATATTTAACAACTCTGTGAATAGGATGTGCTATAAGTAAAAATGGTCACTGTTGGGCAGCACCTGTGGCTCAAAGGAGTAGGGTGCTGGCCCCATATACCGAGGTGGTGGGTTCAAACCTGGCCCCAGCCAACAAAAAAAAAAGTTCACTGTTCTAGCCATAAAACCGTTCTCATGAAATAAAGATCTTTATGTATTGTAAAGATGTCTTGACTTGCACATACTCATTAGGACTGGTGCCCTTCTCTTCAGGGAGCATTCATTGTAAGTACCTGCCTCCTGCTAGATACTTTGCTAGATGACAGGGCTATAACATTGGGCAGGGGAGATGGTGGGACCAAGATGAGCAATAAACTTACAAAGCCTATTGGGGAAAGAGGTACAAAACATTTGACTACAGAATGATGTGGGAACCTAGAAGAGGGGTACTGAGTTTTACCTGGGGATTTGAGAGAAAGATGGTGATCTCTTATGATGGGTAGCCTGGTGAATCAAGGTGGGAAGACCCTTTCAGGCAGGTGGTATTATGTGAGTAAAGACGCAGTGGAGTGACTTGATACAATGTTGGGAGCTCCTGATTTTTAAAGAAACCAGACAGGTAAAATGTAACCTGTTAGACAAATGTAACCTGTTAGACAACATTCATCTTTGTAAAGAGTGTTTCTTGGGCTTTAGTCCTTGAGCAATGGGAAGTCATGGAGGGTTTTTTAAATTAATTTTTTATTGATTGATTTTTTTCGGGGGGGGGGAGGACAGAGTCTCACTCTGTGCCCTGGGTGGAGTGCCATGGTGTCATGCTAGCTCACAGCAACCTCAAAGTCCTGGGTTCTAGGGATCCTCTTGCATCCTTTTGCCTGAGCCTCCTGAGTAGCTGGGACTACAGGCATGTGCTACCATGCTGGGCTAGTTTGTCTATTTTTAGTAAAGATGGGGTCTCACTTTTTACTCAGGAGGGTCTTCAACTCCTGAGCTCAGGTGAGCCACCTGCCTTGGCCTCCAGAGTGCTAGGATTACTATAGATGTGAGCCACCTCACTGGGCCCAATGAGGGGTTTTAAGCACCGGCTTGATATGATCCAGGGAAAAACATCAGGCTTTTAGGCCGGGTTCAGACAAAACTTAGCCTTTGGCTAATGTGTTAAAAACTATTATTCCTTCTTAAGGTTTAAAGTAAGTGGCGACAGAAGTTTCCCAGCTGAATTGTCAGCAGCCGGTTGTGGAAGAGAACACAGTTTATTGATTTGCAACTGTCAAAGGCGTCTGCTGAAGTGGTTCAAAACCGGCCTTTGAACAGGGCAGACCTAGCTTTGTTTCCCCTTGGGTGTTCAGCAAGGGGGCCTTCGGCAAGCTTTGGGAGCTCTTCGGAGCCTCAGTTTCTCATCTGAGAAACAGGCACTGCAGTAAAACCTCCGGCAGGGCCCCCGCAGAACCGAGGTGCTGAAGGTGAGCTCCGCGGAGGGCCTCATGACTAGTCAGTGCTCTGCTCAGGACGCAGTTTTTCTGTAGTTGGGGTAAAGGGCTCATCCAGCAGCTAAGCTCCAACCCGAGACCTGCCACGCTCGCTCTGGAGGGCCCGCCGGGCCGGGCTGCCGCCCCTTGCAGAGATCTCCCGAACCGTCCACGGGGATCAGCCAAAGGGGCGGGAGAGGGCTCGGGGGACTTGGCAGCCGCTGGGGGAAGACGAGAAGCTGAGCCGGCCCCAGAGGCTCGCTGGCGAAACTTTGACGCCTTCTATTTAAAGTCGCAGCGTCCGCCTGCCCCGCAGGGCAGGGCAGGGCCGGGCCGGGCAGTCAGAGGGACAACACCGGGCGCGGGCGGCGGGCGGCTCCGGCCCGGAGAGGCGCGATGGCGAGCAGCGACAGCAGCCACGCCGCGGAGAGCTTCCCCGGCTCCGACGGGGACGAGGAGGCGACTCTGGGGCTGGAGACCGAGGAGGAGTCGGAGGGCGAGGAGGACGAGGCGGCGGAGACGGAGGACGAGCCGGACGCCAGGTAGCGCGGGCCTCGCGCCGCCGGCGGTCGCCGCTGATGGGGCTGGGAGTGCGGCCGGCAGGTGCTCCGCGGGCGCCACACGCCCTCCCTGCTTTGCTTCAACTTTTCAGTCTCTAGGCTTCATTTCTCCCGAGCCAAGCACTTTCCCTCTGGAGTGCCTTTTTAAAGAAGTTGAAGGTGAAGGTGCTCGCTGTCAGCCTGGAGTGACAGGCCCGCCTGCAGCAAAGTTCATCATCCCCGCCCCCAGCTCCGGGAGACTTGCTGCTCTTGTTTATTCCCGAGGATTAACTTAGGGTCCTGCCTCACTGCACAAATGTGCTGGAGTGCTTGCATCTGGCTCAAGGCACAGGAACGATCTTGAGAGCTGAGCCAGGGGAAAAGGGACTGGGGTGGGTGCACAGAGCTATCCTAGTACCTTCTAAAGAACGGCTGTCTCTAGGGGCCCTAACACGGGCTAGTTGCTATAATGGGGCTTCATTTAGGTACAAAGGCCTATACATTCTTTGGAGAAAAGCATGGGTTTCAATGACCCCTGCACATAGGATCCTGTTTCTTTTTTCATGGTTCCAAATACCACCATTTCAGTGAATATGGATGCAATTGAATGCTATGTAAAAAGATGGGTCTCCCACCCTTGGATCTCACCCTTTCTCCCTTCCTTTTAGAAGGCCCTAAAATGAGAAGAGTAGGGATCATCTTCTCTCTGGAAGAGTTGTCTGTAGCTTCCCTTGTTCTCTTGGAGAGTGGGCTTTTGCTTTTATCCTGGGCACATGTCAGTCAATTGTATCTCTTCCTAAATCTGTTCATATCATCAGTAGAAAGACTTTGAAGGGTCAGATGGATGTGTACTATTTCAGAATTCCCATCTTACCCAACCAAAGCCAGCAGAGCTGAGAGTAGCCCATGGAATGGCATTGATTAGGGTGGATGGCCAGTCACATAAGAAGTCCTGAATATCTGTCACATTTTTACCAAGTGAAGGCAGGCACAGTCTCTGCCTTCAAGGACTCTGGAAAGAAATACGGAGCATATGAGACTATATGCTTTAAATAAGTTAGAGGTGGAGGAGAGGACAGACTGTGGGGTTCTATGGAAAGTCAAAAGAGAGTGTAGAACTGGGACTGCCTTCAAGTAGCCGGCAGGAGAGAGCCGCAGAAAGGAAGAGCAGCAGAGAAGACATGTGGGAAATGAATGGAACAGGGAGCAGGGAACCTGTGATTCCTGGGCATTACTGAAGTCTCTTAATCCCAATTTCTGTAACCTTTCCCCTTACTGGTGTCTGCAACCCTCACAACCTTGCCTAAGAGAACCTGAAAACTCATTTACACTAAAATGTGAACAGCTAACAGTTCAAAGTACCACTTTGGGGTTGCGCTGTCCTTTGACAAAAGCTAAGACCTTCAGATAAAGATAGGATTTATCTGCAGTACATGTCAGCCTGCTCTGAGTGCAGACCGTGGACACTAGGGAAAGAGGGCAGAACATGAAGAGTGGAGGGAAAGTGGGGGGATAGGGTTGGGGTAATGGGGGCCTTGAGAAACGAATTTTTTTTTATTTTTGATTCAATGGCATGGATAACAAGGAGTCAGGAAAACTGAACTGGATTTAGAATGACAGACTGTTATTCTTAAAAAATTAGTCTGATGGGCAGATTGGAAAGTTGAGTTTCTGAGGGTTTGGATTGGGGAGGCTGTAGCAGAAAGAAAGGCACTGTCTAGGCTGTGGGCCATGGTGGGGCAGTGGGAAGGAGATGTTGGCTGGGGTTAGTTGCTGGGGTAGGTTAGAGGAGAGGGGCTTCTCAGAGAAATGGGAACCCTCACATCCCTCTTCCTGCAGAGTCGGCAGGCATCTAGCGGCTTTGTTGTGCATGAGTTTACAAGTGTCACCTGAAGTTCTATTTTTTATTTTTTTCTGAGCCTAGAGATGAGAACTTGGACTATTTTCTGATGGATGAAAGGTTGGAATGATGTGGCAGCCATCATTCTTTAACCCTTCTTCTTGGTTCTTCCTTCAAAGTTTTACAGCCTAAAGAGCACCTGCTCACCCTATACCAGTTATAAACAATTAAGTGCATGTTGTCTCATTTTAAAACCTCTCAGCAATGCTATGAGGTGATTGTCCAGTTACAGATGAGAAAATTGAGGCTTCATATCATTTTCTGAGGTTAAAGGAAAGTAAATGTTAGTAGAGGGACCACACCTATGGAGCATATTGCAAGTACAAGTTGGATCTATCAGGTGTAGAACACAAATGTCTTAATCCTGTAATTGGGTAAATGAGGTGAAGGCTATGTTGATTAGTAGGCTGTAAGCACTCCAATTTGTACAAATAATCAACGCATTGAATCCCATAATGGCATAAATGTATTCATGATCTATGTACAAATGACTTAATTAAAAAAAAAAGGCAAATAAATGTGAAAACCAACCAGTGAGCCTAGGTCTGTGTACACCAGTGCTTTCATTGGGCAGCAAAGCTCATCATATACACACAGCTATACTCGTGTCAGATCAGTGTAGCACCCTGCTGAAATATTCAGTGAAATGAATATGGGATATGGAATCAAGAGGCCTGGGTGCGAATCCTATTAGCCGTTCTCTCATGAGCAAATTCTGTCTTCTTTGAGCTCAATTTTTTTCTCATCTTAAAATAATGGTAATGATTCTGAATTCACAAGGTTGTCACAAGAATTGAATAAACTATGAACATGTGTAGGGCTGCTTGGCTCTTACTGGGTTCTCGGTAAGCGTTAGTTTCTTATATTCTTTCAGATGAATTATTATTGGCACCAAAAGTTTACCTTGTGTACATCATTCTTCAATGAGGGGAGAGTGATAGTCTCAGTTTTCAATATGAGTAATGATCCTATTCCACTTTGGCTTACCTCTATTCATTCAATCATTAAATATTCATGAAGGCTGGGGGCAGTGGCTCACACCTGTAATCCTAGCACTTTGGGAGACCAAAGTAGGTGGAGTGCCTGAGCTCAGGAGTTCAAGACCAGTCTGAGTAAGAACAAGACCCTGTCTCCACTAAAAATAGAAAAATTAGCTGGGCATAGTGGCGGGCACATGTAGTCCCAGCTGCAGGAGGCTTAGGTAAGGGAGTTCCTTGAGCCCAAGAGTTTGAGGTTGCTGTGAGCTATGATGACTCCAAGGCACTCTACCAAGGCTTCAGAGTGATACTGTCTCCAAGCAAACAAACAAAAAATGTTCATGGAGTGCCTACTAACTGCCACGGACCATGCATGCAAGGTGCTGGGGACACTAAAATTACTAAGAATCTATTACTGACGTCAAGTTGTTCACATGCTACGTGGAGAAAGAGAAAAACATGATTATGTTATTGGGTGTTAGAAGAGATTTAAGGAAGAAGAAGTCTGTATGAAATACCTTAAAGTAGGGAGAAAGTCCTGGCATCCGTACTGCCTGGAAGGGCTGGAAGAGGCTTCACCTCTGGAGCAGGGTTTTGAAGCATAATGAAGTACCCCAGAGGGCTTGTAGTTTGTGGATATCATAAAAGGTTTTTGTGTTGCTAAACTTCATACGAGGGCATGATCCATAAAACCCACAGGATTTTAGAGCTGGGAGAAGCTCTATTCCCAATCAAACCTTTAACAAATTCAGAAACCGTCAGGGCACATTTGTTCAAAGTCATACAAATGTTTAGCAGTTGAATTAAGAGTAGATCTCAGATGTCTGGACTCCAGTCAAGTGTTCATTAGTTAAGTCAGTCAGTAGATATTTATTGCACTCCTGCAACGTGCCAGCCATGTCCTAGGCACAAGGGAGGCAGCAGTGAAAAAAAGGAAAGTGTCTGCCCTCCTAAACCTGGCTTTCTAGTTTGGGGAGACAAAACAAATATACACAGGGTGCTAACTGCATATATAACAATTCTTGTATACGCATTTTAAGAAAGGAAAAAACTATTAAAATTTGTAATACTTAAGATATAATAATAATGTTTCTTACCTTGTATACTGTATCTAGTATCTCTTATAATTACAGAAGTCAAATGTGACTTGAGTATTACGATTTTAATATACTTTCATCCTTTCTTAAAATGCGTATTTTTTGGCACCTTCTGTATAACATTTTAGGCAGCAATAAATTATATGAGGACAAATACAGCAGACTCTACAGATAAGCTGTTTTGGACAGAGTGGTGAGAAGGCCCCTCTGATGAGGTGACATTTGAGCAGAGACTAATGTGTATTCCAGGGGAAGAGAAGAGCTTGTGCAAGTCAGGACTGTGTGGCCTGTTTGGGGAGTATGAGGTTAGGATGGTGGCGCAGAGTGAGCAAGTGGGAGAGCGTCGGGAGGGAAGTTCACCGAGATAGGTGGGTCACAGATCATGGCCTTCACAGGACTTTGAACTTTGTTCCGAGTAAAATAGGAAGCCGTGTCTACTATTCCTGTCAGAATTTGAAGATTAAAAACAAGAAAAATATGGTGATTGCAGTATTCTTTTAAATAAGAAGCACCTGCACATTCATATCTTCATTTAATATTTTCTAACACTTCCCATGCGCCAAACACTGTAAATAGAGCTTGTTACTTTTGTATTTTTCTGACTGTTGACCAAAAAAGCCCAGCTCTTCCAGCCTTTCCCACAGATCCCTTAGAAACTTTTCAGGGTTTTTATTTTGGATTGTTCTCTGTTGGTCGATTTTAATTGTTTAAGTTTAGAGGATTTTTGCCACAGCAGTACCCCAAACTTAAAAATCATCTTTAATTGCTGCTCTGCCAGGCCCTATTTAAAATAAGTCTGTCTAAGCTGACAGAACCAAAATTATTAGCGCTGTTCACACTTAACTAATAAGGAAACAAACCTTTTGGAAGGTGAAGGGAGTTTGGAACTGGTTTTTGTTATCAGTACGGAGCACTCTGTTTCCGTACATCTATTTATACCGTATCTCCCACTGATGTGCTTACCTAGGTGTTTTGACAAGTGTGTTATTTGAGCCAGTCCTCTTCTGAGGTCAGTGGAAAGAGCTGAGCATGGGAGGGGTGAATGCGCAGAATGCCAGAGGCTGAGGGTGGAGAGAGGATAAACAGGGACACTTGAAGCCAGAAACTGAAGAGCTATTTAAGTGTTGGCTGCGTGGATATTACATGCCCTTGCTAAGACTTTGACTCAACATGGAAGAATACAGCAAACCTACTAAAGCGTAGGATATGCTGACTGATAAAATGTTACCAAAAAAAGATCTTTTCTTTTCCTGCATATTCTGAGCACAGGTTTTGAAAGCCTTGACTGCATTCAGACATGATAATCAAATTCCCCTTTCCTATCAATAAAACTTAGAGAATCTCAGGTACGAGAAATTGGATGTGATTTGCATGTGAACATAATCTTTCATTTAGCCCAGCATTATCCAACAGAAATATAACATGAGCCACATATGTAGTTTAAAATTTTCTAGTAGCCACATTTTAGAAACAGGTGAAATTCATTTTAATTATTATTATTTATTTTTTTCTTTTTGCATCTTTTGGCCAGGGCTGGGTTTGAACCCGCCACCTCCGGCATATGGGGCTGGTGCCCTACTACCCGAGCCACAGGTGCTGCCCCATTTTAATTATTTTATTTAACCCATTCCAAAGTATCATTTTAACATGTAATCAGTATAAAAATTATTAATATATTGTATATTATTTTGTGTATACTCACAGCACATATCAGTTCACCCTGCCCAACCACGTGCTCCTTAGCCACGTGTGGCTAGTGGCTGCCATATTGGACAATGCAGGCCTGATAATACCTAGAAATCTGTTAGCTTCTAGGAAGATTCTCTTGGAATCTAGAGAACTGCTTTATATGCCAGGCCTGGTGCTAGAGAGCAGGGACATAAAGATAATTGGATGGCGGTGGTTTCTCTCTGGAGTTCACAGGCTGGCAAGGGGAGGCAGTTACTTCCAATATAATGTCATAAGCAGTACACTCAGGAACAAAGGAATAGGAAAAAGATTTTCTTCTTAAAATGGGATTTAAATTTTGTCGAGCAACACTGTAGCTGAGCAGAAAAGTATTCCAGGCACAATATGTGGTCAGATCGTCATTTAGTTCTTGGCTCCAGCTCTTATGCTCCTAATTGCTGCTCTGTCTAAGCTTTCTCTGATCATCCAGGATCAGGATTTTCCAAGGTTGAGAATATTTGTTGCTTGAATAAGTGAATGAATGAATGAGTGCATGAGTGAATGTCAAATCGTCCAGACTTCTTCAAGAAGCAAATTTAGTTGGGATGTTGAACCTGCTTGCTGAGGTAAAGATTTTAGTGATTATTGACCATTCACTTTCCAGAGATTGACAATGCCCAGTGACTCTGGAAGTACATAGCTTGGAGGGGACAGTGATAAGTACAGAGGATTATTCAATTAAGATGTCTGTGGTCATCATCCCCCCCTTCTATACTTGTCAGAATGTGCTCCGAGGCTGATCCTTGAGCCTGATCATAGAAGGAAAGATGAGGATAGGCTTTGATTTTTGTGCAGAGAAAAGTCCTGCATTAAGGCGACTGGAGTGGATTCAATTCCAAAATTTCCCATCCTATTCGGATATGTCCAAGATTGTGGGAAGATTAACTGATGCTGCTATTCAGACTACCAAGCTCCAACTGCTCAAAGCCTCTCAGGGAGCTATTACTATGTTCTCTTCACTTGAGTATGCTTCTCTTTACGAAAAAATCCACTTGTGAAAGAGAAATTTACATTCACGGTTGTATATCATGAATATATATAATTTTTATCAAATATAAAAAATTTTAAAAAGATATCTACATTTATGACAAATTTACTTATAATGGCTGCTGACTAGGGCACTTAAAATTACTGATTTGTAAACAAAATTAATTTCTCCCATGTAAATAAATGTATCTGCTATAAGCAAATAAGGTTGTTCATTCGATGTTATGGTGTCACCAGGCTACACTGCTGTGTGCCTGGCAATGTAATGTGGGTCAAGGTCTTAATCTTCAGAGGTTGGTCTCTGGGGAGGGAAGAAGGTAACAGGTAATCTCACAAGTAACTAGTTAAAGCAAACAAGTTGGTAAAATGAATTAGTCTTTGGAGCTGAGGTCGGGGTGGAGAGACCTGGAAGCCCCAGTTCCTCAAGCTTCCCTATTTGCTGTCCTTGGAATTTTCTCTCGGTTCTGGGGTCCCCCTTGTTAGTCCTTCCCCATCTCCCTACAGCAAATGGCTTCGCTGCTCTGCGGTGGGAACCTAGCAGGAGAGCTGCTAACAGCTCCACGGCACCTTAGACGTCCTCTCCTTGACTGTCCTATGCTTCTGCTGTGTAAACAGAGGCAAAGCAAAGAAAAAGAACCCAGTGCTTACTCAAGGAACATCCAGGTAGGAACCCGTGGCCGTGGGGCCACACGTTCAGTCTTCTGACTGAATCTAAATTTTACAAAACAAATTCTCTTGATAAGGGGATTTGTTCTGTGAAGTTTGGATTGGGTCAAGGGGCCACACTCTGGGGCCACATGTGGCCTCAAGGCCACAGGTTCTCCATCCACCCAGGGAGTTATTTTTACAATAGCTCTATAGTATATGCATTATCGTTTTTTGGGTTTTTTTCTTTTTTTTTTGAGACAGAGCCTCAAGTTGTCACTCTGGGTAGAGTGCAGTGGCATCACAGCTCACAGCAACCTCCAACTCCTGGGCTCAAGCGATTCTCCTGCCTCCATCTCCCAAGTAGCTGGGATTACAGGCACCTGCCACAACACCTGGCTATTTTTTGGTTGTAGTTGTCGTTTGGTGGCCCTGGGCTGGATTTGAACCCGCCAACTCAGGAGTATGTGGCTGGCGCCTTAGCTGCTTGAGCCACAGGCTCCAAGCCTAGGCATTGTTTTTATTTTCATTTTATGGAAGACAAAAATGGAGACTTAACTATATTGGGTGATTTATCTAATTTCAAACAGCTATTAAGTATGCTAGCTAGGATTCTAACCCCAGCCTAGTGGCACAGACAGTGCTAGAATACTCATGAGTTTTGTGCTTATCTCAAGATTATATAATATATATACAGATAAAATACACCTTTTTGGGGGGGGTGTCTCACTCTGTAGCCCAGGTTGGCGTGCAGTGGCACCATCAGAGTTCACTGCAGCCTCCAACTCCTGAGCTCAAGGGATCCTCCTGCCTCAACCTCCCACGTAGCGGGGTAGTCCAGGCATGCACTACCATGCCCAGTTTCACAGATCTGTTCTTTATTCACCAATCTATTTCTTTTGTCTTTGAGTATAATTTTACTACTTGAAAATAATAATTTCAATTTACTTCAAACTTTTAGAAAGCAAAAGCATAAAAGACCCAGAAAACCTACATAGTAGTTAATTTTGACCAGCACTTTAGCTATGTTAAATTAGATCTTGTGTTTAAAAATAGACATTAGGCAATCTAATGTGATTGCATTTTCATAAGGCCAAAGATAGTAACACCGAAATTACTTTCTTATATGCTGTATGGGGTCATGTGATAAACCTTCAGTAGGTATTTACCATAATAAGTATAAAATTACCAAAAATATATATAAAATTTAGATCCTGTGTTTAAGAGACAGAATTTTTATTAGTTTTACTACTTGGAAGTTTTTGCATCTAAGTGTTAGCAGCCACTGTTAACCTGAACGGCAATCTCCTGCAGGTCAGGCCCTTATAAGGCTGGAGGAGTCTATTTCCAAGGCCTACTGTCATAGATAAGGTGGGAAATTAGACTCCATGGTGCTGGTCAAGGACCCAGGGTACTCTGTGCACCCAGTGAAGCATTAACTGGCTGTAAATTTAGTCTAACTAAAAATACTTTGAAGATCTAGCCACCTTGAAAGGAAGAGATACTTTGACTTTGTACCTTATAAGGAGAGGGATCTGTCTAATGTATGCTATGCTAATTAATAATACTGCTGATGTATGTTTTTGCTTAATAAAAGTAACAAAAAGAAACAGGAGAACAGAATGAGTCTTTGAGGAGATATCCTCGCTGTTCTCCAGAATTGCCGGCTTTTCTGTAAATCAAAGCAAAACTGTTGATGTCCCATCCCTGTCTCTGTTGATTGGCTTGGGTGACAAGAGAATGGTCTCCTTGGTCTGGCAACATAAGAGTTCTGTGTGTGTGTTTTTTTCCTTTTTTCCAAGAGGGCGTGAGGAGAGTTTTGAGATCTCACATAGGGCTTCAATAAACATCCTTTCAATCCAGCACCATTTTGGGCATAAAGCAGGTTTATACTGCATTTTTTTTAAAGCCCCACCTGATAGAATTGAAGAAACCTGGATTATCTTGCTGGCTCTGCCACTTACTGGCTTTGTAATGTGGGGCAAGGTATTTCCCACGGCTTTCAACGCTGCTGGGATCTGGCCCCTACACACCTCGCTCAGCTCATCTCCTGTGCCCTGAGTGCTCTCTGTGCTCTCGGCAGCAGGCTGAGCCTGTTTTTGCATCTGGGTCTTTGAGCTTGCTGTCTGCTCTCCCTGTCTGTCTCTCCCCCAAATCCACCATTCAGGTTTCAGAGCAAATGTCACTTCCATAAGGAGGCCTTCCTCAGCCACCCTGCCTACTCGGCTGAGTTCCTGCCTTTCACTGTCACAATATTTAAGACTCCACACTACACTCCAGTACACTGAAGTTGTACTTTTTGGTTTATTGCCACCATTGAGTGTAAACTCCATGAGGGGAGGGACCTGGCTGTTCTCTTCCCTCTTGGCATTACCAAGGGCTAGAATAGTATCTGGTACACAGTAAGAGCTTAAGAAATGGTTGTTGGACCTCATAACCTTGCCCTAGTGGAGGAGGAACTACATTCATTCATTTGTTAATGGCACTCATTATCTACCAACTGCCAGCCACGTGTAATCCTCTAGACCTAAGACCCCTAGATAAAAGAGCCCAAGATGAGAGTCCTGAGTGAGTTCTTCAGTTCTTTCCCCCTTCCTGAAGCTTTGGTGCTTTTTACTTCTTCTGTATTCCTTTCTAACTTCTAATAAAAGTCCTATCTTGCCACTGGAAAAAAAAAGAAAGAAAGAAATGGTTATTGGCTGGGCACAGTGGCTCGTACCTGTAATCCTAGCACTCTGAGAGGCTGAGGCAGGGGGATGCCTAAGTTCATGAGTTCGAGACCAGCCTGAGCCAGAGCCAGACCCTGTCTCTAAAAATAGCCGGGCATTGTGGCAGGCTGCTATACTCCCAGCTACGTGGGAGGCTGAGGCAAGAGGATTGTTTAAGCCTAAGAGTTTGAGGTTGCTGTGAACTATGACGCCAGTGCACTCTACCGAGGGTGACAAGTGAGACTCTGTCTCAAAAAAAAAAAAAAAGAAAGAAAGAAAAAAAAAAGAAAAGAAAAGATGTTGTCTGAGAAATACAAACTAAAACAAACACCACTATACACCCACTAGAATAGCAAAATTTTAAAAATAATGAGTATATGGAACACTACGAACTCAGACGTTGTTGGTAGAAATTAGAACTTAAGGCTCGGCGCCTGTGGCTCAAGCGGCTAAGGCGCCAGCCACATACACCTAAGGTGGCGAGTTCAAATCCCCAGCCCGGACCCGCCAAACAACAATGATGGCTGCAACCAAAAAATAGCCAGGCGTTGTGGCGGGCGCCT
>NW_003852412.1:13769881-13785922 GCF_000181295.1 Otolemur garnettii
AAAAAAAAAAAAAGAAAGAAAGAAAGAAAAAAAAGAAATGATTGTTGAATGAAATTTTGGATTTCACCAAAATTTTTCATATCCAGGGTCCCAGCTCCTCTCTGATTAACACTATTCACATCTTCACCCTCCTAACAAATCCTCTAACTCCTAGATGCCAACACAGTAAAGGGCAGGGCATGAAAACCAAGAATTAATCATTGAATTTGGCAAAATTAAGTCAATAGGGGGAGATTAATAACTTAAAGAAATGCAGACACCTTTTGGAGGATTAATAATTTAAACCTATTGGCATCTGCTTTAGAGTAGATTTATTTTTGAGCAGATCCTTCCAAACACAAGATCTAGAATGTTCTTCAGGTAGAAGAGAGCACTAGAAAGGGAAAAGTGGATGTGTGCTGAGACAAGGAGTGAGAGGGCCCTCAAAGCAGACTGGGTGCCAGCGTCATGTCTTAGTCTGTCTACTAGGCCATCCCCAGGAAACCACAGAAAGCAACTGGTCCCAGACCCTGGGCCTCAGTCACTAATAACTCCCAGGGGAGTAGCAGTCTTACTTCCCCAACTCCTTAGAGAATCCAGGTTACAGAAAAGGGTGGGAGGGTGGATACAAAATTAGTACTGCTGACATATAAACTAAAATTGCCTGATAACCAAATGTGTAGTTGCATCATCTGATAGAATTAGAACCTCTACTTCATTTGCATACCTGACTCACTGGAAGAAAATTCTGATGGAGTTCCTGGACCCAGCCTTCATGGGCAGGGAGGGGCAGGGTAATACAGCCACTGTGGCTGCAGGTCCAAGGCAGGGAGAGAGAGGACTGCTGGCATCACGTCTTATCATCCGAATAACTTACTACAATCAGAAGTCTATTTTTTCTTAAAGGAAAATGGCAAGAAGTGGCAACAACTTGTTAGACTTTTCTTTCTACTTCTTTCTGTTTCAGTTCCTACCTGCTGCTTAACCTGCCAGTTTTCAGTTGTCAATCCCATAAGTTTCCTTAGGCTGAGTTTGCATAGTTTAACAGTTTAGAATCAGAAATTCAGAAACCCAGGCTTTGCTAACAGCACTGCCACTTGAATAGGTTTCAGTTTGCCAGTAAAGCAGCCTTACGTAAGTGAGAGGTGCTGCCTTGGGTTCCGGAATCTTCATTAATTAGAGTTTTGAGTTGCAATAAAAGTTAACTGTGGTTGGCTGGGCAAGATGGCTCATTCCTATAATCCTAGCACTCTGGGAGGCCCAGGCAAATGGATTGCCTGAGCTCAGGAGTTCAAGATCAGCCTGAGCCAGCGTGAGACCCGTCTCTAAAACTAGTGAGGCATTGTGGTGGGGTACTGTAGTCTCAGCTACTCGGGAGGCTGAGGCAAGAGAATTGCTTGAGCCCAAGAGTTTGAGGTTGCTGTGAGCTGTGATGCCACAGCACTCTATTGAGGGTGACAAAGTGAAACTCTGTTGTCAAAAAAAAAATAGTAAAAATGTTAACTGTGATCAATTTAAGCAGAAAATCATTTAGTGGCTAATAGAATCATGGGAAAGGTGAAGAATTAGTCTTTAAAAAGCCAGGAACAACTCTTAAAACCATGCTCAAAACTGGTCTGATGGATAAATTATTACAACTAAATTATAAAAAGACAAATAGTTCTCCAAAGAAAATATTACAAATGTCCAATGAGCACATGAAAAGATGCTGAACATGATTAGCCATTAGAGAAATGCAAATTAAAACTACAAGATGTTGGGCAGCGCCTGTGGCTCAGTGGGTAGGGCACCGGCCCCATATACCGAGGGTGGGGGGTTTAAACCCAGCCCCTGCCAAACTGCAACAACAAAAAATAGCTGGGTGTTGTAGCATGTGCCTGTTGTTCCAGCTACTTGGGAGGCTGAGGCAAGAGAATCGCCTTAAGCCCAGGAGTTGGAGGTTGCTGTGAGCTGTGTGACGCCATGGCACTCTACTGAGGGCTATGAACTAAGACTCTGTCTCTACAAAAAAAACCCCCAAAACTACAAGATGCCACTTCACACTTTCTAGCATGGCAATAATTAAAAAGACAGATAACAAAAAGTGTTGATGAGGATATAGAAAAGTCAGAATCCTCATACAGTGTTGATGGGGATGTGAAATGGTGCCCCCACTTTAGAACATAGTCCAGCAGCCTCTCAAGCACTTAAAGTTACCATATGGCCCAGCAATTCCACTCCTAGGTATACACCCAAGAGATACATAAAAACTTATGCATAAATGTTTATGGCAACATTATCCATAATAGCCCCAAACTGGAAACAACCCAAATGTTTGTTAACTAACAAATGAATAAAGAAAACATGGTATATTCATACATCGAAATATTATTTGGCTATAAAAAGGCATGAAGTCCTGACACGTGCTGCAACATGGATGCACCTTAAGGACATTATCCTAAGTGAAATACACCAGACATGAAGGACCACACAGTGTATGATTCCATTTATATGAAATGTCCAGATAGGAACATCTATAGAGATAGAAAGTAGATTAGTGGTTGCCTAGAGCTTGTAGGGAAATGTGGATGGCACTGGGAGGAGAGTGATATTTAAGGAGTCTGGAGTTTCTTTTGGGGGTGATGAAAGTGTTTTTTGTTTGTTTGTTTTTTGTTTTATTTTTGAGACAGAGTCTTACTATGTTGCCCTTGGTAGAGTGCGGTGGCATCACAGTTCACAGCAACCTCAAACTCTTGGGCTTAAGCAATTCTCTTGCCTCAGCCTCCGAAGTAGCTGGGACTACAGGCACCCACCACAACACCCAGCTATTTTTTGGGGTTGTCATTGTCACTGTTGTTTGGCAGGCCCAGACTAGATTCAAACCTGCCAGCTTTGGTGTATGTGGCTGGCGCCCTAATAGCTGAGCTACAGGCACTGAGCCTAATGAAAGTGTTTTAAAATTGATTGTGGTGATGGTTACACAACTCTGAAAAGCCATTGAATGGTACATTTTAAATGAGTGAATTGGGGGGCACCTGTGGCTCAAAGGAGTAGGGCACCGGCCCCATATGCTGGAGGTGGTGGGTTCAAACCCAGCCCTGGCCAAAAACTGCAAAAAAAAAGTAAATTAGTGAATTGTATAATGTGTGAATTATATCACAATAAAGCTATTTAAAAAAAAAAAATTAAAGTGGTCTGGTGAGAAAACTGTTGCTGTGACTATTGCACACCTTAGGCACCTCCACGCCAGCAGCTCAGCACCGCCGCGGCTGTTACCCCAGGAGCTCCCCTGTCTGTTTCTTTCATCAGTCTCTCCCAAGTCAGCCTGGAACAAGTGTGAAGGTCATCATCAGGAGCGTGTCTGCATTGTCATCTTTGTCTTCCCAGGACCCCCATGGTGGAGAATTCCCCAAATGGAAAGAGAGATCAGTTGCTAGACTGTCAAAGAGGATGTCTGCTGTCTGCTGTCTGCTGCGTTGCCACAGGGCACGTGGCACTGGGCTAGGCTTCCTCAGGTTTTGTCTCCTGATCCTCAGATCATTTAATACAGGATATAGTAGATTTCGCTTTCTCTACAGGTAAACAATGCTTAATTTAAAAATAGGAGAAATTAATGGAACTAGTTAATATTCATGGAATGAGTTAACATTTTCCTAAAAAATATAATTGCAAATACAATGTACAACAGTGAACAGATACAACCAGATGAAGTTAAAGTAGTCTTTCCCCACTAAATATCAGCCAAGTCTGACTATTCATTGTTTATTCTAACAGAGACTTTCTGTTTACAATAAAAATAAACAAATCTTTAACTTTGGCTTGCACATGACCTGTCTTACACATATTGCTATCTCTGCTTTGGAGTGTATTATTTATTATTTTTTATTTTATTATTTATTTATTTATTTTGGCAAAGAATCTCACTCTATTGCCCCAGGCTAGAGTGCTATGGTGTCACAGCTCACAGCAACCTTAAACTCCTGGGTACAATTGATCCTCCTGCTTTAGCCTCCCAAGTAGCCGGGACTACGGGTGCCTGCCACAACACCTGGCTATTTTTAGAGAGGAGGTCTCGCTCTGGGTCAGACTGGTCTTAAACCTGTGAGCTCAAGCAATCCTCTTGTCTGGGCCTCCCAGAGTGCTGGGATTATAGGCATGAGTCACCTGGCGCGGCCAATTGCTTTGGAGTTTAGCTCGCTTGAAATCCTTTCACTGTTTACTATTATCAGAAAGTTAATTCCTTCTAATCCTTTTAGTCTGCACACCCAGGCCAGGCCTCCTCTGGAGAGTTGTGCACCAACCCCCAGGGTGAGGGTGGTCTGTGTAGGATCCTGACCAAAGGGAGAAATGAGGCTCAAGTACTGTCAGGTTCTTTTCTCTGGTACCCTGGAAATGGCGACACGGATTCTCTTCAGTTAACTTTAGAAGAGAGGGTTTAGGGGCAGTGCCTGTGGCTCAAAGGAGTAGGGTGCCACCCCCATATGCTGGAGGTGGCAAGTTCAAACACAGCCCCAGCCAAAAAAAAAAAAAAAAAAAAACAGAAGAGAGGGTTTAGGGAACAGATCTCAGCTTCTTGGAGATCTACTCAACTTTATTTTGATCTTTTCAATAATATTTTGTGATAGAGTATATTGGTTTTTATGTTTGAAACTTATTAGTTAATTTTTCTATGGGTCAAAAAGATTCTAAATGTACATCTGTAAACTGTCCAAAATGTGGTAAAGAAGAACACTAGGGAGAATTGCTAAAAATAATTTGATGTCTCAGGTGGTATTCAGGAAAAAAAAGTATTTAATGCTGAATAAAAACTATCTGTAGAGGCAGGGAGCCTGGCGCATAGAAGGTAGGCAGGCACAGAGGTCACCCGGACATAGGGAAAGGACAGGACCCCCACCACAGCCTGGATGCTGATTACACTTGAGTTTGTTTCTACAACCTTAAGATGGCCCACCCAGAATAGAGCGGCTGCAGGGAATGCGTCTGGCTGGGAATTCTGTGAACGGATGCTGTTGTCCCAGGGTCAGTAGGAGAACTGATCCTATCACCCTGGAGAGGCGCCGGCCTTCAGCAAAGGAAGTCGGCCAACAACCACCAGAGGTTGTACGGCTTTTCCTGCCTGTTTCTTTTCATCCTCTGGGTTTAGAGATAAGAGGGAAAAATGATAAAATACCTTTCCCCAAGCAGAGTATCTGCCTTTGTTCTTGGTTTATCTCGGCCTCCCTTGATTCCTGACAGTTTTTCCTGTTTCCCCTTCCCTGTGAGGCCTGGACACACCTCTTGCCCTGGGATGCTATGAAAAGTCTCTATTTTCTTTTTCTTTCTTTCTTTTTTTTTTTTTTTGGTAGAGATATAGTTTCACTCTGTCACTCTCAGTGGAGTGCCATGGTGTCACTGCTCACAGCAACCTCCAACTCCTGGGCTTAGGCGATTCTTTTGCCTCAGCCTCCCGAGGAGCTGGGACTACAGGCGCCCACTACCACGCCCGGACCCTCAGTATATGGGGCCGACGCCCTACTCACTGAGCCGCAAGCGCCTCCCCAAAAGTCTCTATTTTCTTAAAATAAATCCTCTCTGAGCTCCTTGAGGGAGACTGCTCCTCACCACCAAGACTGTCTTAACCCCTCTTAACATTTCTAACAGCTTTTAAAACTTTTCTCCCACAGAACTTGGCTGTTCCTCGGGACGAGCCAAAAGAACCCCCTAAAAGTGGAGTCATGCCCCCCATGACCAGAGAATTTTTTCCCCTGCAATCAGGAATCTTTTGGACATCAGTAGCCTAATGCTGAAACCCCAAGCTACCATTATTCCTCTATTCCATTTTTTCCCACCAGAAAAAAATTTTAAAACTTGCTTTAGATCTGAAAGAACTTATCTTTCCCACCTGTACACACTGCATGTATTAATATTTTAAACTGGATTGAGCATAGAGTTACAAGACTTGAAGACAGAGATCTGTAATGACCTAGTAACCAATTTTACTTTCCAGGAGCTAGTACTGAAATGGTCTTGATCAGTCTCAGTTTGACCTCAAGAATTAGACTCTGGACTTCTTTTCTTCCTTCCTTCCCTCCTTCCTTCCTTCCTTTTTTTTTTTTTTTTTAGATAGCGTCTCACTCTGTCACCCTGGTAGAGTGCTGGAATTACATGATAGAGTCAAATGGAGGGACTGGCCCAAATAGAGTGAAGCCCAAAAAGAATGTGCCCACTCCCACTCTTCCGATGGATGTCCCACCCAGGAAAGGTGAATGTGCCCACCGCCACCCTTCCAATCCCTGAAAACCTCCATCCACCTTAACCCACATGCTGACTTCCTTCTCGAGCTCAGCTCACCTGCACCCAGGTGGAAATAATAGCTGATGTTGTCCATAAAGAACCTGGACTCTGTTTCCTTCCGTTTTGAGTCTCGGAATAATCTTTTACGTTTGGTCTTTGACCTCATTACAGGTGTGAGCCACTGCACCTGGCTAGAATCCTAGACTTTCTTTGAATCTCTCCTGGAGTAAAACATTAAATACTAGCAGTTCTCCAGAATACGTGTATACTGTTGAGAACCACCTGACCTCTTTGAGCCTGAGAGTCTGAACGATGTAGCTGCTACTATCTGCTTCACAAGTGCACTGGGGGGTAAATGAGAATATGAATGCAGGACATTGAGAGTTCCTGGCACAGTGCAGGGCATGGCTGAGTGTCATTTCCTTCCCCTCCCTCCGGCAGAATCTACCAGCACCCTAGTGGGTGTTGGGGTCCTATTGCTGTCTCTGGCAATGCTGTTCCCCTGCCACCACTCCCCATCCTGCACCTTAATTGAGGGACACTCCTATATGCAAAAATAAATCCTAACTTGTTGTGTCTTTCTTTAATTTAACTTTACTTTTTATTCTTTTTAAATTTCAGATTAATATGAGGGTACAAACCCTTAGGTTATAGAATTCGTACGTGAAAGGTAAAAATCAGAATTGTAGTTATGTCCTACACCCAGGGAATCTGTGTATATTCCTGCATTGTACTCACTGTGTGGGGAGCTACGGAACCCCCCTCCTCATCCCTACTTCTTGAGTTTCATTGAGATTTTCTCTAGTGTAGGTCTGTGTTTTTTTTTATTTTTCATTTTTTGAGGCAGAGTCTCACTCTGTTACCCAGGTTAGAGTGCTGTAGTATCAGGCTAGCTCACAGCAACCTCCACCTCTGGTCTCAAGCCATCCTCCTGCCTCAGCCTCCCAAGTAGCTGGGACTACCGGTGTAGTAATGCCTGGGTGATTTTTCTATTTTTAGTAGAAATGAGGGGGCGTCTCACTTTTGCTCAGGCTGGTCTTGAACTCCTGAGCTCAAGGGATCCACCTGCCTTGGCCTCCCAGAGTGATAGGGTTACAAGTGTGAGCTAACACCACCCGAATGGGTCTGTGATTGCCAGTCTTGTAGTTTCAAATTGGTATTGAGTACATGTGAAGCTTGGTTTTTCCAATCTTGTGATACTTTCCTTAGGAGAATGTTCTCTAAATCCATCCATGTTATTACAAAGGATGCAAAATTTCTATCTTTTCTTTAGGGCTGAATAGTATTCCGTGGTTTATTAATATACCAGTTTATTAATCCATTCATGTGTTGATGGGCATCTGGGTTGTTTCCACATCTTTGCGATTGTGAACTGAGTGGCTATGAACTTGTTAGTACAAGTGTCCCTTTTTTCACTACTAATGCCTAGTAGTGGCATTATAGTCTCAAATAGTAATGTTTTGCTTTAATTTTAGATAAAAACCAGGTATGAACTCCAACCTGCACTATACCTACCTCATTAGTGTTTTTTCTCTATTTTCCTTGGTTTGGGTTATCAGAAAATGTTAAAAACTTTCTTAGTATTTGAAATACGTTTTAGGGTCACATTAAAGTATGTTAGTCCTAAAGCCCCACCCTACCATAGTAATTATCCACTGTGACGCAGAATAAGGCAGGGAGGATGTACCTGCAGCCACTGACTCGTACACTTGGCACAGCTCTCTCAGCATGACTTTATGAATGGTTCTGGCACTAAAAAGGATTTTCTTTTTTTCTCTGTTTGTTTCTGGACTATGTGTAACTTGGCTTTGGAACACATAATACTCATAGATTTTGACAAAGTGCATGAATAATGAATGGGTGATATAGAGAAGAATAATTAGAAAACACATCAATTTTGCTTCGTTACGCTTGTTAAAGAGGTGCCTTCTGCCTTAATTATAGGCTCATTAATAAATTAAAGTGGGCTTGTAGAACTTCATAGAGTTTGCGATTCACAAGGTTAATTCAACATTGGAAAGGAAAAGGAAGAGAACCAACATAAGGAACATTTTCCATTTGCCAAGGATTGTGTAAGGTGTTTTACATATCTGCCTATACTGCTGTAACAAAATGCCTGAGACTGGGTAATATATACAGAACTCTGAACAGCCTCAGAGTTCTGGAGGCTGGCAAGTCCAAGATCAAGGCGCTGTAGGTTCAGTGTCTGCTGAGAGCTTGTACCTTCTTGCTGAGTCCTCACATGTTAGAAGAGGCAAAAGGTCCTAGAACTCCCTTCAACCTCTTATAATCTTGCTAATCACACGAGGGCTCCATCCTCAAGGCTTGGTCATGTCCTAAAGGTCTTTCCTCTTACTGCTGTCACATTGATGATTAACTTTCAACGTGTGAATTTTGAGGGACACATTTGGACCATAGCACATAGCTGGTAAGTTGTGAAGCCAGGATTTAAACCTAGGCCTCTTTCAGGTGAAAAATGCTATTTCTGCCACTACTGCATGTGGTATACACTGTGGTATATGTTAAGATGATGACGCATGGTTTCTGTCCCAAGAAACTTATTGTCAAGTAGAAGATGCATGGTAAATGCTAATTACAGCAATGCAAAGTAGCATTTAATAAAGACTGTGGCAGAATTATCAGAGAAGTACTCTGCAAAGAGAATTCCAATAAACCTCAAGTACTGTATTTCATATTAATGGAGTGGGCTCACCATGGGCCAGCTCAGTCACACTTGGGTTTTCTGAAAACATCTGTCCACAGAGGGTTCACATGGTACCCAGTGTTGACAAGGCTTTGGTAGGAATGTGAGGCTCTTGTACACACTATTGACAGGAATGCAAATTAATCAACCTTTCTGGAGGGAAACTGGTGATATGCATAAGAAGCCTGAAAAAATTGATTTGGACCTTCAAGTTCTACTTCCTAAATTATATTCCTAAAGTATATTTCTTTTCTTTTCTTTCTTTCTTTTTTTTCTTTTTTTGAGATAGGGTTTTACTCTGTTGCCCTGGGTGGAACGTCATGGTGTCATAGCTCACAGCAACCTCAAACTCTTGGGCTCAAGCGATTCTCTCACTTCAACCTCCCAAGTAGCTGGGACTACAGGCGCCCGCCAATTTTTTAGAGATGTGGTCTTGCTCTTGCTCAGGGTGGTCTCAAACTTCAGGCAATTCACCTGCCTCGGCCTCCCAGAGTGCTGGGATTACAGGCATGAGCCACTGCACCCAGCCCCTGAGGTATATTTCTAAGAAAACAAATGTGTTGAAAGATGTCTCTATGGAGATGTTTGTCATAGCATTTTTTAAATTATAGCAAAAACTTGGAAGTGATCTAAACATTCAACAATGGGTTTGGGGTAAATAAAATGTTCTGTCGTGATAGAAGCATTAAATATGAAGTTGTAGAACGGGGGTTCTCAAAGTGTGGTTCCCTCTCAAGGCATCCACCAAGTCAGACCTGTTTTTGTGTTACTACTAAGAGGTCACTTACAATTTCTACTTCCATTTCTCATTCATAGCATGTAAAGCATTTTAGAGTTTATAGAGTAGGAGAAGCTCATTGATTTTTTTTTTCTATTCCTCATTGCAAGTAATCTTTAAAAAAATGACTACTTTTCAAGTTTTGGTGTAATATAAAGAAAATAACTACAATTACCTGAAAATTACTTCTCCCTTTCCAACTACATGAGGTTAGATTTTCTGTATAGACTTCTTAATAGAACATATCTATGTTTTGATGCAGGAGCAGATATGGTAATTCAGCTGTCTTTTGTTAAGACAAACATTAAAAAGATTTGCAAAAATATAAAATAATGTCATTCTTGCTAAATGTTTTTGTTTGTTTTGTATGTTTTAGAAAATAGAATTACTTTTTTGTAAAATATGTTATCGATGGGGACATGTAATAGGTAAACATTGTTATTTTTAGATGAATTAATAAAAATTAAAAATTTTCTTTTAATTGCTAATACTGTAATATCAATAAATATAACTTACACAAACAAAAGGTTTTTGAGGTCCTTAATAATTTTTAAGAGAGAGGCTGAGCGCGGTGGCTCATACCTGTAAACCTGTCTTTAAAAAAATAGTAATCCCCCTGCCTTGGCCTCCCAGAATGCTAGGATTACAGGCATGAGGCACTGTGCCCAGCCCAATACCATTTATCCTAACACAATCTTCCAAATTAAATTATTGAATCTCCAATATTGAGTTTTTTTTGTTTTTTTTGTTTTTTTGAGACAGAGCCTTGAGCTGTCCCCCTGGGTAGAGTGCTGTGGCTTCACAGCTCACAGCAACCTTCAACTCCTGGGCTCAAGCGAGTCTCCTACCTCCGCCTCCCAAGTATCTGGGACTACAGGCACCCACCACAACACCTGGCTATTTTATTTTTTTGTTTGGTTGCGGCCATCATTGTTGTTTGTGTTTGGCAGGCCCAGGCTGGATTTGAACCTGCCACCTTAGGTGTATGTGGCTGGCGCCTTAGCCACTTGAGCCACAGGTGCCAAGCCCAATATTGAGATTTTTGCAAGTGAGAAACAGAAAGGCTAGAACAAGCTACTAGCAAGTTATTTCCTAGAATACATGTATCAGTAGGGATTTTATTTAATCTCTTTGTTTCTTTTCCCTGCTGGAATTTTAGAGACTTCCTTTTAAGAGTTTGGTTTTGCTGTCTGGTTACATTTCAGGTAAGATATTTCTTGTTTTTTTCTGGTTGTGTTTCAGCCTGACAATGGGACCAATGCCAGGTCCTCTGGATGCCTCTCATCGGCCAGTAGCCAGGCTGATCTTTCAACCCCATAGGAACTAGGCACTATACCACCAGCCTACCACGGCAGAATTTTTTTCTCCTCTCCTCTCCTCTTCTTTTCTTTCCCTTTCCTTTTCCTTTCCCTCTTTCTTTCTTTCTCACTTCTAGCAGAATTTGACCATGGCAGAATTTGATTCAAGTGCAATAGCCACTAAAGGTGGTACACACAGAAAAAAGGTGTAGAATACCCAGCCAATTGCTTGGAAAGTTGAAGTGAGAAATGCAAAGTTTAGTAGTCGACAGATTTTTGTCAGCAGACTTTGTAAATCGTATTCTTAAGAGATGACTCTTTCAGGTTGTAGTTCCTCAGTGTTAAGGCCACAGTGAAGAGGGAAATCAACTACTCTTCAAGAAAAGATAGTTTCCCACACACCCTTTGATAGATGGTTGGAGAATAAAGGAAAAAAATGAGGACTGGGAAGTTTTCTAGACAGTTTATGTATGTACAAAGGAACACTCTCATACTGCCCTTGTAGAAACCACAAAGTTAATGGTGTTACGGAGTTGTCATCCAGAGCTGATTTAGCGGAAAATATATGAGGATTTGTCGGTGACTATAACATTGTGATTCCTTTTCCTTGATGAGTTATTGGCCGTGTTATTTGAGATTAGGTCACAATTCAGTGGAGGAGCACTTAGAAATTAAAGAGGTGTGTGGTTGTTACTTGATCACAGTTTCAGTCTAACCTCCTTCCATTTTGCTCTATTCTCTGCATATATCACGGAAGGTTCTCAAGGATGTTTCCCTCCATAGCTGGAGGGTGCCCTCGCCGTGCCTCCAGTGGAATCTCTCTGGGGTTTATTCAAACAGACCCAGGAAAACCAACCCAGTGCCACTCAAGTCTCTCTGCTGGCTGTAGGCAAAATGGTCCCACGTCCTGCAGTTCTGGGGCTGAGATGTATTTTGCCCACCCTAGTCATCCTGGCGGAATCTGACGGAGTCAGGCTTTGGGTTTTGTTTTGTTTTTTAAATAACAGAGAAATGAATGATGTTGCTAGACACTATACTAGGTATATGGAAAAACTGTGATTCCACTTAATAGATAAGCTAGATTTTATTTTTAAATGCATTATTATTATTTTCAAGGCTACAATGTAAGGGGTCTTTTTATAAACTTAATAAGAAAAATTGCCAGAGGGCTATCAAAGAAATCCAGTGAGATTACTCCTACATTTTGGACCAATTAGTCCTCATACTTCCTGTTTTTTATGGACTTATAATTGTAGTTTTTAAAAGGAAAAAAAAGTAAAATGGCTGAAGACAAGTCTATCCTGGCTCATGGATTTATTTTAGAAAGATCCCAAGCTGACACATTCTATTCAGATGAAGGCTCTGTCTCTTGGTTACCACCACTCACATACACAGGAATTTGACAGCAGAGGCTGGTGGGGTACAGCTTCTGCTCTGCGCTAATACTCAGCAGCCATCGAAGAGTTCCAGTGCTAAACAGTTAAGCCAGTGTTTAGCTCCTCAGCTGGGATCCCAGAACATGAATATTCTTGTCCTCCATGGTCAACTCAGCCAAGGTTGATGTTGCCTGTGGTTGACTATCTTTTCCCACTCTTAGGTTTCCCTATATTAGTGGTTCTCAACAAATACATGTCTCAAGACATTTTGACTGTCACAGCTGGGAATGAGGTACTAATGGCATCTAGTGGATAGGAACCAAGGATGCTATTGAACACCCTCAGCCCACAGGGACAGTTCCCCTATCACAAAGAATTATCTAGCCCCAAATGTCAATAATGCCACCATGGAAAAACCCTTATCTCCCAAGACCCCAAGTAATGGAGTTGCTCGTGTTTTCATCTAAAGCAACCAGAAAGCTCTGAACTGGCCCTGTCAAAACATAGTTCACTCGTTTTGGTTCTCTGGACCTGACATTTTTTTCTCCTTGGTTTTTGATAATAGTGGAAAATTTAGTGGATGAGTTTGGGGTGTTTTTGGACTTTTCTCTGGAAGATTCAGGTGTCTACCTACAGTTTATGTAATTGAGTAATAGGCCCAGCTTGTAGCCAGATCTTGAATAGATACTCTCTAAGTACGGTAGAACCTCTGTAAGTTGACCAGTTAAAGGATTGTAACAAACTGGTCAGTACACAGAGGTGCTCAATATAAGGAACGAGGCCTACTGTACTGAAATGTATATGTGGTGCATGTCAGGTCTATGAAAATTAGATCAACTTAAGGAGGTTATTAGAGAAGTTCTACACTATCGTACCATATAATCCAGCAATCATGCTCTTCAATATTAACCCAAATGAGGCCATGTGTGGTGACTCATACCTATAATCTCAACACTTTGGGAGGCTAGGGCAGAAGAATCACGTGAGGCCAGGAGTTCAAGACCATCCTGAGCAATGTAGTGAAAACCTCTACAAAAAATACAAAACTTAGCTGGGTGTGGTGGCTATATTCCCAGCTACTCAGGAGACAGAGGCAGAGGGACTATAGTAGAATTGCTTGAGCCCAGAAGTTTGAGATAGTAGCAAGCTAGGATGCCACTGTACTCTACTCTAGGCAACAGAGAGAGCGACCTGTCCCCTTCTTTCTCCATAAAGAAAATACAGAACCAGAATCTCAGGGCTCACTCAGATCTATAGAATCAGTATCTGAATTTTAGTAAGATTGCCAAGTGATGAAAATGCATGTTAATGTTTGAAAAACACAGCTTCAATAAGTATCTTGTAACTCACTTATTAACTATCATTTAAAAGAATGTTTGTTTGTTTGTTTTTGAGACAAGTCTCACTTAGTCACCCTTGGTAGAGTGCTGTGGTGTCTTAGCTCACAGCAACCTCAAATTCTTGGGTTCAAGTGATCCTCTTGCCTCAGCCTTCCAAGTAGCTGGGACTACAGGCACCTGCCACAACACCTGGCTATTTTTTTAGAGACAGTCTCACTCTGGCTCTGGCTGGTCTCAAACCTGTGAGCTCAGGCAATCCACCCACCTCAGCCTCCCAAGTGCTGGGATTATAGGCATGAGCCACCATGCCTGGCCCTTATTAACTATCATTTAATGAGGCAAAAGTCTCTGTAGAGTTATAAACTAGATATATCTGTAGAAAAATGACATGGCATTTTCTGTAGAAAAAAGAAAGGCATGGTGGCTCACACCTGTAATCCTAGCCCTTTGGGAGGCTGAGGAGGGTAGATTGCTTGAGCTTGGAAGTTCAAGACCAGCCTGAACAAAAGCAATATCCTGTCTATAAAGACATTTAAAAAAATTAGCTAGGGATGGTGACACACATCTGTGGTCCCAGCTATGCTGCATCCTGGGCAACAGAGTGAGACCTTGTCTTTGAAAAAAAGAAAAAGTTGGCAGGTCCTGTGGCTGCAGTCTATAATTCTAGTACTCTGGGAGACTGAAGCAGGTTTATTGCTTGAGCTTAGGAGTTCGAGACCAGCCTGAGCAAGAGCCCTACTAAAAATAGAAAAGCTAGTCAGGTATCATGGTAGGTCCCTATAGTCATTCCCAGGTACTTGGGAGGTTGAGGCAAGACTGAGGTTGCTGTCAGCTATGATGACACCATGGCACTCTACCCTCTACCCAGGGCAATGGGGTAAGACTCTGGTTCAAAATAAATAAATAAATAAATAATCTAATGCAGGTATTTCCAGTTGGACAGCTCTCATACAAGCTTTGCCATCTTTAGCTTGTGGCATTTCAGGTTGCCATGCTTCAAGTTAGGAATGAAGAAAAGTGCAGACACCTACACAAGGCAGATCTTTATGATCCATGTCCAGAAACAGTGTAGATTACGAGTGCTCAGTTGGCTAGAGCTTGGTCACTGGGCCATCACCTGGTGACACCTAGCTCAAGGGATTCTGGAAAATGTAGATTATCTGTAGACCGAGAAAGAGGGGAAGTGAGCTTGGTGCAGTCTCCAGGTTCTATCATCATAGATGGTATGTTTGTTTGCATTGGGATTTGGCAAGAAGAATTACCTTCTTTTCCTTGTCTAAGTTCTGAAATAATTGATAGATAAATCAAAGGAATGGTAGAGAGAGATCAAAATATCAACTTTATTATTGATAAAACAGGTGACAGGGAATGTGGTTTTGGTAGAGGACAACAGTGCGCTTTCTAGTACTAATCTCAGAAGTACACACGGGCTCTGAAGAATCACAGGCCTCCTCATGTATACTTCATGGCACTCGGAACAGAGTAAAATGGGAAGAGCGAATGTCCTACTGTCCTCTACTGGATGAGAACATCTGAAATGAGAAATCAGTGTTGCAACTAATTACTGTAAGTAAATTGCTATCATGTTTTTAAGAGATCTTACCAAAGAATGCTTCATTCAGAAAGATAAAAAGGTATGAATCCTTATAGCACAGAGTTTATTCCTACCTTCTAGTGTAGACAATTCCTACAACACCTGAGTGTTCTCAAACTAAGCTGGGACAATGGGGATTGTGTCTGTTCTTGCTCTTGGAGAGGCGAGCGTTTAGGCACGCACTCGGTTAGCTTTATTGCGGAGCTACCTCCAGTAGCAATGTCCAAATATATACTAGATTTCAGACAAATAAAACAAGACGAAGTTAATTTTTTGTCACAAATCTATACCTCACACCAAACTGATTAATTTAAACTTAACTTTTTTTTTTTTTGAGACAGAATCTTACTCAGTTGCCCTGGCATAGAGGGCCGTGGCATCATAGCTCACAGCAACCTCAAACTCTTGTCTCATCCTCCCCTTTAGCTGGGACTATAGACGCCTGCCATTATGCGTGGCTTGTTTTTCTATTTTTAGTAGAGATGGGGTCTTGCTTTGCTCAGGCTGGTCTCAAACTCCTGAGCTCAGGCAATCCACCTGCCTTGGCCTCCTAGAGCACTAGCCTTAGGCATGAGGTACCACGCCCAGCTAAAGTGAATTCGTAAGACCTTGTAAAAATTTGCTCCACCTAGTAATCTTGCTATAAAAGACCATGTTTAGGGGAAGATGGCCGACTGGTAGCAACCCTGGTCAGAGGCTCCTGAACAAAGGAAGAAAAAC
>NW_003852412.1:13792125-13802124 GCF_000181295.1 Otolemur garnettii
ACACATAACTTAGAAGTATTAATATTTGAATTCAATAAAAAAAAAAAAAAAAAAAAAAAAAAAGACCATGTTTAGCACAGTGCCAAACTGGTACATGTTACTAATTTGAGCTCAATACATACTTGTTGAATGAATGAATCTTGACTTTGGGCTTCAGTTTGAAGTCAGTTGAAAGTCTGTGGTGGCGGAGGAAGTCTCATAGCTTCACCGGAAAGGTGTAAACACTAATGAATGGAAACTAGAAATGTGCAAAAAGACTAACACAGGTACTTTTACCTACTTTTCACTATACGTAATTGGCTGGAGTAACCCAAGCTCCCTGTTTGGTCTGTAAAACAGACTGATGCCCCAGGCAAGGTGACCACTCCTGTTAGTAGTCTCTCATAAAGTACTCTCTTTCCTGTTGTATTTTTACTAAAGGTCGATTGTGATTGTGCTGAACCTTTTTATACTAGTTGCACTTGTTATGATTATAATGTGATTTAATTAAATATCCTTTTTTTTTTTTTTTTTTGAGACAGAGTCTCACTATGTTGCCCTGGGTAGAGTGCTGTGGTGTCACAGCTCATAGAACCTCTAACCCCTGGGCTTAAGCGATTCTCTTGCCTCAGCCTCCAAGTAGCTGGGAATATAGGCACCTGCCACAACACCTGGCTATTTTTTGGTTGTAGTTGTCATTGTTATTTGGCAGGCCTGGGCTGGATTTGAACCCGCCAGCTCCTGTATATATGGCTGGCTCCCTAGCCTCTGAGCTATAGGCACTGAGCCTAATTAAATATTCTTAAGCTGATGAAATATGAATATGAAACATAAAAGAGCTGTTGTTCCCATGAAAACGAAGCCAAATGTTTTGGCGAGATTTCACAAGAGGAGCACCTCTAAAAGAAACACTAAGGACGTTTACAATCTTCAAGAGGAGCTGAGAAGTGCATAAAAATGACTGGAATGTAAGAGGGTAAACACTGTAGGAGAATATGACTTTAAGATTCCAGAAGTGCAGAGGTAGAAAATTATGTTTGGCTTGAAGTAACAGTGACAGGAGTGTCAGTGACAACTACTTGGAGAAGTTGGTAAATGAGCTGGTCTGTAAAGAAATAAGATGTTGGGCTCGGCGCCTGTGGCTCAAGTGGCTAAGGCGCCAGCCACGTACACCCAAGGTGGCGGGTTCGAATCCAGCCCGGGCCCGCCAAACAACAATGACGGCTGCAACCAAAAAATAGCCAGGTGTTGTGGCGGGCGCCTGTGGTCCCAGCTACTTGGGAGGCAGAGGCAGAAGACTCGCTTGAGCCCAGGAGTTGGAGGTTGCTGTGAGCTGAGATGCCACGGCACTCTACCCGGGGGGACAGCTTGAGGCTCCTGTCTCCAAAAAAAAAAAAAAAAAGAAAGAAATAAGATGTTGGGTGGCACCTGTGGCTCAAAGGAGTAGGGCGCCAGCCCCATATACTGGATGTGGCAGGTTCAAACCCAGCCCCGGCCAAAAAAAAAAATTCTGGAGGGAGAGGGGGAAAGAATTAAGAGGTAAAATGTATAAAGATGATTCATTCCAAGTGAAGAGAAAGATAGAAGTAAAGGCATAAAGGGTAAAACCTATGTTTGGCTGGATCGTAGAATTATGAACGGGAGAACAGCTTCTCCTAATAGAGGGCTGCCAGGCTTCTCAAATATCTGGTCATTGATATTTATTTTTCCCATCCACAATGAACTTGAATATTTTTATTATATGTATAAGATGCCTGTTCTGTCATGGTGTAATAATGCTGTATAATAATTTTTTTCATTCATGGTTTTCGTGAATTTTTTTCTTAACTCCCTAATAACTTATAAGCTTTTTTTATCCTAAGCTGTTTAATATTACTTTTGTTCAGCAATGCATAAGATTTTAGTTTTCTGCTAAAGACATAGATATTAAATTAATTCTTGGTGAAATATTAATTGCAGAATTAATGATTATAGGCTTGGTGCCCTGTAGCACAGTGGTTATGGTACTGGCCACATGCACTGAGGCTGGCGGGTTTGAACCTGGCCTGGGCAAGCTAAACACTGACAACTGCAACAAAAAAACCAAGTGTTGTGGTGGTCACCTGTAGTCCCAGCTACTTGGGAGGCTAAGGCAAGAAAATTGCTTAAGCCCCAGAGTTTGAGGTTGCTGTGAGCTGTGATGCCATGGCACTCTACTGAGGGCAACATAGTAAGACTCTGTCTCAAAAAAAAAAAACCCAAAAAGAACAACTGATTATATTTTTAAGAAGTTTTAAGTTTTTTTAAAGACATAAAATATGAATAGTTTATATTGTAAGATCACAACTTGCTTGGTGTTTTATGTTTTCAAACAATATTTCAGAGTTTGTAATATAAGCCTGATCATATGTGACTTTCTTATTGTTATAACAATTGATATTCACTGCATTTAAAAAGATTTAGTTGGAAAAATGTCTTACCCACTAACTTCTTTTGTTTGGTACCCTTCCTGTTAGTGCACGGTGATTGCTTCAGAGCAGAATAAGCCCTCATGCAAATCTAGGGTATTATTCATAATTATATTCCTATCTGAAACTTCATGGTACTTTACTAATCAGAGTAGTTCCTAGAATACAAATTTTGTGTTTAGTTGAAACAAAGTATAATATGATCATGTGCCGCATAATGATGTTCCCTTTTTAAATTTTGAGACAGAGTCTCACTTTGTCACCCTTGGTAGATAGCAACCTCAAACTCTTGGGTTGAAGTGATCCTCTTGCCTCAGCCTCCCAAGTAGCTGGGGCTACAGGAGCCTGCCACAATGCCTGGCTATTTTTAGAGACCCCAAATGGGGTCTTGCTCTAGTTTAAGCTGGTCTCGAACTCCTGAGCTCAGGCAATCTACCCACCTTAGCCTCCCAGAGTGCTAGGATTACAGGCGGGAGCCACAGCGCCTGGCCCCACAAAATGATAGTTCATGCTTGGCCAATGACAGGCCCCATAGATGACAGTGGTCCTATAAGATTAAAGTACCGTATTTTTACTGTACTATGTCTGAATATGTTTAGATACACATAATGCTTACTATATTATGTTACAGATGGCTGCAGTATCCAGGACAGACACATGCTGTGCAGCTTTGTTGGCTAAGAGCAAAAGGCCATTCCACATAGCCTAGGTGTGTAGAAGGCTGTACCATCTACGTTTGTGTAAATGCACCCTGCAATGTTTGTGCCAGGGTGAAATCACCTAGGATGGATCTCTTAGATCCTATCCCTATTATTAAGTGACTCATGACTGGAGTTATAAATCTTAACCTTGAGATAAAAATAGTTTGAGGACCCATTCCACTGCTTTAGGAGTGTAGTTTTTTGTTTTTTTTAAGTTAAGCATGAGAGTATCAGTTGAAGACAAAGATACTCATGGTGGAATATGGGAAATCATTACTTTGGTAGCTCCACTCGTTTGGCTAGCCGTTTCCCAATTTAGAAATTTCAGTTTGTGCTGCACATGTATTCTCTTGCTTCTGTTTCCTCACTTATAAAATGAAAATACTTTCTCTGGAAGCAGAATCTGAGAAAGAGAAGAAATCAACAACAAAAATTAGATTATAGAGCCATAAGCCTTTTTGCACTCATGAATGTACATGACTTAATTTTTAATAAGATGCTGGTCTATGATTGAGCTCAGATGAAGTAAAGAGAAAGACAGACAGAGAAGGTGGGCCTGAACGAGGAACACAGGGTGTTCAGACATGGTCATCGTATTCCAGGACCTGATCCTTGAATTTGAAATGCCAGAAATCATGTTCTTTTTTTCCAGCATACAGAATGCAATGTAGCTCTTGAGAACTGATTTATACTAATACAAATCACAAAAAAATAAATTTAGAAAATAAAATGTGAACCTCCTGTCATTAGATTTATCACACCACACTTCTATGGAAAACTGTACATGGGAACCCAAGCAAGGCTGCTTTGTGAGAATGTAATGTGAGATGTGCCAGTGTCCCTTGAGGCCGGTATCCTTTAACTATTAACTATGAAATGCTGATCTATACATCGATGAGAACATTGGTGGTCTTGAGTAAGAAGCAGTCCTGGAGACATTTCTGAACTCTGTGGGGACCATTTCCCTCCCGTTCCTATATTGTTTCTTTAGACTAGCTATAACACAGGCTGTGGCTTTACACACACTAATCCTCTAAGCATTGGGATTCCTGCTGGCTCAGTCACTTTAGTGAGCCAGACTGTTTATTCATGCATACATTTTGCATATCCTGTGATCTGTTCCTGTAAGGACCTTCCCATCCTCACACCATCTCTCCTTCTCCATCTGTCAAACTCCTGTATTTCTTCTTCCACAAGCCACTCAAGTATCTTTCCTCTGTGACGTCTTTTGTTCTTTATCCCATTCTCGTTGTATCTGGCCCATCTTCTATAATAGCACTTTTTCCACTGTATTAAATTGTTTAGTTCTCTCTCCCTGTCAGATCTTGAATTTCTTAGAAGAATGTTTTATCTCATAGAATTTCTTAGGGGAATGTTCTGTCTCACAGTTTAGATACTTGGGATACAAGCGATTCCATAGTAGTTTATTAAATGAAGAAATGAGTGAGTGAATGAGTAGGGCTCTATCTTCTTATGACTGCCGTCTCAGCACTCTCCTCAGCACTCACGACCTCATTCTAGCCAGGAATGAAAAGTTCTCTGCTTGGGTACATTGAATTTACAATCAATAATTAACTCTAAATTGAATTTATAATTGAATTTTATAATGCCACTACAATCATGGGCATTCAAAGTGCTGACTTCCCCGATGCGTGTCATAACCACAGTATTTAATTTCATCCTATACCTATTACGTGACATGGAAGAGACAAGTAGTACGGGTTGAAAATTCTGTGGAATAACTTTAATTAAATATGTAAAAGAGCCTGACAAAACAGTTTAAAATAAGCTTGAGTTCAGGACCGAGGCAGAGTATTCATTCAGAATTAAGTTTGGTAGTTTCATACCAAAGCAAGCCAGTGACAGCAGAGTTGCTGGGGAATCAGGCAAACTACTCTTTCCCACTGCTTCCCAGACCTTTTCACTCAGGATGAAAAGGATGAGTGGATGAGGTTTCTGGCTGTTGCAGGCTGGTGGCCCAGGGGCTCTGGCTGCCCCGGCTCCCCCTGGCTGTGCTGAGAGGTAAGGACATCAAGATCTCTGGACATCCATAACCCCTCTGGGTAACTCTGAAGTTTCACGAAGGGAAGCAGAATGTAACCACAAGGACTTACAGTCCTGGTCCTCAGCCAACCTTGTCAACCAAGAAGGCCATGAGTAAGAACGGTATGTGCTATTTAAGTTTCAGGCCTAGGATTGTGTAAACCAGTGATTTCAGCCCTGGATACCTACTGGAGTCACGCGGCAGCTCTTAAAACGTGGAAACACAGCAATGCCCAGAGGCTACCTTGGTACAATTAAATCTGAATCCATGTGGAGCAGAATAAGGGTGGTATCAATATTTTTGGAAAACTCCCCACAGATGATTTTAAGTGTTCCAGAGTTTAAAACCACTGGTATAATCAGTGACTGATTTAAAAAAAAAGATCAGTAAGGCACCTAAATACTCAGTATTTTTTTAAGTGCCTTAATTTAATACTTACACTCAGTGGTTTTAATGTCGAGAGTTTTTTATTTTTATTGTTGTCAGGAGGTCATACACCAGTCCATAGTTTGAGTTTATCTCAGATTGTAACCCTATTCTCAGAGGAAATAGCCTTGGAGTTTTAATCTTGAACTCCATGTTTATGAAGTGCTGGCAAACATGACTGCTGAAGGGATCAGGAATGGGAAGGGGATGCGATGAACTAAGCTTTGAGAAAAGCCTTTGAATGTGCAGAAGAGGTGGAGTATGATGGGGGTGGGTAAGCTTTCTAGATGGAGGCACGGGATAAGCACAGGTGCGGAGGAGGTAGAAGAAAATTCCAGACAAGAGTGCTGAGTGTAAGACGGGGCCCAATGCAAGTGAGGGCTGCCAAAGCCGGCCGTCTCAGAGAACAGCTGAAGGAGACAGCCTTTCCAGCACCCCTACAACTGAAAATGACCACGGCCAGGCTCCTTCGACCTCTAGCCCAAGGACTGCATGGAAGGCCTATTACCAATAACTACCTGTCAGGCACTTTCCCTGGGCATGTCATATGAATTAATTACTTTAATTCTCACAGCAACCCCATGAGATAGTTTCTATTATTATTCCTGATGAGGAAAGTGAAGCACAGAAGGCTGACATGTTGTATGATCTCTGTATGTTCAACAACCTTTTCCCCCTTTATCATGAGTCAGAGTGCTCATGATGCCGTTTACTGGACTACAGATTATGTAATTAAAGGAGAAATTTACCATGTAGGGGTAGGGTGGAGGGAGATACTTGGAAATATCAGAGATATTTCAGATAGGATCAGAGAGCTAAGGATTTTGACCCCCCTACCCCACCTCACCACAGGTATGAGGGATTTACTGAGATTTTCAAGCAGGAAGTGGCATGTTGAAATGTTTAGTAAAGGTAGCCTGGGAAGGGGAGCGGGATGGGTCGAGTGTGGGGAAGGGCAAGAGGTGACGGTGATGCCAGCTGGCCAGGGAGGAGGCTGATGGCAGTGGTCTAGAAGGGAAGTGATGGCGCTAAGCCAGGTGAGGCGGTAGCGGTGGGAACAGAGAGAGCACAGATGCAAGGGACGATGAGCCTGAGGGGATCAGGGAGGCAAGCCTGAGGAGGGAAAGTGATGAACTTAACTTCAGCTTTTCTGAGTTTGTGGGATATTGCATCATTCCAGTGGGATGCATCCCTGTACTTGGTATCCTCCAGTTTTTAAACTTTATTTGATATATATTCCTCTTCTCGATGTGGATAGAAATATTGATGTCTACATATGTATATATTTTCAGACACAGTCTCACTTGTCACCCTCAGTAGAGTGCCACGGCATCACAGCTCACAGAAACCTCAAACTCTTGGGCTCCAGCAATTCTCTTGCCTCAGCCTCCTGAGTAGTTGGGACTACAGGCACCACCACAGGCCTGACTATTTTTAGAGATGAGATCTCACTCTGGCTCAGACTGCTCTGGAACTCCTGAGCTCAGGCAATCCACCTGCCTTGGCCTCCCAGAGTACTAGAAATACAGGTGTAAGCCATTGCACCTGGCCTGATGTGTATATTTTATTTTATTTTTTATTTAAGGCAAACATGAAACAAAGTTTATTGAAGAAGGGAAAGATAAGCTTTTTTAAATTAAAATTTTAACTAATTTATTCATTTTTTTTGGTCTTTGTTGGGCATTCCTAAAAGAGAAAGATAGGCTTACAGAGTAAGAAAGCTTACAAAGCAGAATATATTTGCCATAGACAGAGAACAAGGTCTCCTTTGCCAGGGCAAGTAGGCAAAGGGGTCTATGTCTATGTTTTAATTTTTTTTCGAGACAGAGTTCTACTTTGTTACCCTCGATAGAGTGCCATGGCATCATAGCTCACAGCCACCTCAAACTCTTGGGCTCAAGCAATCCTCTTGCCTCAGCCTCCTGAGTAGCTGAGACTACAGGTGCCTACCACAACACCTGGCTAGTTTTAGAGACAGGATCTTGCTCTTGCTCAGGCTGGTCTCCAACTCTTAAGCTCAAGCCATCCAACCACTTCCCAGAGTGCTAGGAATACAGGTGTGAACCACTGTGCTCAGCCTATATGTCTATGTTTTAACTTCACATTAATCTTTTACCTGGTAAAAACTTATTTACTTATTATGATAATAATTAATATTATGCTATTATTATAATATGTAATTATTAATATTATTATTTACTCTAGGTTATCAGATCAGGATGAAGAGGGCAAGACCACGCAGGAGTGTATCATTTCTGACCCCTCCTTTTCCATGGTGACAGTTCAACGGGAAGATAGTGGAATAACCTGGGAGACTAATTCAAATAGATCTACTCCCTGGGCCTCAGAAGAAAGTCAGACTTCTGGTGTGTGCAGTCCAGAAGGGTCGACTGTGAGTTCTCCTCCAGGAAATGTGTCCTTTATTGTGGATGAAGTTAAAAAGGCACCGAAAAGAACTCATAAGGCAAAGCGTGGCTCACCATCATTACGTCGGAAAGGCAACAAAAAAAGAAATTCTTCTGAATCCCAAGATGCTCCAGCAAACAAGAAGGACAATCCTTTAATTTCAGAAAGCCAGGCGCTAAACATTGAGAAAGAGAAGTCATATACTGGCGTGCATGATAAAACAAGGAAAAAGAAGACCACGTCAAATACACCCCCTATTACTGGGGCCATATACAAAGAACACAAGCCATTGGTGTTAAGGCCAGTCTACATAGGGACAGTACAGTATAAAATTAAGATGTTTAATTCGGTTAAAGAAGAATTAATTCCGCTACAGTTTTATGGAACATTGCCAAAGGGTTACGTGATTAAAGAAATACATTATAGGAAAGGGAAAGAAGCATCTATTAGTTTAGAGCCAGATTTGGGCAATTATGATTCTAAGACAGTTTCCAAACCAGGCAAATTAGGAGCCCGAAGCATAGAAGAAGAGAAATTAAAAGAGCTTGCTCCACCCTGGAGAGAGGCACTCTCTAAAGGATCAAAGTCCCTGTCCTCATTATTCAGTCATGAAAGTCAAAAGAAAACTGACGCTGATTCCCCCCTAAATGCCACATCTGCATCAGAGCACACAGTTTCCTCTTACTCAAGTAATGACACGGAAGAACTAGAACCCCAGCTCAGGCCTCCACGGCCAGAGAGTGAAGCAAAACCCCACGAAATGGAGCCTTCCTCTCTGTCACCTGCTGCACCTCCAAGGGTGTTCCTGAAAACAGCAAAGGAAGAGTCTGAGGCCGCTTCACAAGGAGCCACCACTCCAGCGACAGGCTCTTTAGTTGATGGGGGAAAGCAGGAAGAAGGGCGTTCTGCCCACCTGGCCACGCCACTGGAGGCAGAGCAGGACTTTCTGGAGACAGGTTCGCCAGGTCTGGCAGCATCGACTCAGGAAGGTTTTGGCCCAGACAAAGAACAGCTGGACCTGCCTTCACTAGAAAGAGCAGAACCAGTCTCTGACCAGCTGCTGCCTCCTCATCCCAGTGTCAAAGGAGAGACAGAGGGAAGTGTGCCTGAGCCCCCTGAACCTCTAGTGTCAGGAGAACCCGAGAGAGAAGTAGAAACTGCCCTCCCCGTGGCTGCTGCTGCTGAACCTGCAGGCTCTGAGTTAGCAGAAGAGATCATAGAACTTGACGACGCGGGAAGTCTGTTAGTTTCTGAGAAGCCCTTCCTACCGACTTTGTCCCCTGAAGTGGCACACAAAGAAGAGGAACCTGTCCCACCACTACTGACAGCATCCACCCCCGCACGTGTCCCTCCACCCGAGGAAGAGAGAGAGGAAAATGAATCTGTTTCCCCTGATTCCGCTTTTGTGTCGGAGTGTTCAGGAGCACCGGGGTCAAACTATGAACTAGAAGAGCAAGAAACTGAGCCCGTTTCTCCACCAAAAGTAAAAACCATGACTGAACATGTGGTTTTGTCAGAAGAAGAGAAAGAGGAATTGAAGCCCCATTCCCCAGCTGTGCTCTCTGCATCTGAACGCTCTCTGTCACCATCCACAGCTGAGAAGACTTCAGAGCGCCAGTCTCCACTATTTTCATCAGTTACCCCAGAGCATGTGGTCCTCTCAGGAGATGAGACCTCAGAAAGTGGGCGTTACACCCCAGATTCCACATCTGCTTCTGAACATTCAGTCCCATCACAGGCAACAGAAGAGTCGCTGAAGAAAACCACTGACCATAAAATGCCACTAAAACCAAAAGGTGTTTCTGAGCCCATGGTACTGTCAGAAGAAGAGAAGGAAGACATTGGATCACAGTCTCCAGCTGTGGGCTCTCAGTCTGAACGCTCTCTGTCACCATCCGCAGCTGAGAAGACTTCAGAGTGCCAGTCTCCGCTGTTTTCATCAGTTACCCCAGAGCATGTGGTTCTCTCTGGAGAGGAGACCTCAGAAAGTGGGCGT
>NW_003852412.1:13802852-13886019 GCF_000181295.1 Otolemur garnettii
GAAGATATTGGATCACAGTCCCCAGCTGTGGGTTCTCTGTCACCATCCACAACTGAGAAGACTTCAGAGTGCCAGTCTCCGCTGTTTTCATCAGTCACACCAGAGCATGTGGTCCTCTCAGGAGATGAGACCTCAGAAAGTGGGCGTTACACACCAGACTCCACATCTGCTTCTGAACATTCGGTCCCATCACGCGCAACAGAAGCATTGCTGAAGAAAACAACTGAGATGACTTCGGAATGCCAGCCCCCACCACTTTCGGCCACCCCATCTGAACGTGTGGTGCCATCAGAAGAAGAGGCAGTGGAAATGGAGCGGTACACACCCTCTTCCACGTCTGGGTCTGAATTTTCAGTACCCCCACCTATAACACCAGAACCACAGGAGGAAAAAATTGTCCACGATCTCCCTCTAAATTTAGAAAGTGCCTCCTCACCCAAGAGTTTATCAGAAGCAGATCAAGAAGACATCGGACCTTTTTCTCCAGATTCAGCCTTTGTGTCAGAATTCTCATTTCCTCCCTATGCAACTCAGGAAGCAGAAAAAAGAGAATTTGAGTGTGATTCTCCAATGTGTTTAACATCACCATCTGACCACACTATCTTGTCAGATGAAGACACTGAAGAAGCCGGACTTTTTTCTCCAGACTCAGTATCACAAATTTCAATCCCACCGTTTAGAGTCCCAGCAACAGAGATAAATGAAATTGAGCCCGATTCACTATTAACTGCAATGCCTGCTTCAGAATATTCCTGCTTCTCAGAAACAGATGAGGAAGAAATTGGATCAACAGCTTCTACACCTGTACCCGAGCATTTCAGTTCATCACAGGAGCAAAAAGCTGAACCCTTTCCTTTGATATCGGTGCTAGAAGACTTGAGTCTGCCACCTTCAAGAAATAAACCAGAAAAAGCAGAAGTTAAGCCAGACATTCCCACAACCTCAACATCTGTATCTGAATATCTCATTTTGGCACACAAAAACAAAACTCAAGCATCTTTGGAGCCTGAGTCTGAAGACTTGATTCCACCATGTTCAAACAGTGAATTGGAGAAGGGAGAAACAAGGCCTAGTCCATCAGTGGCTGCAACACCTGCCTCTTTACTTGCACCGTCATCCATGGTAAAGGAAGAAACCAAACCTGTTTTGCCTGCACGTCAGTGTTCAGTTTCACCTGATTCAGTCCATGCAATTAAGAAAGAACAGGAACCTAAATCATCACTTACTTTAAAAGCTGCAGATGAACAGATGGCTTTGTCAAAAGTCAGGAAGGAAGAAATTGTGCCCGATTCCCAAGAAGCTACACCACATGTATCACAGGATCAAAAAATGGAGCCTCAGCCTCCAAATGTTCCAGGGTCTGAGATGAAATATTCAGTTTTGCCTGAATTGGAAAATGAGCCAAAGAAGGATGTCAAACCCAATTTAGCTCCAAATGTGACTTCTGAACAAGAACAGAGAATCTTGTCTAAGAACGAGCCTGAAGTAACAAAACCATATTCACCTCTAAAGGAAACATTTTTAGCTGCACCTGAGGTTGTATCAGTAGTGAAAACAGAAGTAAAACGTGATCCTAAAATAATGAGTACATCTATGGAGCCTTATCCGGCTTCCTTGGGAGTGGTGAAGGAAGTTGAACATGGTCCACCTGCACCAGCATTTTTTTCGGCTTTGTCAGAAGTAAACAAAGAAACTAAACCTAGTTCCTCAACAACCGCATCTGAAACTACGCTGGAGTCAAACTTAACCAAATCGGTGAAAGAGGAAATCCCAACAGACGTGTCCTTCGCCAGCCCTGTGGAACATCCAGTCTTAACAAAAGGAGGAAAGGGTGAATTAGGAAGTGGTTTGCTACCCCTGGTAACATCTATAGATGAACATTCAGTGCTTAAAGAAGAAAGGGCAGGAATTAAAGATGCTTCTCCCATTGAAACTTCTTCCTCCAAAGTTTTAGCTTGGCTAGAAGCAGAGAAGGAGGTGAAAGTTGCTTCACCTCTGAGTGTCTCCTCTATGTCAGAGCATTCTGTTTTGTCAAAGGTAGAAACTGAAGAAATTAAACCTGAGCCAATATCCCAAACACCATCTGCTCAGCGCTCTGATGCGTCTGAGGGAGCAAAGGTAGAAGACAAACAAGGTCTCTCACTTTCTGCAGTAATTGACTCAGAATGTTCGGTTTTATCACAGGAAAAGGACTCAGAGGCATCGGAGCCTGAACACGTATTCTCACTCAACCTAGGTGGCAAGTTAAAGAAAGAAGACCCTGAACTTCTTTTATCACAAAATGTGTCACCTCCACCCAAACCTATAGTCCAAAAAGGCAACAGTGAAGAAATAGCCAGCTCTTCTGAGTTGGAAAATTTAGTGTCAGAAGACTTAGCCCCAACATTACCGACCCCTGGGGATGATAAGAGCAAACAGGCCATGGAGCCAGCTCCTACAGCTCAGGGAGATTTCCCGTCAGAAAAACAAGGCGTTGGCCTGGCAGAACTCTCACTGGAGCCTGAGAAGAAAGAGCAGCTATGCCAACCATCAGAGTTCCCAAATGCTGAATCAGAAATCACTCACGGTTTAGGTAGACAAAGTAGATCCATAGATAAAAAACAAATAAAATCTCCCATCATTGAAACAGGGGGTTCTGTTTCAGAAAAGGACCTAGCGGAGCTTACAGGTAGAAAAGGAAAAGAAGAAAACAAGGAACTTCAAGCCTCTGCGAAGGTGCCTGCAGTTGCAGAGGTTTCGTCGTGCCTAAGGGAGGAAGCTCAGAAGGAAGAAACGAAACCTTTCTCTCCCGAGGGAGTCAGCCTCAGGTCGAAAGGAGACCACCCAGAAGAACTTCAGCCATATCTTTTTTCACTAAAAGGATTATCAGAACAGTTGAACCATTCAGCTGACTTTCAAAAGGAGGAAGATCAAGAAATAAGCTCATTACCACCAATAGGAAACTTGAAGGCACAAATGACGGAAGATATTGTAACCAAACCAAATGAAGACACAGGCCACCCCAAATCAGCCTGTGTGGTCCAGAGTGTAACAGAACCATCCAAGATCACTCCTCCTGACCTTGTGGGACGGAAGACAGAAAAAGCACTTCGTTCAGATCAAGCTATTAAATTACCTGACATAAGCACCTCTCCCACAGATAAACAGGATCTGGGTATTCAACAATTATCGTTCACGAAGGAGAATTTGCCTTTGGAACAACCGAAATTATATATGATAACCAAGCCTGCAGATTTGAAGGAGACAAAAATGAAAGAGTCTTTTATTTCTCTAAAGGATGAAAAAACGATGTTGGAAAAGCCAGAAAACTTGGCCAGCCAGCATGAAGAAAGAACACCAGGATCTGTGCAACTGGGTTCCTCTGACAGCAGTGATGTGATGAGCAGGCAGCCGAAGGCTCTGTCAGATGAGGACCAGCCCTGGGCAGGCAGAAAGCAGGTCCCACCACATTCTGCTGAGGAAACTCCTCTGTCATTACAAGAACCAGTACCTGCTCTTGATATTTCCAGTGGTGATGAAGAGACCTTATTAAGTAAAAGTTACCCTTTCGAAGCAGTAAAGCTGGCCCAAGAACCCAAATCTCTAGAAGTAGCTGGAAATGAAGAGAGAACCACAGCAGAGGGGGAGGAGGTTTATTCTTTCATGGGCAGTGAAAGTTTGATATTGGAGAAATCAAGCACAGAGTCATCCAGGCCTCGCAAAGACGGTAGCCAGGAAGAAATCAAACTACCTCCTGAAAGAGTCCTCCAAACATCAGTGTCTGGCCCGTCAGTAGAGCAGGCGAGGTCAGAAACCATCCCCTCTCCTGTCACAACAGCCCATTTCCTGGCGGAAGCTGAGGAACTGTCACTGGGCAAGGAAGCAGCAGCACACTGGGGCACACCCCCTCTCCCTGGAGAGAAGCCACTAGAAGAATCAAAAACGGTTCAGTCAAAGGTTGTAGATGATGCCAGCACGGGAGAGAAACCAGCTGTCGAAGCGAAAATGCCCCCACAAAGGAAATCCCGCTCCTCAGTCCCAGCAGGTCAAGAACCTCAACCCCAAGAGTCACCGGAGGGGACCCAAAAGCCGCCTGAGCAGCCGAAGGTGGTTAAGCCAGACCTTCCTGAGGAAAAGGGAAGAAAAGGAATTTCATCTTTCAGATCATGGATGTCCAGTTTGTTTTTTGGATCAAGCACTCCAGATAACAAAGTCGCTGAAAAAGAAGATTTAGAAACTCAACAAAGTTCATCTGTAGAAAAAGCAATGACTGTGACAGAGCCTGAAGGGACAATTCCCACCGATTTTAACGCCACCGAGAAACCAGCTGCTTATTCATTGCCAGGGGGAAAACTTACAACAGCTGTTGAATTCAGAGGTGCTGACATTAAATCAGATGAAGGGCAAGACTTCAAAGCAAAACCCACATTTTCATCAAACACAGAGGTTGTACAACAGCCAAAGTCTGACTCTGAGATGACTGCTGGAGACTATGAGAAGAAAGAAATCCCTGACTCCTCAGAGGAAATGAACACAAATGCAGTAGTTGCTTCCACTGATGGCGAGGAACATCTTGGAATTCAATCTTTTTCACCCACTGGTGAGAAATTGGTTGTGGAGGAAGCCAGAAATGTCGTTCCTCTTCCTGCTAGGGAAAGCAAGAGGGTCCAGAAGCCGACCATCGCTCCCCCATCTAAATGGAATATTTCTATCCTTCAGGAACAGCCAAAAAGCCATCACAAAGACAAATCACTCCTTTCATTTGATGTAGTGGATAAGGTGCCACCACAGCCCGAATCAGCTTCATCTGTCTTCACAAGTAAGACTATCACGAAGGAATCGGAGACACCAGAGTCAATAATTTTGCCAGTAAAAGAATCAAAAGGCAGTTTAATTGATCTTGGTGAAGACAGACTAAAGAAAGAAATGCCAACACCTACTGCTTTGAAAATTTCTGAAGAGGAAATGAAACTCAGGTCTGTCAGCCCAAATGAGGAGAAAGGTAACTTGGAAAGCAGATCAGGTATCTTGGCAGAAGAGAAGGCGCTGGTGGGAAAACAAGACACTGTGGCCCCATTAGAGCTGAGAGATGAGAATGAAACAGGGAAGGCACAAATTACACGCGGGTCTGGACCTACTGAATTGGAAGAATCAAAAGCTGCTTCTGTGCTGCAGAAAGTCCATGGAAATGAAGGCCACAGAGAACGATCCCAAATCATGGTTAGTTCGAAAGAGGAGAAGGGAGAAGAAAAAGAAAATCAGCCTCCTGTGAATGTAGCCCAGTCTATGCCTAAAGAGTTAGAGACCTCTTTAGGTCGTTCTTTGGGTGAAACCCAACCATTTTCATTAGTTAAAGCTACATCAATTACTGGAAAGTCAGAAACCATCCTCTCTGAGGCTCCCCCAGAAATCAAAGAAACAAAGGCAGTAGGAAGGCAACCACATCCATTAGAAGAAAATAAAGTCTTGGAGAAAACCAAGACCTTCCTTCCAGTGGCTCTTTCTGGTCGTGATGAAATAGGTAACCACTCTTTAGCTCAGGAAGGAAATCTGGTGTTTGAAGAGTCAAGCAGGGATGTACCACATCCCAGTGAAGAAAGGGGGCAGCTCAAAGCCTCAGAGTTATCCAAAGGTGTTTCAGTGGAGATCACAAAAGAAAGTATGAAGCAAGGATCTCCCTTTAAAGAATTGGAAAGGAGTGTAGCTCGTCCTTTAGATGAAACACAGAACTTCGAAACACCACCATATTTGCCATCATCTGTAAAACCACAAACCATCGCTTCAGGCGCTTCTCTAGAAATTAATACAGCAAAGAAACAAGGCGTTCCCTGGTCAGAACCGACTCCAGAGAGGCATACAGTCCACACTGTCCAGACATCTACAGATCAGAAATCTGATACGCCTAAGCAATCTGTTCTTGTTTCAAAGCCCCATTTGGAGGCTGTGGATGATACCCATGGACATGAACCACTCTCCTCAGCAAGAAGCAACTATGCTCAGTTTATAACTAATGCGTCCGCAGTCAGCACTGATAAGATGGTTTCTACTAAAGAAATGTCCAAGGGGCCTGAAGACACATATACAAAAGATGAAGAATTTACAGTGACTAGTAAGCCAGCCGGACTTTCAGAAGACCAGAAGAGTGCCTTTAGCATCATTTCTGAGGGCTGTGAGATACTGAATATTCATGCTCCAGCTTTTATTTTTTCAGCTGATCAGGAAGAAAGTGAACAAATGCCAGATCAGTTAGAGTATTTGGAAGAGAAAGCCTCATTTAAAACCACATTACCTCGTGACGATAGAGAGGCAGTTGCTTGCCAAAAAATAGTAAGGAGCAAGTTAGAAGATTCTGAAGAAAAAGTTATATCATTGAAAGAAAATAAACGAAAGGAAACTCGTAAGACAAAAGAAGAGATATCCATAGATTCCGAAACTGGTGATTTAGCTTTTATTCAGCCCACGGTTCCCTGTGAAGAGGATTATTTTGAAAAATATACTTTGATCGATTATAACATCTCCCCAGACCCAGAAAAACAGAAAGCTCCACAGAAGTTAAACATTGAAGAGAAACTCTCAAGGGAAGTTACAGAAGAAACTCTACCTTTCCCAGAAAGTTCAGAGGAAACTCCCCTAGAACATGAATATGATTTGGTGAAATTAGATGAAAGATTTTATGGACCAGAAAAGGACCACAGCAAATTATCTTACCCAGAGACACAAAAGTCTTTGGTTATCCAAAAATCAGCTGATGGGAATGCTTCGAAGGGCACAAGTAGAGATGTGAAGTCAAAGTCACCTGGGATGCCTTTATTTGATTCAGAGGAAGGAGTTTTATCACGAACCCAAATATTTCCTTCCACCCCTAAAGCCGTTAACCCGGAACTTCTGGAAGAGCCACCAGCACTTGCATTTTTATATAAGGATCTGTATGAAGAAGCTGTTGGAGAGAAAATGAAGGAAGGGGAGACAGCTTCTGAAGGTGACAGCGTGAATTCTGAGGCATCATTTCCAAGAAGAAATTCTGACACTGATGATGGAACAGGAATGTATTTTGAGAAGTACATACTCAAAGATGACATTCCCTACGACACATCTGTAACTCAAAAGGACCAAGGCCAAGGTCTGGAAGAAAGAGTTGGTAAGGATGATTCATACCAACCAATAGCTGCAGAAGGGGAAATTTGGGGGAGGGTAGGAACTACTTTGGAGAAGAGTCTAGAAGAACAGAAAGCTGTTTACAAGGAAGAAGAGCCAGTGGGCCATGTGGAGACCCTGGATTCTGTGGCAATGCAGAGGAAAGCTGTCACTGAGGAAGTCAGAGTGGTTACCCAGAAGATGAGTTATGCAGTTCCATTTGAAGACACCCATCATGTTCTAGAGCCCATAGGTGAAGCAAGTAGTCAGGGGAACGAAGCAGAAAATGCAAGTCCGGAGTTCAGTCTGAACGTCCCGGTACAGGTGTCTTACCCAGAGGAAGAAGTCGCTTCTGGTGCAACTTATGTTCAAGAAACCTTACAAGAAGAACCCCAAATCCTGGTCCCACTTGAGCCAAGCGAAGAGAGGCTCCGCAATAGCCCTGTTCAGGATGAGTATGAATTTGCTGAACTCCCAAATTATGAAGTGGTTACTCAAGACACTTCACCAGAAGAACTATATCCAGAATCCACACTTGAAGATGTATCATCTCAAAGAAAGGAATCCTTTGAACGTATCAAAGGATGTGAAACTGAATTTACCAGCGAGGTAGAACAAAGTACGTCTGTTGAACAGGAAGAATTGAGCAGAGAGAGGAAAGAACCAAATCAGTTATCATCAGAGTTAGTAACTGAAAAGACACACACAGAACTGAAAAAGCCCCAGATTGATGCATATTGCTACACCTGCAAAAGCCCAATTTCTGCTACAGACAAGGCATCTGGTATCCACAAAAGCCATGAGGTTTCAACACTTGACACAGCTATAAGTGCTGTAAAGGTAAATAGATTTAAAAACATACAAATAATTAATAATTCATATGCATTTAATTTGCTTTCACATTTTCTCAGTTTAAAAAATGACCAATATTTGATACATTCATCTGTAAGCAGAATAATTACTATATTTTGCTGGGTATAATGTGCTCCCACATATACTGTGCGCACACATTTTTTGCCCAGACTTTCAGGAAAATGCCTCCTGAGAAAGTGGCTGGCTCTTGGGAAGGACTTACACTCCCCTAGTAAATGTGGAGACTGCACTGTCCTCTCACCCCTCCCAGTCTGTGAAGGCTGCTCCTTCCCTCTCTCCCAGGAGCCCTGCCCTGCCTGCCATGTCAAGGGCCATGGCCAAGATGGCCATGCACGTGCTGGTGGGGCGGGAGTTTCTGAGGCTGCTGGGCCCCTGGGCAGCCAGGAAGGTCCCTGGGGCCTGGCTGGGGCTCCCAGTCCCCTCTGTGTGGTTGGGCCTCAAGCCTTGGCCCTCACCTGACACAGCTGTGGCCTGCCTCACAAGCCCTGCCACCAGCCCCACCCCTGACTGCAGAGAAGTGTGCATTATATGTGACAAAAGCAAATGGAGAATACTTCTCCAAGAATTTAGTTAAGTTTGATTTGACAACTCATTGAGTACAGCTGGCCCTTGGTATCTTTGAATTTTGCATTCTTGGAATCAATCAACCAACTGCAGAAAATATTTGGGGAAAAAACCCAATAAGAATAACAGTATAGCCATAAAAATAACATAAATAAAAAAATACAATGTAATACTATTTATATAGCATTTGCATCATATTGGCTATCATAATAATCTAGAGATGATTTAAAATATAATGGAGGATGTACATAGGTTATATGAAAATACTATGTCATTTTATATCAGGGACTTGAACATCTGTGGATTTTGGTATCTGCTGGGAACCCCTGGAACCAGATTCCTGTAGATGCTGGAGATGACTGTATACACATCTCCAAAATGTGCCAGGCATTTTTCCAGGTTCTGGAGATACGGAGATAAATAACACAGGGTCACTGCCTGTGAGGAACATGACTTCTTTTCCTTTGAGTAGATACCCAGGAGTGGGATTGCTGGGTTGAGTAGTAGGCCTACTTTTATTTCTTTGAGGAATCTCCTCACTGTTTTTCATAGAAGTTCTACTAATTTGCAGTCCCTCCAATAACGTATAAACATTCCGTATTCACTGCATCCACACCAACATCTATTGTTTATTGATTTTTAAATAATAGCTATTCTGGCAGGAGGTAAGACAGTATCTCATTGTGGTTTTGGTTTGCCTTTCTCTGATGGTTAGTGATGTTGAGCCCTTTTTTCATATGTCTGTTGGCCACTTGTAGATCTTATTTTGGAAAAACTCTTCCATGTTTCTTCATCACTTTGTAATGATCTACCTTGGGAAATGGCCTATGTGCTGATGAGAAAAATGTATATTCAGCAGTTTTGGGGTAGAATTTGCTATAAACATCTGTTTGGCCCATTTGAGAACAGTGTTCTTTGTTGATTGTCTGCCTTGATGATCTGTGTAGTCCTGTCAGTGGAGTGTTTAAGTCTCCAGCAATTATGTTGTTGCTGTTTATTTCTTTCCTTAGATTTAGTAGAATTTGCTTTATGAACCTGGGCACTCTTGTAGGTCCATGTATATTTAGGATTATTAGATCTTCTTGTTGAGTTGATCCCTTTATTATTATGTAGTGACCATCTTTGTCTTTATTTTTTTTAACCATTGTTTATTTAAAGTCTGTTTTCATCTAAAGCTAGCTACTCCTGCTAGCTTTTAATTTCCATTGTGTGGAAATATTTTGTGACTGCATTAATGTACACAGCTATGATTTAATTAAAAAAAAATAAAAAGTTCTAAAAAAATACTTTGCAAATATTCTCTCCCATTATGTAAGCAGTACATTTACTCTGTTTATTATGCCCTTTGCTGCGCAGAAGCTTTTTAATTTGATTAAGTCCCATTTGCTTCTTTCATTGTTGCTGTATTTGTCTTTGGGATCTTAGTCATAATTCTGTGCCTAGGCCAATGTCTAAGAGAGTTTTTCTTACATTTACTCCTAGAATTTTTGTGGTTTCATGCCTTACATTTTAGTCTTTAATACATCTTGAATTTTTTTTTTTTTTATATTGTGAGAGATTGGGATCCTGGTTCCTTCTACATGTGGCTATCCAATTTTCCTAGAACCATTTATTGAGTAGGATTTCTTTTCCCAAGTGTATGTTGGCTGCATTATTGAAGACCAGTTGGTTGCAGGTAGATGATTTAATTTCTGGGTTCTCTATTCTGTTCCATTGGTCTATGGGTCTACTTTTATACCAGTATCATGCTGTTTGGTTACCATAGCCTTGTAGCATAATTTGAACTCTAATGATATGATTGATGCCTCTAGTTTTTTTCTTTTTGCTTAAGATTGCTTTGGCTATTTGGGCTCTTTTGTCATTCTAAAGGAAGCTTAGGGTTAATTTTTCTAGATTTGGGAGATATGACACTTGTAATTTGATGAGGCTTGTGTTGAATCTGTAAATCACTTTGGGTAGTATAGACACTTTAACTATGTTGATTCTACCAATCCATGAGCAGGGGATATTTTTCAGTTTGTGTCATCTGTGATTTCTTTCATCAGTGTTCTTTAGTAAACATTCAATTCATTTTTAAAAAATTTTTTGATTTCGAGCGGCACCTGTGGCTCAAAAGGGTAGGGCACCAGCCCCATATGCCGGAGGTGTTGGGTTCAAACCCAGCCCTGGTTTTTTCCAGTTGGTTTTCTCTTGGATCTCATTGAACTTTCTTACAATCCATATTTGGAGTTCTTTTATCTGTCATTTCAATATTTTCATTTTGGTTGAGATTCATTGGTAGAGGTGTGCTCCTTTGGCAAAAAGTCCTTTCACTGTGATTTCTCATACTTCGTGAGTTCTTGCATCTCATCTGGAAAGACTGTGGCTTCTTGTTTTTGAATTTTCTTTTGTTTAGATGGAAACCCCTACCCTCTCAACTCTTAAGGGCATGCCTGTAGGACAGTGGTTCTCAACCTTCCTAATGCTGTGACCCTTTAATACAGTTCCTCATGTTGTGGTGATCCCCAACCATAAAATTATTTTTGTTGCTACTTCATAACTGTAATTTTGCCACTGTTATTAATCATAATATAAATATCTTGATATGCAGGATGTGTTTAGGTGACCCTTGTGAAAGGGTCATTCGATCCTCAAAGGGGTCATGACCCACAAGTTGAGAACTGCTGCTGTAGGACATGTTGGGTAAGGACCTTTCACTTTGCCTGTGGGTACTTTGATGTGGGTCTAGGTTCTGGATGGGATACCTTGGTTATAGATATCTTTGGCATGGTGGTTTTCTCAGTTGCTAATTATTTGTAGGCTGTAGGATGGTGTACTATGTGTGTGTAGGCAGATTCCCTGCCTATTGTTGACAAGGGGAGATGGAGGTCTTTGAAATCTTTTCTCTTTCTCCAACTCTGTGGTCTTATTAACAGTATGAATTATAATGAGATGCCCAGTTTAATCTCTAAGTCAACAGATGGCACTTGTGGGCAAGAGTTAGCCATGCCCTGTATGATTAAATTAGTAAATACTGTAATGGGCTGTATAATTTGTCATCCCTGCCAGTGGATGGCACTTATAGAAAAGAGCCCTCTGCAATGGTGTTTTCCAAGACCTGTGACTGGCTCTGGTTGATTATAGAAGTACTCAGATGTCCCAGGCCAAGGGCAGGGCCCTGGAACTCCCAAGTCACTCCTTCTTATGCTCTACTGCAGCTGAAGCATGGTGGGGCTGGGGAAAGCCACCAGGGAGGGGTTGAAGCAGCCCCACCAAACTAGAAAGTCTGCTCACAGGGGAGGGGCAGTCTGGGATTCAGTCTGAAAGACAGGAATGGGTTTTACTCTTTTCCCTCTTTCCTGACCCATGGGTCTCCTTCTGGCATCTGGCCATGAGCAGCAGCCCAAACTAGCCAAGCTTAAGGCACTGGTGTCATGGGCTAGGAGCTTGTATGCCCAGAATTCTACTCCAGACCAAAAGGTCATCTTCCCTGTGGGTGGGGAAGGGTGATCAGCAAGCATGCTGCAGCTCTGCCCCATACCACATTTTCCTTTCAGTTACACCGACGTGGGCTACCTTCACTCCCAAGTAGTTCATATATCTTCCCTCCATGTCCCCAGCAATATGACTGAGTCCCGGAGGTATGGGATCCAGCCTGCAGGCCTATCTTTTGATCTCCCAAGTTTAATCCCTGACTCTGCAGGAGGAAGCATCCTGGTCCTGAGTTTCCCATGGGGTGCTCAAGCAGGCTTAATGACCCTCCACTCTGGGGTCTGCCCTGCTCTGCTGCAGTAGCCCGGTGAGCAGCATGGAGGAGGGCCAGCGGGCAGGAAGCTCACAGTCCGAGCACCTCTTGATCCACTGCAGGTCTTTAAGAGGAAAGGCATGAGCCACACTCTTCGTGGAAGCCTTAGTGTCATAGGTGCACCAACAGAGGGAAAGCGGCTGCTCCTGACAGCCTCTGCTCAGTCGTCCCTTAGGGCACCCATGCAGACTTGTCAGAACTGCCATGGCTGTACTGGCAGCTGTGGGTGGGGGAGGGGAAGAGGAAGAGAAAAGTCTGACTGGAGGAGAGCAGTTGGCACTCTGCTCCCTTTTGTTCCTAGGGGCCCCTCTGGCTTGCTGCACTCTCCTCAACCCTGAAGGCAGCCTGCCCTGAAGTCCAAGTTCTGGGATCACACAGTTCCCCTGAGACCCACCAGCCCCCTATGGCCACTTGGTCTGGGCAGAATTTGGGAAATGTTTGTGTGGGGACCAGTGACGAGAAAACTGGAGGGCTAAAGCTCCCTGGGGAGGACACAGGCACACAATGGGAGGGGAAGCTGTATGGCGCCTGCCACTCCACTCAGGTCTGTGGCAGGAGAGTGACACCAAGGGGGCTGGCAGCTGGTGCTTTGTCCCCAAGAAGCTCCCAGTTCACTGGCAGCAGCAGCATGTGGGCTCCTGAGGGTGGAGACACTCCGAGCAGCTTGGGAGCCCGCAGTCTGCCAGAGGTGTGAGGGGAGGAAAAACAAGCACCCCAACCTACTCTCGCCGTGGGACTCCAAATAGTTGATCTCTGCCGAAATCTCGCTTCTTCTTTCTGCTGCTCCATAATTTCTTCCTGTGGAATCTCCGATAGGTTCTGGCACTTTCCCTCAGAATTACATGTGGGCTATGTTGCTCCCCCCGATCTAAAATTTTTCCTTTTTTCTGAGAAGGAAAAATCATCTTGCCTCCCTCTTGCAATGATCTTAAAATTAGCAAATAACAAGAATTGAGCACTAACTCTGTGCCAGGTACTGTGTTAAGTTTTTTATTATACAGGATATCTTGTGCTTTTTAAAACAACCCTGTCATCGGTTTACAGATAATGAAGTGTTAAATGGTCTTAAGAGTTCTGAACACAGTAAGAGTGTTTAAGTGGTTTGACCATCGTCATGGGAGGTAGAACTGGGCTTGGTACAGAGGTCTGTCTGAGCTCATGCTCTTGACTGTGTATCCACATTGTTTGGCTCAGTGCCCTGCTAATGGTAGTGATTTTCAGTATGATCATTCCATTAGGTCACTGTTAAATAATTGTCAGGCTCATTTTGATTCAATACAGTAAAAATTAGAATCTTGGCATTTTTTTTCTACCAAATTAATCCTTCTCAGTTTGTCTGATAATTGGTTCTGTTTCTCCAGGGTGAAATTTTGTAGAATCTTGTTAAAATTTGGAGCTAGGGAGGGGGCAGCTTATTTGTGACATCTCAGACATCAGATGCATTAGCATTCTGTGGTGATACCTGGTTTTGTTAACTAATCACTTCTGTCAGCAGAAAGAAGACAGAACTTGTTTTTCCTTTTTTTTTAATTGATAGTATTTTTTGGATCCTTCTTAACTATGTTTTACTTCCATGAGTTTTAGAAATTAAAAAAATAATTATCTAAATATCAGTTTGAAACAAGTTTCATAAATAGGGAGATATGATGTCTCCTGCCTTAAAATTATTTTATCTTATTTCTTAACTTTTTAGTGATGGGGTCTTATGCTGCCACCTGCACGAGAGTACAGTGGTATAAACATACCTCAGGGTGGCCTCAAACTCCTGGGCTTAAGTGATCCTCCCACTTTAGCCTCCCAAGTAGGTAGCTGGGACTATAGGTGCCCAGTACCACACTCAGGTAGCTTTTTTTGTTTGCAAATATTTATTTATTTATTTGTTTTGCCTCAGCCTTAGTCCATAATTGATCCAGCTCACCCTTTTTTCATGTTTTTAGAGACAGGGCTTTGCTATGTTGCCCAGAATGGCCTCAAACCCCTGGACTCAAGTGATCCTCCCACCTCAGCTTCCCAAGTTCCTGAGATTATAGGCATGAGCAGTAGCCCTTGAAATCATTTTAAAAATTGGTATTCTTGATCTTCTCTAAGTAGTATGAGAAGAAGAAAGTGGAAACTCAGTTAACAAAAGCGAAGGGATTTTGCTTCATTTCATTAAGTCAGCTGTGAAGATTAAGAGTTGGTTGACAACTCTCAGAATAAAAATCAATTGAAAAAGGTGTGAATTGAGAGCTCTCTAGCATCTCAGGATGAGGCATTTGTGTCTGTTCAGGAGCTGACGGCTGCATTTACAGACCATCCTGTGTCTCCTCCCCAGCCCTCCCCACCGTGCACTTAGCTTTTGTCTGTTAGTTCTTTTCTTCATTCACTCACTCCCTTCCGTCATTGTTAATCTTTACGATCTCACGCTCTGTGTCAGGGACTGTATTAATCATTGGGAATGAAAAAAAAGAGAAGATGGATTTGCAGGTCCCTCAAATCTGTACGAGGCTGTGGGAGTACAATGTTCTGAGAAATTCACTTTCGAGAGTGAAATGGTGGGGTGGGCAGGGCAGGGTTAGGGAAACTGTCTCTAAGGGGTGAAATTTGGGTGAGCCTTAAATGAGATAGAGCTCTTCTAGCAACATGCTAGAGAGAAGGGAATACCGTATGGAAAGCCACACAGGTGAGAAAGGGTCCAGGGAAAAGATGCAGCTTGTGAGACTGGAGTCTGAGGGTTTGGGAGAAGAGGTAAGGGTCACAGAGGGAAGCGGAGGCCAGATCCTAAACAGGCCTCCAACAGTGTGGGATCTTCATTGTTCTGTATATAGTCAACCAGGCAGCTGACACTCTTATTCTGTTACGTTATTTTCTAACTTTAGCAGGGTTGACTACTGCTAGGTTTGTAACTATGAATAAAGTAGAGACCATCCTCCCCCATCACCCCCTAAGTTTTCTGTTTGACTGTCACCACTTGAGTATTTTTTTTTTTTTGAGACAGAGTCTCATTTTGTTGCCTTTGGTAGAGTGCCATGGTGTCATGCTTCACAGCAACCTCAGACCTCTGTGCTCAAGCGATTTTTCTTGCCTCAACCTCCTGAGTAGCTGGGACTACAGGTGACTGCCACAACACCCAGCTATTTTTAGAGACAAGGTCTTGCTTTAGCTCAGTCTAGTCTCAAACCAGTGAGCTCAGGGGATCCACCTGCCTGGCCTCCCAGAGTGCTAGGATAGTAGGTGTGAGTGTAGCCCAACCTCTTGAGTATTTTGACCCTTTCAGGGTCATCAGAACTTTTAGATCTCTTTAGTAGGTGGTGTCTATCATTTGATATGCTAGACTTCTGGCCTGGTGTCACCCTGGTCACCATCCTAGAATCAGGTCTTCCAGCCACATCTGAGGCCATGGGCACAAGTGTGAAGAAACTACTCAGATATATTGGACAGATTAGTGAGACTGCTTGCTCTCTCAGAAAATATAAAAATCGAGGTCAAACTAAGGAGAAAGCATTCACATCCAAAGTTCATTAAAATAAGTATGCTTTGAGCTGAAGTTACCAAAAAGTTTTTTTCTTTTGCATAAGAAAATAAACAGCCCCTTTTATTGTTGCTTTGAGGTTCCCACTCACAGCCTTCAAGTGATTTATCATACAGAATTATCTACAGTCAATTTAGATGAAGCAGCAAAGAAAATTTAAAGATTGATTTGTTAGTGGATATAATGGATCTCTACCAAACGTACTAAATTTATAAGGAAATTGGAATTCACTGGTTGAAATTCTTTTCCACAGGCCATATACTAAGGATGTCTTAATTCTTTCTTTAGGTTCAATTAGCAGAATTTCTAGAAAACTTACAGGAAAAGTCCTTGAGGATTGAAGCCTTTGTTAGTGAGATAGAATCCTTTTTTAATACCATTGAGGTAAGTTAACTTGTCCATTTTGCTTTAACCTGGTTTGTTCACAAGATCCTAAGTAAATGATTCTGAGCTAAAAGGATCTGATTTGGGGGGGGGGTGTGCATGTGTTGTTTGCCATTATTGGTTTGACTGTTTCACTTTGTCCATGAGGACAAAGTGAGGACCCTTAAAGTCTTCCCTCTAAGCGTATGAGACTACTTTCTGCCTAAGGATAAAAGAATTGCCCTTCAAAGCAAACATGCATTTATTGAGCACTTACTGTAATAGGGCAAATGCTTTATATGCTTTACCTAATTGAATCCTCACAACATTATAAGATATGAGCTATTATTATTATTCCCATTGTATAGATGGGAATGATAATCTTAAAGTACACTGCTCCACTTTCCTGCCTCTCACTGGGTTAGCTCTGCTGAAATACTCTAAGTTACTGCAGAATGTCCCCTGCCCAGGGCTGATGAGTGTCTCTCATGGTATAACTGTCTCTGAAGAGTTTATGCTCTTGTGGCTGCTGGCTCCTGCCCCTTCCACAGTGAGGGGTGGGGAGAGTGATGTTCCGTTCTTATACAGAAATAGCCAGGCACCCTCACCTGTCAACCACAAGTGGCAGAGGCCCCAAGGCCACTGCAGAAGGCTGTTGCCTAGTTCCTCCTCTGCTCCATGGTTCCCTACTGCTCCACGTCCTGATTTCCTTGTGAGAGGCCTGCTTACCTCCTGTTGCCAATCAAGTAACACCTGCTAATTATTTGTAGTGTCCCCTCCCCCAAGTGCTCCTCTTAGACAGTAAATGATGTGATCACCTTACAGCTAGCACCGGTGAGGATAGCCAGGCATCTGGCTGTGTTCAGATGGGCAGTAAAGTTTCCCCCACGGTGGTAGAAGCTGTGGCCTCACTGGGGAACTTCTGGGAATGTAGCTCCCTGTTTAGCATCCTGGCTGCTCCCTCCCTCACACTCTGATTTCAGCGGAGTGGTGAAATGGTGCTAACCCTTCTCCACTGCTGAGGCCAGTGTCCTCACTCACTATGATGCCATTTTCAAGTTTCATCATGTTGGAGTACAAGGTGGTAAGACTTCCCATACAAACATCTTTGTTTCATTTAATGTTTTTGTATTTCAGTAGTTAAAAGTGTTGGGAGCTTCTTGCTGATACTCTCACAGTAAATTCTATTGCAAAGCTAATCACGGCAAAGCAGGTTAGTAGGTTGGAAATTTAGACGGCATACATGATGTCTGATTCTCTGATCAGGATATCGGAGGTAAATTCTTTAAACGGTTGGTGTTTCACCAAAAACAAAACAAAAAACGTGCACTTCTTGTTTCATTCAGAACTGGGTGGGGTTTTTTTGTTGTTGTTGTTGTTTGTGTTTAGGAAAACTGTAGCAAAAATGAGAAAAGGCTGGAAGAACAGAATGAGGAAATGATGAAGAAGGTTTTGGCACAATATGATGAGAAAGCCCAGAGCTTTGAGGAAGTAAAGAAGAAGAAGATGGAGTTCCTGCACGAGCAGATGGTCAGCTTTCTGCAGAGCATGGACACTGCCAAGGACACCTTGGAGACCATTGTGAGAGAAGCAGAGGAGCTCGACGAGGCCGTCTTTCTGACCGTAAGCGCCAAGTGAAATGGGCCCAAACACCTTGTGCTCACTCTGAGCACGTCTACTTTGAAAACTTCATCTTTCTATCTCCCTTAAGATCATTTATATCTCTGTGTAGGGTTTAAATAATTCTGGCATTTAAAAATTATTTAGGCAGGCCTGATGCCTATAAGAAAGATCTAGCAAATCATGCAAACCTAATGCTCAGAGCCAGTTGAAGAACTGGAGCTACAGTGTAGCTGGAGCGGAGTGGGGCTACAGTGTCATCATTATGCCTGTCATACCAGATCTGTCACCTTCTTTCTAAGGGGGAGAGAAAGCAGCCTTAATGCCTTATTCATGCCACACCCTCCCTCGGAGGGTCAGCCCTCTTTTCCAGTGCCTAGTGTCCTCATGCTGACCCCTGAGCCTGTCCTCTCCACTCCCTAATCGGAAGTGACCACGCATATGGACCATTCCCTTTGAGCCTTAACAAGTAGCTGAGAGTAACATTTTGGTATGTGGTACCTCTCTCTCAGGCCATAAGGATGTTGACATTTTTGCAAAGGACATCCTAGGAACAGGATTCCGTAATTCGAGCAACTAACTTGTAGACAGGATAACCCTTGGCTGCTCCTTAAATTGTACCACTGAGACAGCTCTTTGCTCCCATAATTCCCTAGAACCTTCAGTAAGATGCTGCTTCTCCATGGAGCTGGGATTCAGCAGGTATAATGGAAATGTTTTTCTGAGGGGAATCCCAGGCCTGACTGTCACATGGGGAAAGCTCCATGTTGTGATGACAGTTCCCCATCTTCCTAACCCTTGGAGATAGAGCAAGACAAAATGGGAGCAATGTTAGCCTTTTGGTTTACTAATTGGGACACCTCCAACCAGGGCAAATTTGAGTGACATGGATAGATATGGTCATCCTCAAAGGAGAACTAAACTCAGTAGCTCGCTTTCTGTGTGACTAAGGCAAGGCTTTAATGTTTTTTAAATTAGGCACCTCTTGTGAAGAATACCACTAAAAAAGTGCTTTGTGTTCCCTGAGAACTTTATCTTTGTTTGATAAGAATAAGAAAATTTCGTTCTCTCTTAGAAGTACAATTTTGAAAAAAAAAAGGGGGGGGAGGCAGTTTTTTTCTGCTTCTAAAAGTGACATATCATATATTCATTTTAGAAAAGTTGGAAAATACAGAAAAGCACAGACCAATGATCAGTCAGGTAACTACGGATTACATTTTTAATACATATCCCACACTGAACAAATTGAAGACATTTGTCTTGCTTCAGAGACTTCAATTCTGGGAGCTAAGCCACTTGTTAATGAGTAGAGAAGTCAACGTGAGCCCCTCTTAGGCAGCCTTGCTGACCCTGGAGAGCAGAGCCAAAGGAACTGTACACTGGAGCCCCTCCTGTCCCTGTCCAGGGCCGCCCCTCCCCCCAAGAAAAACAACCTCCGGGAAGCTTAGGGGTAATGATCTTCAAATAGCCTTGATCTTCATACTCTCCGTTGATTTTTCTTTTGGTTAATTCGTTTCTCTCTCTCTCTCTTTCTCCCTTCTCCCCTCCATCTCCATAAGTCATTTGAGGAAATCAATGACAGGTACATAAAACATGGCACAATGTGGTAATGGCTGAGAAGAGCATGACTGGATGCTTCCTTGTTAATATTTTGATGCTTTATAGAAAGTGAGCTGCCAATTAAAACCATACGTTTGGTGGGCTACTGTATTTTCACTTTTAGATATAGCACTTTGAAAAGTTAAATGACAGATTTGAAAGAAAATTGCATGTGCTTTCGTTAAATAACAGTTATCATAATGTAGATTTTTAACTGCTTCTTTGAGATCTATTCTATATTCTCAGCCTAATCTACACCATCTTTCCTGTCCTGGCATAGAGAGCATTTTGTAGGTCTGTACCCTTACTCATTAAATTCGAGTATTTGAAAGAATCATTCATATCTGCCTCGAGTCATTTTATGACTTATGTAACCTTCATGGGATGTTCTCTCATTTTCTTTTCAAAAGATAGCCAAGCATTTGTCTCCTCTGTCTGCTCGGCTAACCTAAATGAACCTTCCTTTTGTAATTTGTTTTGCTGTTGTTTCTAACACTCAGTCTGAGAGAATTCTTTATTCTTTCAAATGGTAAAACGCTCAAGGAGAAATTAGAAAATGTTGTCTATAGAAACATAGAACATCAGATTTATGTTTATCTTTTAGAGCATCTGATGTTGAAATTCTCAGACAGATCTGACAAATTTTCCCTTTTGCCCCATAGCGAGATGTGAGGTTTTATTTCCAACTGGCTGAGCCTAATGTTTTTTAATGTAATTTTAAATGTAAATTTCTAAATTGTAAATATTATCTTCAGTTTATTTCCATGCCAATTCAAATTGTGATACAGCATAGAGTAAAATCAGAAATTTGTCTTGGTAATGTATTAAAATATGGGAAAATGGATTTGGATTAAAACATGACTTTTTAAAAAAGATAGTTGAAACCACATGAATGAATCCTATTTACCTATAAAAATTCTATTCAAGAGAATATTGCCAATAAGTTTATGAAAATAATGTGTATATTAATATTAGCATTATGCAGTAAGTGACAGTGATAAGTAGAATTCCCCCAGGGAGCTTTAAAAAATGTTGATATCTCAATCTTTTCTCCTGAGATTCTGATTTAATTGATCTGGGTATAGCTGGGCATTCTTAAAGCTTCCTAGACCTAGATGATTCTTATATGTAACCAGAGTTGAAAATTCTAGTTTATAGCAATCTTTCCACTGGCCCAGTGTTTCCCCAAGCTGGCTGTGCCTAAATCACCTGTGTAACTTGTTTTACCAAAGACCCTGGGGCCCCACTCCAGATCCACTACATCAGAATTTCTGGAATGTGACTAAGCATTTGCTTGTTACCAATTGCCACAGATGAGTCTAAAACACACAGGCAGTTCTGGAAGCTTACACTCAGGCTTTATTTGCAGTTCCCTTAAGGGGTTCAGTGCTGTACCCAGAGATGAGACCTGAGAGGTTCAGGCCAAGTTTAATGACAGGGGACAGAGACCTGCCTGGCCTTTTTTTTATTTGCAGTTTTGGCCGGGGCTGGGTTTGAACCTGCCACTCTCAGTATATGGAGCCACTGCCCTATTCTGTGAGCCACAAGTGCCACCTGGCCTGGCTTGTTTTTATACTGGGCATAGGGGGAGGAAGATTCCACAGCTTGCTGGAAGGTTCTGGTGGGCTAAGGTCTTTCCAGTGAGTTCTTAGGATGGAACCAGGTATAGGAGAAGAGGAAGAAGGAGAGGAGGGACAGGAGGAGGAGGAGGAGGAAGACTTTAGGTCCCAAACATCTTTATTTTTAAAATACATTATACATTTTTTTCTAAATATTATTGATATTTATGTTTACCCAAAAAGTATATGCATCTATAGTGCCATTCCATATACAGTGGACAGTGTAGATGTATATTTGCTTATTTATATTTTATTCATTCATGGAAGATATTGATCAGTAACAAAATTTGGTGAATGAAAATTTGCATATGCTTTGCCCTTAAAAAAACTTAACAGAATGTTTGTTTTTACTTTTCTAACCATTAGAATATTGCTAATATAAATCGATGCCCATTTAATACCAATACCATTTCTTTGGTTTTGTGCTTAATCTTTGCTCATCTGTGTGTCATTTTAATTAATTTCTATTTCATTGTCCAACTGACAATGAATTAATCTTTACTAAAGCTGCATGTCCCCAAAAGGATAGTACACTTGGGGTAGCCAGTATTTTTCTGTAAAGAAAAAAAGACAACAAAATTCTGGGATTTGGTGAAGAAATGTAAGTAACTAAAGAAAGGCCTGTCAAACAAGTGCAGATACACACACACACACACGCACCACATACACACAGCACACAGATCCACAGACATGAGCATGTGTGCTTTGTACATGCGCACACATGATGACGCTTGATTGTTTCACTATAAAGCCTTCAATATTCTTAAGAAAACTTACACCTCAAAGTCTCAACGTTATGAGTGTTCCTTTCCATAAGGAGTGCAAATTATCTGCAGCTGACCCTTGAACAATATGGATTTACAATGTGTGGGTCCATGCGCATTTTTTTCAATAAATATATTGGAAAAATTTCTGGAGATTTATGACAATTTGAAGATGAACCGTGTAGCCTAGAAATATTGAAGGAATTAAGACAAAGTGAGGTATGTTATGAATGCATAAAATATAAATGTGTTTTGTCACTTACTACCATAAAATATACACAAATCTACTATGAAAAGTTAAAATTTATCAAAACTTATGGATGCAAACACAATGGTCCGTGGTACCATTTACAATCAAGAGAAATGTAAATAAACACAAAGATGTGATATTAAATAACGACTGCAGACCAGGTGTGGTGGCTCACACCTGTAATCCTAGCACTTTGGGAGGCTGAGGCAGGTGGATTGCTTGAGCTCAGGAGTTCAAGACCGGCCTGAGTAAGAGTGAGACTTTGTCTTTACCAAAAATAGAAATATTAGGTATTGTGGTGGGCATCTGTAATCCCAGTTACTTGGGAGGCTGAGGCTGGAGGATCGCTTGAGCCCAGGAGTTTGAGGTTGCTATGAGCTAGGCTGATGTCACTTGCATTGTGCCCAGGGTGACAGAGTGAGACTGTCTCAGCAACAAAAAAAGATGAAAAATAAACGATAACAGCATAAAGTTAACTATAGTACATACATGCTGTACTATTGTGATAATTTCCTAGCCACCTCCTCTTGCTATTGCCGTGAGTTTCAGTGCTGCGACTTTCCAGTTAACACTCTTTGTGACTCTCTGAGTCAGTACTTGGTCTCTCCAGTAAATTGTATATTGAAATAAAAAGTGATCTCCTAAGGTTCTTGTGTATTTTTCATCTTGTTTAGTATCATAACCTTGACTAACACTATGGGCCTCATAGGAAGTGCCACTAATGATGCTAAAAGTGCTTCCAAGAAGCAAAGTCATGACATTGACTTTGCTGAATCACTCAGGATGTACCATATACTGTGGTTACTTGCTGTTTCCCACAGGCAATTTGTCTTGTAAACAGATGATGTGAACTCCTGGTATCAGTAGACATAGTATAGTACTGTAATATCTTTTCCTTAAGAGTTTCTTAATAACATTTTCTTTTCTCTAGCTTACCGTATTATAGGAATACAATGTATATAACATATAACATGCAGAATATGTGTTAACTAACTGTTTATGTTATTGGTTAAGGATTCTTGTCAGCAGTAGGCTCTTAGTAGTTAAGTTTGAGTGAGTTAAAAGTTACATATGGAGTTTTGACTACAGGAGAGATTGGTGCCCCTGACCTCCAGTTTGTTCAAGGGTCAGCTGTAGTTTATTTTACCTTTTCTCCTTCAAATTCTGTCTCCAAAGGCAGTGCTTGTATATGAAATGATTTTTTTTTTGCAACACTAAAAATGCTTAAATTAAAGGATGCTGTCAAACATATTTAGACTCAACATTTGCATATCTTGAAAAACACATTTGCTTAGAAAATGCTGTTCTGTAAGGGGATTCATTTTTTTCTTCATTTTGCTCTTTTGTGTTATTATAATGAGAAAAAGAGTCACAGCCATTGTAGGACCTGCTTATAAAAAGATACCGTCTTGCCATTTCACATGCTGATGTTAAAATTGAACAGGTCAGTGCATAAGGGGAAATGCAAACATTTTGCTTGTGTTGTCTACAACCAGAGCTTTTATGCTACAAAAGTCCTACATTTAGTCAGTGATGTGTCGTGAAAGGGCTTAGCGTATGCACGAGTCACCATTTTTTGTGATTTCTGAGTCTATCATTTCCATCCTCTGCAGCCCCAAAGCCTTAAGTTAGGCTCGTGTTGTCTGCCCTCACCGGGACTATTATAGGGTCCTCTCCGCTAACCTCACTGCCTCTCTAGTCTGACTGCCTGTGCCTTCCTCAGATACTTGTCAGGATATGCTTCTAAATTTCCCTTTTATGACAATTCTGTGGATCTCCTTGCCTTTTCTGTTCTATCCCTAACTGTGTCTCAACTCTCTCATGGGACCTGCCCTTCTGTGTACTGCACTTGTTCACATCTCCATGCCTTTGATCACGAGGCTGTGTCTGGAATGCCCTTACTCCCTTTTCTGCCTAGGAGACTCCTATTCATTCTTTAAGACCCAGCTCAAATGATACCCCCTGTTTGAAGCCCTATTGGAACCATCTCCCCTAAATCAGATGATAGTGAACCATATTATTTTTAACACTTGTTAAGTGTGCAAGGCACTCTTTAAATATTTCAGTTAGGGTGGTGCCTGTGGCTCTGTGAGTAAGGTGCCAGCCCCATATACCAAGGGTGGTGGGTTCAAACCTGGCCCCAGCCAAACTGCAACAACAACAACAACAACAAAAATAGCTGGGTGTTGTGGTGGGCACCTGTAGTCCCAGCTACTTGGGAGGCTGAGGCAAGAGAATCACTTAAGCCCAGGAGTTGGAGATTGTTGTGAGCTGTGACGCCATGGCACTCTACCCAGGGTGACAAAGTGAGACTGTCTCTAAAAAAAAAAAAAAAGAAAAAAGATTTCAGTTATATTTTATAACATTTTTCCTTCATACTTACCAAAATCCAGCACACTGAAAGCCTGTTATCTTTGCCTCAACAAAACCATTGGCCTCTCATTCATTCAAATATATTTATAGATGGGCATGTGCCCAGCATGTGCCAAGGAATGAATTACAATACAGTAGTGAATAAAAGAACATCCTTTCTGAGTATAAATTGTATTTTGGTGAAGTAGTAGATGGATAAAACCCAAACAGATGATGAGAAATTTGAGGGAGAACAGGAAGCTGAGGAGGGGGGGCGGGGCCGGCAGGGCTGCCTGAGCAGCGACCTCTCTGAGGAGCTGACATTTGAACAGAGATTGAAATCAAGCGAAGGAAGGAGTCAGGCAACTACCTGGGAAAACAAAGTCCCAGCAGCCAGCGAGACCCTCTGTGCTGGGAAAGCCAAAGTCCACCTGCCTGGGCAGGTCTTGGGGTTTTTAGCTGCAGGAAGAGAAAACCAGCCTGGTGTCAGGGAGGGCACAGGGGAGGGCTCCTAATTTTCATGCGAAACATACATTTGTTTGCAAACTCTTTTTTCCCTTTCACCCCCTCCAGAGTTAACCTGTGTTTGTTTATTTAAATCCAGATTTCACCTGGAAACAAACGCTAGCATCCGCTGGCATTCCTCCTAAGAGGGCCTTGAGCCTATAAAAGCCCTTAGTTCGAAAGCTGTGGCTTGGTTAGTCTTTTCAGAAGGGTGGACTTTACCCTCTTTGACTTTACCCCATTATCTAGTACAGTGCCTGGCACATAGTAGGGGGACAGTATTTTTTGAATCACAAACGTCTAAAAGCTCCACATTGAGGTCTGAGAACAAGGCCATCCTACAGTGTATAGGTTTCCAGATGGACTCTGAGCATTTATATCCCTTAGAAAATAAAGAAAATAACCATTAAAAGGAAGTCATTTTTAGGACTAACTTTGTAGATAGGAAATTTAAGACCATCTAATTGGATAGTATCTTTTCTAATTGGAGGACAGAGGAATGAAGTTTCTAATATTACCAGTTGCCCAATAACTCTCATAATAAAGAGCTTTGAGGCGTATTTTCAGATTTCGAAACTGTTTACACCCTTTGGGGATATACTAAGAGGCTCTGCCTTATAAAAACCACCACTGCCAACACCAGCTTCATTGTGAACAACTGGGTTCCGCTTTCATTCTGTGTGTTAATGACTTCTTGACTTATGTAGAGTTCTCTGTTGCTGTAGGTTGCTTTCTGCCATGGAGAGCACGGCTTCGTTAGAGAAAATGCCCGCTGCCTTCTCTCTTTTTGAACATTATGATGACGGCTCGGCGAGAAGTGACCAGATGTTGACACAAGTGGCTGGTAGGCATCTCAACGTATTAATTACCTTGATGGAACATGGCAGGTTTTGCTTGTTTGTTTTGTGAAGCTTTTGCATGTAAAGACATACCTAGAAAAAGAAAAGTGTTGGCTGTGAAATTTCAACGCTAGACTCCGAACTAAAGCACGCGGCCAGCATCCCATTTCCACGACTGACTGCCTTTCTAGCTGAAGCTTTGTCTGGTTGTGCCGGGAGACTGAGGAGGTGGGAGAAAGCAGCCAAGAAACCAGAGGGTCTCCTCTTTTTGATTTCTTTTTTTCTTTTAAAAATAGACTTTTTCTCCCTCTCTTGGAGAGTTGTTTACTTCATGCCAGCAGCCAGGTATGGAAAAAAAAATAGAAGTCAAATATTTTCATATGTGTTGAACAGATTTTTCCTCATGAGTGGTTTTCCCCTCTCCAATTCGGTTCTTTTCCTTTTTTTTTTTTTTTTAATTTTTGAACTAAACAGATGAGCTTAGAGAACTAACAGCTCAGCATCATGGTCCGTAGCCAGGAGCCTCCCACTTAACTGTCAGAGCATCCTGCTGGCTCTTCACAATATTTTTTAATGTGCTATTTTAACAAACAGGACAATGAAACTTATTTAGATTCTCAAGGCTGCTGTGTCTCAGTGCCGTTATCAAATTTCACTTACTGTACAATGTGCTCAGATGGCCTCCTCAAAAGATGCTCACTATTCTCCTAAAACGAACTTAAAGATCACAGCTACTCAGGAGGCTGAGGTGGGAGGAACATTTGAGCTCAAGAGTCTGAATCCAGCCAGGGCCACACTGTGTGACCCTGCCTCCAAACCAACCAACCGACCCTAAAAACAAAAATGCCAAAAGATGGCTGTTGTATTTAAATTGACAATTAACTTTCATTCTTGTAGGAAGAGTTTTAGTTGAGTAACTAGGCTCTAAAAAGACAGAACACACATACACACAAACCCCACCAACCCTTTATAAAGTGGTACATTTAGTTACCCTATTTTCTCTAGAAACGTCTCAAAACAAAAGGATGCTTTCTTGTCATGTCTTTGATATTACGAGATTGCATACTATAATTTTGCATATTAGGAAATTCTGATTGACAGAGCTGGTCTTTTGCTTCTCAGAGATTCATTATATGCTGTTGTTCATTTAGAAAGACGTGCTTTGAATACCGGAGGGGCGATGAGGGAACATTTTCTATAATATGTTTTAGAGGTCACAAAGTGGTAATGATTAACTTAGCAAGTGCCTGTGATGGTCCCAATGGTTCGAAGCCCCATAAAGGGGAATGATCTCTTAGTGATAAATGCCTCTTTGTGTGTCTGCTTCACGGAATTGGAGCTCAAGGTGTTGACTTACTGCTAACCTTTGGTCATTTTGTGACCAATGACACCTCTCAGGTAGAAAGTCCTCACCTGGTATCAGAAAGGTTCATCTGGTGACCCCCTACCTAGACTGAGCAGAGATAATGAGGAAAGAATTTTCCAAAGAGAAAGAGAGCCATTTATTCCATTCCTAGGAGATGCCTGACACTTGGAGACTGTTCAGCATATCAAACTATCTTATCTCACAATAGCAGGTTTTTTGTTCTTCTCAGGTGAGGAAAGAGAGGAACAGAAAAACGTCCTATTCTTTGGGGGGGGGGTGCGCCTGTGGCTCAAAGGAGTAGGGCGCCTGCCCCATATACTGGATGTGGCGGGTTCAAACCTGGCTCTGGCCAAAAACTGCACAAAAAAAAATACAGTTACCATATGATCCAGCAATTTTGCCCTTAGGTTTACAGCCAAGAGCAATTTTCCTTCTTTGGTTATAGCCTCAAATGTATGTCCACACAAAAACTTGGACTTAAGTGTTTGCAGCAGCACTAGTCATAATAGCTAAAAAGGAGAAACACCAAATGTGCATCAGTTGAGTAAATACATATATATTCATAAAATGATACATTATTGATTAATAAAAAGGAATAAAGCATTGACACATGCTACAACATGGATAGACCTTAAAAAACATTATCCTTTTAGGGCGGCTCCTATGGCTCAAAGGAGTAGGGCACCGGCCCCATATACCGGAGGTGGTGGGTTCAAACCTGACCCTGGCCAAAAATTGCAAAAAAAAAAAAAAAAGTCCTATTCCTCAAGACCACACAGCTGGTTGGGGCTGTGTGTGGTGGGATGGGAGAGGAGTTTGGCTACACCCACTGCCCTATACCAGAGAGGCAGGGCAAGATCAAAATGGGATCGTGACAGCTTTCTTAACCCTGACTCCTGGGGATTTTTTAAAAATTGTGGTAAAATGCACATAACTTAAAATTCACCATCATTTTATTTTTATTTATTTATTTTTTTGAGATAGAGCCTCAAGCTGGTGCCCTGGCTAGAGTGCTGTGGCGTCACAGCTTACAGCAATCTTTAACTCCTGGGCTTAAGCGATTCTCTTGCCTCAGCCTCCCAATTAGCACCTGTCACAACGCCCGGCTATTTTTTGGTTGTAGTTGTTATTGTTGTTTGGCAGACCCAGGCTGGATTTGAACCTGCCAGCTCTGGTATATGTGGGTGCCTTAGCCGCTTGAGCTATAGGCACTGAGCCAATCTTGCTCATTGTAAAGTTTGCAGTTCAATGGCATTAAGCACATTCACATTACTACACAACTGTCACCATCATCCATCTCCAGACAAAACTGAAACTCTGCATCTATTAAACACTAACTCTCCATTTTACCCCTCCTTCCTCCAGCCCCTGGCCACTGCCATTGTACTTCCTGTGTCTGTGACTCTGACTATTCTAAGTAGTTCATACAAGTGGAATCATACAGTAGTTGTCATTTTGTGACCGGTTTATTTCCTTTTGTATAATATCCTCAAGGTCTATCAATATGGTAACATGTATCAGAATTTCTCCCTTTTCAAGGCTGCATAATATTCCACTTATGCATATACCATATCCATCAACGGACCCTTGGGTTGTTTCTACCTTTTAACTATTGAGAATAATGCTGCCTTCCTGGAATACTTTTGAAAGCCAAGTAGGAAATATGTATTTGGCCACAGATTCTGAAGTCTAAGTTGATTAGTGCTTAATCCCCCCAATATGATGCTTTTTATGGGCAGTTTATCAGGCAGAGGGAATCCATGCAGTGACTCCTCTGCCCAGTTCCTCAGCCCCTAAGGATGAAGCCCTAAACTTCCATTATTTTTTTGCACCATACTTATTCAACTACAGAAGCATAAACAGAATTGCTAACATACAAAATGTGGGCCTTTGATGTCCTTCTGCTGCAAAGGAATCATAAATCCAGCCATATTATCATTAGATTACATCTATGTAGTATTCTTATTCCCTTTTTCATTTTAGAGTTCTCTGAAAAGTAAAAAACAATTCCCGTTTTTGAGAAAAGTCATCTTACCTTTAATGTTTTTGAAGGCAGGAACACATTAAGAACAAAATTCTGTCTAACCTGCATGCTTTACTTAATTCCCTACAACTACTTCTTCCTTAAAATTAGGTAACTTTGGGGGTGAGTTATCAGTTTTTAAGTTTATTCCTTTACTCAGGAGAGAATAAGAAATATGAAAGATGTTACCATTTCTGAACAGCAGATAAAGCTCAATGCATAATTCATAGGAAAAAAGGGGGGAGCATTTTCATTGTTCATGCTTCAAGGAGTTCTCCAAAACTCTAAAAATGATTGAACCTTGTGCATGGCTTTTTGATAAACCTGCGTAACATGAACATTTACTGACCGACATGTATCTGGATGGATTCCTTTAGAATGTGAGACTGACTTCTGCAGAGGGCAAACAGTAAAATCAAAGACAGAATCAGGGTCTCCGGATCACGTCAGTCCCAGGGAGGTGCTCTGACAGGCAGGCGCCATAGGTCCTACCTCCACCTCTGTGACTTACCAGATGACGGGCCTAGTTCACCCCGCACCTTCAGGAGTTTCCTGCCTGTCCCCTTCATTTCCTGTGCTCCTACCAAAGCCCTTGTGTTTTCTGAACGTTAGTGCTGGCCACCTGTCAGGTACTTTGCTATGTACTTGATATACATTGTCTTGCTTCTGTAAAAACCCTGACAGGTAATGCTATTATTATTTTAAAGATGGGGCCACTGAGGCTGTGATAACACTGATACTAAGTGGGAGATCTGGCTTTTCCCCCAGCCCAGCATCTCTGCACTGAAGCTCATGAATTTGACCCTTCTGTTTCGCTTCTCATTTTTCGTAATTATGTATTTCTTTGCCCTTTATGGCTATTGAAATATCCTTAATTTGTCTCTTTTTCTTCCATTCTTTAGACCCATTTATTTTGTATCTCATTTTTACTGTCTTGCTGGACTGACCTTTATTTTCTTTTCCTTTGGTGTCCACGTTTAATCAAGTAACCTCTTTTTATTTTTTCCTACTAACTTCCATTTACTCCAGCAAGAAGAGTAAAGTAATCTCATAAAATTTGGCCTATATTATTTCTGTAAGCTTTTCTCTTCATGAAATTGTTGACTTGGAAAAAATAGCCACAAAAATAAATTTAAAAGCATAATATCTTTTCAACTATGGGGAATGACCTTTTCTTCCAATTTGTATAATATAGTCAATGATTCTGCGTCACAAATTTTGGAGGTGAATTGCATAAGGAGCTTGATTCATGGTTTTATGTATACTATTAATGTTCAACATGCATCATTATAAACTTTAAAAATCTGTAGGAAAACACTTGAGAGTACTATTGCCTTTCAAATTCAGAACAACAGGATTAGATGTCTGAAATATATTAAATAAGTTAATAGACTACTTTTCTGCTATGTAGTTTATATATATATTTTTTATTTTATTAAAAATCTGTAGATATAGCCATGTTGGAAAGAGAAAATGGGACAGTAGTTTCAGAAAATATATTTTGAGAGGTGGAGGCAGGAAGAATGCTTGAGGCCAGGAGTTTGAGATCAGACTAAGCAACATATCCAGACTTTATCTCTACAAAACATAGAAAAAGTTACTCAGGCATGGTGGCACACACCTGCAGTCGCAGTTACTCTGGAGGCTGAGGCAGGAGGATCACTTCAGCCTAGGAGTTTAAGGTTGCAGTGAGCTGTGATGATGCCACTATACTCGAGCCTGGGTAACTGAGTGAAATTCTTTCTCAAAAAAAAATGTATATTTTGGTATTTTATTCATTCTGGTATTTTTCTGCCTTGAAGATGCAGCAACTATATCTTAAAAAAGGTTTCATTTGTCTCTGTTATGAATATAGACTCTATATTGATAGAAAATGATCTACCCTTGATTACCTAGCAAAGCATACTCAAAAGAGCACTTTTTAAAAGGAACAATGAAGAGTTATTTAGTCTGTTGCTCTAAATATAGGACTACAGAAGAGTATTATTGAGTGATTCCATTCTTGGATCCATTTGTGGTTATTTCCGGGTGTATTACGGTGTACATGCACACACACAAATGCACAGAGAACATTCTGGAGGGGTGCGTACTCAACCGACAGTGAGAGCATCCAAGGAACGTCACTGGGGTAGGAGTTATTGGTGACAAAGCACTGCTTCCACTTTTACTCCATCTATTTCTGTATTTGAAATACAAACGATTGTATCATTTTTTTTTCAAAAAGCATAAGTAAATTTTGCCAGAAAAGGAACAAAAAGAGCATTAGTTGTAATCAAACCTGTTTATATTCCAGTTCCACAGCCTCCTAGATTAGAACCTCAGGAACCGAATTCTGCCACTGGCACCACGATCGCGGTTTATTGGAGCAGGAACAAGGAAGACGTCATCGACTCGTTCCAGGTTTACTGCATGGAGGAGCCCCAAGATGACCAAGAAGTAAACGGTAGGGTTGCTAATGCCAGTGCAGGCGCAGGTGTGTGTTTAGATATCTTAATGTGAGACATTTAAACAAAACCCCATAAAATCATAACACAGAAGCAAAATTTGGAAAGCAGGATCAAGGGAAATAAATATGCATAAATGTCGTCCTAATAGTCAGCATTAATATTATAAATGAGATTCCCGTCTGGCTTTGCGCTCTCAGGGTAACAGGAAGAGTTAGGGAGGAGTTTCAAGGAAAACAAAGTTTTCATTAGTACAGAAGTCTGAAAGAAAAGTGTGATGTGGGTCACTTGGTAGGGGACTAACAAGCTGTGTACAGGACAGTGTCCTCCACAATGACCTGAATGCAAATGAGGCTTTGGATGTCACAGCCGGCAGTTTCTCAGGTCCCCCTCTGATGAGAGCCACAAACAAGCGAGGAGGTTCATTCACTGCTCACAGTTCGGAAGGCGTGGGCTTAGGTACGGCGTAGTCTTCTGGGGTGGATAGAAGTGATAGTGCTTGGGAGGGTGAATGGCTGGTATGTCTCATAGATGAGCCTCTGTCGCTGTCTGTGTGCTCAGTCAGACTTCCAGTAAGACCAGGCAGTTTGAAGTTTACTTCCCAATGAATCAGACCTGGGAGTGCTGCCACTCTGTGCGGCTTATGAAGCCAGAGCCACATACTTTGGAGACCAGATGAATATGTGGCAGGATCGCCATCCTATTCAAAACTCCAGCTCCCAATTTATACTCATGAATGAGTGGTAATATATTTTACTGTTACTGATATTTAAGGCTTTTGAAATGTCATTTGATTATTTAGGAAAAATTTTAAAAAGCAGCTGTAGGCACCGTGTAATGTTGGCTAGGTTTGTCAATAAAGACTCCTATGTTGTTAAAGACCTACTTCCATGTGCCCATCAGAACGCAATGAAATAAATGTTACTATCTCCCTTTGCAAATGAGAAAACTGATTCGGGTTAAGTCATTTGCCTAAGGCCACACAACTTGTACATGACAGGGACAGATTCAAAAACTGATCTTTCGGACTTATACTTTTGTTTGTTTTGTTATACTACACTTTGCATCTTTATCCAGCTGTTTCATGAAACACTATGGCTCTCTGAGAACACTTAACAGGTAGTTGTTGCCTGGAGCACCTTCGTATGTGTGTGACCTCTACCCACACCCCCACTCCCATATCCCACCCCAAACACGTCCCTATCCTGTGTATCTCACTGGTTCTATGCTTTGGACTGTGCTGATGACAGCTGATCTGATGATCAGCTCTGGGATACTGTACCTTGTCCCTTGTGTAACAGGGTCTCCGGTAACATGCATCCTTAAAGCGAGTGTCAAGGTAATAGGACCTCAAAGGAATGATTCCAGTGAAAACTGCAGCCACAGCTGCTGGGCTGTGGGGGAAATGTTTTTCAGTGTATGATCAAGTCCTTATGGCATTCTTTAAACTGAACTTTCTATCCAGAAATTATAGCTCATTGGAAAAGAGCATAGCTCATTAGAGAGACCTGCTGGGTTGAAGAGCTCCTAAATATCTTTTAAAGAAACAATCTGGGCCTTTAACTGGAGGAGTTTTAAAGATGTGACATTTAAGAGTAATAAGGGAGGATAACTGAAATTACTATAGGCTAATTTTAAGAAGAAAACCATTCTTTGTAAAGGAGGGGCCGAGCACGGTGGCTCCTCCTATAATCCTAGCACCCTGGGAGGCTGAGGCAGTTAGATTGAGTTTAGGCGTTGGAGACCAGCCTGAGCAAGAGTGAGACCCTGTCTCTCTCTCTCTCTTTTTTTTGGAGACAGAGGCTCCCTTTGTCTCCCCCAGTAGAGTACCATAGCATCATAGCTCACAGCAACCTCAAACTCTTGGACTCAAGTGATTCTCTTGCCTCAGCTTCCTGAGTTAGCTGAGACTACAGGTGCCTGCCACAACACTTGGCTATTTTTAGAAAGGAGGTCTTGCTCTGGGTCAGACTGCTCTCAAAGCTGTGACCTCAAGCAATCCACCCACCTCAGCCTCCCAGAGTGCTAGGATTACAAGCATGAGCCACTGCACATGGCCCAGGACCCCCGTCTCCAAAAAATAGCTGGGCAGGTGGCACCTGTGGCCAGTGGGTAGGGCATCAGCCCCATATACCAAGAGTGGCAGGTTTGAACCCAGCCCTGGCCAAACTGCAACAAAAAATAGCTGGGCGTTGTGTCAGGCACCTGTAGTCCCAGCTACTTGGGAGGCTAAGGCAAGATAATTGCCTAAGCCCAGGAGTTGGAGACTGTGAGATGCGACATTATGGCACTCTATCAAGGGTAATAAAGTGAGACTCTATCTCAAAACTCAGGAGGCTGAGGGAAGAGAATCACTTAAGCCCAAGAGTTTGAGGTTGCTGTGAGCTATGATGCCATGGCACTCTACCAAGGGTGACAAAGTGAGTCTCTGTCTCAAAAAAGACAGAGACTCAAAAAAAAAGACTCTCAAAAAAAAGATAATAATAATAAATAAAATAAAATAAAATGGAGAGAAAATTTTCAGTAAGAATAATCAGATTGGCCCAAAGGGGCAGGTGTATAAAATGGTGTTAACATTTACTGTAAAAATATTGAAAGAAAATTTATTGAAGAATTTTTTAAAGGAAAATGTCTAGATTGTATAAAGTTACTTCTTAGAACAGCTTATGATCTATCAAAGTTTTCAAAGTATTTCTATAAATTGTGGAATTCTCTAGCTGAAAGATTCTGGAATATATTAGAAGGAACCAGGATTTGAAACTGGGAAAGTCATACTGAATACCAAAATAGTTTACTAATCTGTCAAGATGCTTTCTTTATAAGTTTTAAAACACAGGGTTGTCCCTTTTTTAGTGATACACACTTCTGTAAGTTGGCATTCATTCTTGGACTTTCTTGAGACTGTTTTACTGAGATTTAAGCTACCATAAACTCTATGTAATTTTAATATTTGCTTTTGAAATAAGTTACTTTAATTGTGGTATATGAAGCTCAGAATCTTACTAATATGCTATTTTTTTCTGGTAAGTGTTCACAAGAAATACTATGTCTTTCTAAATATCTCTTTTCAGAATGCGATTGCTTTCTTAATGCTTTCTAAACAGCTAGTTATCATATATAATGGCGTGTAAGGCTATCAGTTTGAGATTTCCACTGGAGAAAAAAAATCACAGACTATGTTTCCCAATAACTTTCACTTAACTTTGGAAGACACCTTAGAGTTTGTGATTGTGTTTTATGCTAGAGTTGGTAGAAGAATACAGAGTGACAGTGAAAGAAAGCTACTGCATTTTCGAAGATTTAGAACCTGACCGCTGCTATCAAGTGTGGGTTATGGCCGTGAACTTCACTGGATGCAGTCTGCCCAGTGAAAGGGCAATTTTTAGAACAGGTAAGGAGATGCTAAGGGGGTGTTGGAAGGCTTTACTCAATTCTTCAGACTCTTGAGATCACCAATAATTAATTATTGATTAGGCACCTACAATCTGTTGGGTGTTGTGCAAAGTCCTTTGTATGTAACGATGAATGACTGGGTTCTTGTTCTTAAAAAGCTCATAGTCAACAGGGAGGAGGACACAGAAAATCAGAAGATCACGGAAAATGTGTGGGAAGGGCCATGATCCACATAGGCACAGGTTATTATGAAAGCACTCCAGGTGGTACCCAAGACAGACTGCGGCAGGGGAAGGATTAGGAATGGTTTCCTAGAACTGATGCCTACATGAAATGCTTAAACTAAGGATCAGTAAGAAGTCATGTGTTAAAGCATATTCCCCTTGAAGATGTATGACCAGAGGCATTGAGGTAAGAAACAGTATGGAGTGTGCAGATGCTGTAAGAAGTTTGGTGTTGTTTCTGAGACTTAAAAACAAAGAGAGGAGGCCAGGCATGGTGGCTCCTGCTTATCATCCCAGCTCTCTGGGAGGTCAAGGCAGAAGGACTGCTTGAGCTCAGGAGTTCAAGAACAGGGTAAGCAAGAATGAGACCCTGCCTCTACTAAAAGTAGAAAAATTAGCCAAGCATGGTGGCACATGCCTGTAGTCCCAGCTACTCAGAAGGGTGAGGCAGGAGGATGGCTTAAACTCAGGAGTTTGAGGCTTTAGTGAGCTATAATCCTATCACTGCTTTCTAACTAGGGCAACAGAGTGATACTCTGTCTAAAAAAAAAAAAGAGAGAGAAGAAAGAGAGGATGAGAAAGGCTAGCATACAGAGGCTGTGCTTGCAAGTAAGTAACTTGGGCTGTGCCATATGGGTACAGGGAGCCCCAGAAAGATTTTAAGCAATGATATTCAACTGGGAATATATTCAGGTGATAAAATCTTTTCACAAGGAGCTGAAGGAGGAGGTGTAGTATAAACCAAGGCTGCATTGCCTTCAAGATAATTGTACCTGCCTCAGGGGAAAGGATAGCTTCCTCCCCCTCTTCATCCTTTTGTCTTGCTTTTTTGGTTTTTTTTTTTTTTTTTCTTGAGATAGGTTCTTATTCCATTGCCTGGGCTGGAGTACAGTGGCATCATCATAACTCACTGCAACCTCAAATTTCTGTGCTCAAACAATCCTCCTGCTTCAGCCTCCCAAGTAGCACTATAAGAAAGTGCTACCATGCCCACCTAATTTTTCTATTTTTTGTAGAGACAAGGTCTCATGATGTTACCCAGTTTGGTAACATCTGTTACTCCTGGCCTCAAGCAATTTCCCTGCCTGGGCCTCCCCAAATCCTGAGGTTACAGGCATGAGCCACACCACCTAGCCTCCTCTTGCCTTTTACAAGTCATTATTGAGCACTTATTGAGGCCCAGGTCATGGCTGCCTTTTGTGTAAAGGGAGAGGAGTGAGAATCTTTATTTTTTTTTATGTGTATTGATATAAAGATCTTGGTGGGATTAATAGGAAGCTAACCTTAGAGGCTGTCTGGGGATGGGTGAGAATTGGGCGATTTCAAAGGCAGAAGAGGGAGAGAGACTTCACCGTATAAATTTTGATCCCTTTGAATTTTCAACCCAGAATAAATTTTCTGAGACAAAAAGTAAATATAAAATCATGCCCAAGCAGTCCTCCTAGTCCTGCGAAGTGGAGCTGACTTCACTGCACAATTGTCTTGGTTCTCTCTCTGCAGCACCCTCCACCCCTGTGATCCGTGCTGAGGACTGTACGGTGTGTTGGAACACGGCCACTATCCGGTGGCGGTCTGCCAATCCAGATGCCACGGAGACCTACACGCTGGAGTACTGCCGACAGCACTCTCCAGAGGGGGAGGGTCTCAGGTAAGGCTCCCTCTCCACAGAGAAGCCACCCAAAGCTCCAGGAACCGAGCTCTGGGGTGGGGTGTTCACCAAGGGAGAAAAGCATCCCCGAATCCTGCTGAGTTAATTAAGCTGTTGACTTGATTTGCAGCTCCATCACTATTCATCAATGAACTCCACATTTGTAATAAAACACACGCTACAATGCAGAATAATGCCTCTCTTATAAGAAAAATGTATGCAAATCTTAATGATGGAACATTCTTCGAGGTATATTTAACTTCAGTCATTAGACAGGATTTATGCATATTTCATGCGCTTTTTACTAGCGATATCAGAATAGGCACCACCTAACTCACGAAACTAATAGTGAGCTTGTGTATAATGTAAACCTGAATGTCTCCATGATATATTGGTAACATAAAGGAGCTAATCACATATATATTATCACAGAGACATAACTGCCCCTCCAAGAGCATGAAGAACCTTAAGAGATTCTGCTAGGGAAAAAGAAATGTGAATCTCTCACTAAAATGATGACGCTAACATTTATCAATAAAGAGCCATGCATCTTCAAGGCATTTGGCAAAAGTTGACTCATCTTCAGAGGAGGTATATTCTTAACCTTCCATCTCCTGGCTATAGAGCAACATCCCAGACCAAGACACATAGTTGGACTGTTATTATTGTTTGTATTTTGATAGAGACATTTTTTGGTTTTTCTTTTTAAATAAGTTTACTGAGATAAACTATTTTGGTAGGATATGGAACTTGGGAATAATGGCGTGAAATTAGGCTGCTTTTGAATAAAGCGTATTATTTAAGCTCTTGATTATGTTCATGATCAACAACTATTTAGTTATGATGCGAGGTTTCATATGAGTGAGAAATAATTATAGGTTCTTTCAACTTGAAGATAGGCTTCACAAAATAATGATCAAAGGATGAATTAATGTTCGACGGGCTGTTTGGGTGGGATGTAGGCATTTCAGCTGAAGTGTGAACATAGTACTTGTACAAGAAACAGCATCTCTATTAACGTGCCAATTGAGGAAAGGCAGACTTGGGGAATTAATAGATAGCTGAGGTGAACGCCATCCAGGACAGGCAGAGGAGAACTGACTTGTATTCAGCATTTACTGTGTGCCAGTCCCCGTCCCAAGTGCTTTCAGTAGGTGGCCTCATTTAATCCTTACAAGAACTCTAAGGGAAAACAGACCCTTTGAGAGGCTACTCAGCTAGTGAGTAATGATTGTGATTCAAACCTCAGTTTGTCAGACTTCAAAGTCCAAGCTGCTAACCCCCATTTGGTGTCACTTAGGGAAGTCCTGGACCTAACCTGTGAAAACCCTTTGGTGATGAGAACACTGTCAGGAGTATCCGACTCCCAGGGCAACCTTCTCCTGCCCCATTCTCTACCATCAGTAAGGACAACCCAGTTCTCTCTGAGGCAAGCTCAGACTGCTAAGGAAAGCTCTAAATGACTCACTTCTGTTATGGCATCAGTCCCCAGCTGGCATTTGCATAAATCATATCAGCACAGTTGGATATTTAAATCAGCAGAAATCTGGAAACCCTAAGACCTAGTAGCCATCCAACTGAGGAAACTGTGATGTCATCTTGTAAAAGTGGCTATAGGGAGAAGGGAAAGGAAGGAATGGGAGCCACTGAGGGCGTTCAGCCTGCCAGGCGCAGGTGCTGTGTTTATTCTCAGTTAACCTTCTCAGCAATCCTATGAGGTGGGTAATGACCTCCCTTGAATCAGACTTAAATCTGGCCAATGTATTAAAAGATAAAGTGAGCATTTGGGGTCAGGCTTCAAACCCAGTCTATCTTATTCTTTCTACTACCATAAAAACTGCTGTCACTGGGCCGCACCTGTGGCTCAAAGGAGTAAGGCGCTGGCCCCATATACTGGAGGTGGTGGGTTCAAACCCAGCCTCGGCCAAAAACTCCCCCCCCCCAAAAAAACCCAAACAAACAAACAAAAATAACCCTGTTGTCACTAACAGACTGAGTTAGCATACCTCAACATCCTGACAATTGGAGCTTACTGTGTATCTTTAGTTTCCTTTGTCTCATGGAAAGTGTACATACTAAGAACACAGTATAGAAAATTGTATGGAGATGTATCAAAGAACTTGAAGTAGACCTACCATTGGATCCAGCAATCCCACTTTAGGAAAGGAAAAAAAAGACATTTCATAAAAAGGACACCTGCACTTGAATGTTTATAACAGCACAATTCACATTTGCAAAGACATGAACACAACCCAAGTGCCCACCAGTACATGAATGGCTTGATAAAATGTGACATATGCATGCCCTGGAGCACTACTCAGCCATAAAAAATGGTGATCTAGTGTCCTTTGTGACACCCGGGAGGAACTGGAAACCATTCTTCTAAGTGACACATCACAAGAATGGAGAAACAGTGACCAAATTGGAACCACTCAATCAATACTTAAGTGCACATGTGAAAGAAAATCTCAATGAAAATCAATCTGGGGAGAGAGGAGAAGAGGGGATGGGTAAAGTCACACCTATTAAATACAGTGCACAGTATCTGGGTGAAGGGCACACTTATAACTTTGACTCAATTTGTGCAAAAACAAAGTATGCAAACAAAATATGTACCCTTTAATATTCTATAATTAAAGAAAAAAGAAAGAATACACTACTATTCAAACTGTCTTTAAGGTTTGTCCTTTCTCTGATTGTTTTCAAAACTAAAACAAAGAAGGGTTCATTTGATATCAACAATGCAGTCCAAACAAATCCTTCTATCAAAGCCAGAGAAAGGAATGACGATGGTTCACACCTGTAATCCTAGCACTCTGGGAGGCTGATGGTTCACACCTGTAATCCTAGCACTCTGGAAGGCTGAGAAGGATGGATTGCCTGAGCTCAGGAATTCAAGACCAGCCTGAGCAAGAACAAAACCCCATCTCTACTAAAAATAGAAAACTTAGCCAGACATTGTGGCAGCTCCTGTGGTGCCAGCTACTTGGGAGGGCTTGAACCCAGGAGTTTGAGGTTGCTGTGAACTAGGTTAATGCCATGGTACTCTAGTCAGGGGTACTAGAGTGACACTCTCTCTCTCAAAAAAAAGCAAGACCAAAACTGAATTTATTAAAACTTAAGTCTTGTCATTAGTTTATTGTATTTGAGACTTAGCCAGTGGATTGATTTTTATTTTTCTTGTGGCAGGACAACATATTAGGGCCTGGGTAAGCAGGAGTTTATAGTGGTTAAAGAATAATACAAAGGGTTCTTTGTTAGTGACTGGACATACATAATCCAGCAAGTTTACCAAGGAAGGGAAGTCCCTCATTCAGAGTGCTGTTGATATTTGAAGCTGTGTTGGAGATGGAGCTGTTTTCTAATCAGGGGCTGAGAGACCGTTCACTGCTGGCATGTGAAAAGGTATGCCTGATCCACAGTCCAGGGCTAAATCTCCAGCCTCCAAATCCCTGCTGAGTCTGAGAGTAGGTAATTTTTTTGAAGAAAGCAATATTTTCTTGGCCATAAATTGCTACACTATTCACTCGCTAAGTCTCTCGCTGACACACCACATCAGAGCCATGCCTCATCAGAATGAGCCACAACGTCTTACCCCAGGCTGGCATCAACAGACTGTGGTGTAGTCCATCCCTAATCTCAGAGCCCCAGGACTGCAAAACTCATTTGTATCTCTTTGGTTCTCCAATTTGACAGTTATGGAGAGGAAGAAAATTCTGCTCTTTGACAGTGGCCATGTGTCGTAGGTCTTTTGACCATCTGGTTCTGACAACAAACTTTAAAACATTCCTTACAGGGTCTGGTGTTTCAAACTCTATATAATGTCAATTATTTAACTAAAATCTATTAATACATAGCTCAATCCTGAAGATGTCAGCTGCGGAGAACCAGTCTGACAGTAGACTCAAAACTTGTTCACTTATGGCCAACAAATGCAAACGCTCCCATCTTTTTTCCCTTGTATTAGAACCTCATTCTTCACTTTGGTTTTCTGCACAGCAATGGATAATTAGAGTTACTTTGTCTCTTGGAAAGAACCAAGAGTTGTCTGGTCTCACTCTCTTGCTGGCTTCATGAAGGGATCATTATGTAAGGCTGTAGCCTCAATGTCTGGGACAGCCTCTGGTATACGGTAGCTATTCAAGACATGTGTTACCTGAATGGGTAAATATCAACTAACACCAGACACATAGCAGGGACCAATAAGACAAATAGATCAGCTTTGAGATAATTCTTATGCAAAATGAGAAAACTTAAAATTGTGTCATCAAAGTAAAGAAGAATGGGTGAATGAATTAATTTTAGTGGTTGGATACTTAACGAGGAGATAGGACTAGTCAGATCTCTGGGCTAGAAACCTTTCCATGGATCAATTATAGGGAAGATCACTTACAATCTTGCTTATCCACTGTTTGTATAACCCTTACCTAGGTTCTGGGTTCCATGGAAAAACCCTATAGTACTAAACCACATCCAAAAATTGATCCAAAGGGTAGAGAGAGGGGTCAAAGGTTACTTCCTTGTGCTAGCTCAGTTTGACTGACCCTTTGACCATAAACTGGGAAGGTGAGGAACTTATCTGTGTAGATTCTCCCCACATGTCTGTTTGATGGATGAGTGAATGGGATTAGCTAATCTTTTGCCCTTGGCCACTTCAAGTCATCTAACTGATTAGAATCTGTGGCAAAAGAGAGAAGAAACAAAAACTAAAGGAGTTCACATCTCTCTCCTGCACCCAAACCCTGAAAAGGTGGGCAGGCAGCCTTAAAAGCTCTGGTCTGTTGTAGGAAGAGAAGTTGAAATGAAACAAAAAAAAGGGGAGCAAAGGATAAATAAATCACACACACACACACTCACACACGCGGAGAGAGCGCATTGAGTGGCTCCTGGACTGGGGAACCTATGTTCATTCTCCCAGTATCACGGCCACTAGATATTCCAATTTAAGACCAAAGGTGCTAGTTGAACCCTTACGATGGGTGTTTGAATGAGCCTACTTTGCCCTCGAGTTTCATGACACGGTGTCTGAAATAGCTGAACGATTGCCTTCCTTCCAGAATCCTCACTGAAAACGTATTTGCATATTTTTGCGTGTGGGCACTGAGGCTGAGTCCCAGCAGTCGGCCCCTGTCGGGGTTGGGGTGGGCGGGAGTGACAATCCCGGCTTGTGTGTGGGGGTTGAGGGAGCTCCTACTCACCCTTTTCCTGTTTTTCTTTGAATGCTCTCCTCAGGTTGGGTGGGCTTAAAACACTTTCAAAAATTTTCCACCGCTCTGCTGTTTCCTCAGCTGTTCTGTCTCTCCTGTGTGGAGAGAAGTCAGCAGAAGTGTGGGTGGAGGAGGGAAAACTGAGAGAAATATAGTACAGGGATTAGCTGTGTGGGCTGTGCAGGGAGAAGCCGTGTATTGAATGACAAATCTGTGAGACTCAATACGCCACAAAATAGTTGGGAATGAGCGTCCTGCTCCCTGGGGCCCCAGCTATGGGTGGGTAGGGAGACCCGCCCTTGGGATACCCTCTGGGGTGCACATTCCCAGGGGAGGAGGCTCTAGGTGTGGGCTGGGCCGTGAGTTCATGTTCCTCCTGCTTCCAGCTTTAGGGGCCACAGCTGGTGGAGCAGGAACAGAATTGCCCATCAGAGGTGGGTGTTCCAGTTGGGGACACCCCCAGCTCTGTCTAAATAATAAGGACAAATAAAGGTGAGTTTCCTAATGAATTTAGGGCCTGAGTAGGAGTGAAGAATCCCACTCCGAGCTTTCTTTTCTTTTCATTTTTATAATTTTGTTACAAAGTTTTCAGATAGCTAGGACCTGACTGGCATGCCAACAGCAAGTCACTGGACCTTGTCTGCAACCCGGGGGTAAAGCAGGCAGTTATTCCTGCTCCATCCTCGGTTCTTAGGGTGATGGGAGGGCCAGTGACATGATTAGGCCAAACTTTGATGAGTAAGGAAGAGCTAGTTGCCAACCTTTGTGTGGTATTGTTCTGCTGATCCAGTTGCTATGTCTCTCTCCAGGGAGCCTTTGGGAGGGTGAGTTATGTGAAGAGGATTTTTATATCCCCAGCACTTTTGGCATTCAGCTGTTTATAAATGAAATCTTTTTTTCTCCAATGACCTTAATTTGATCTGATCATTTAAAAATTCCCATACACTTCCTAGTTTTACAGTAAAATCTCAGTCAATTGAAACCCGACCTATTCCTTTACTTCTAACTTATGTTCTGTCAAGTTCCAAAAAAAAAAAAAAAACCATTCAAGTTGTTCACAATAAAGGACCCTGATACAGTGGAACCAAATAACCCTGTAAGAACAAGAGCCCAGTAGCACAGGGCCAAGGAGACTGTATCAGAAAGCACAGGTTAAGCCCTGTCCCTCAATGAAAGATGAAATTTAAATCTGAACTTCCTGGCAGCTCATGTGAAAATAGAAGAGAGGGGGAGAGAGCAAGAGGAAGAAAGAGATTACATAACTCATCTCCTTTTTAAAAGGAAGCACAACATTTCACTAACAGAGACAATTATGTTTCTCGACTTTCAGCTCCAAGATGAATTTTTCATGTGGGTCTTTATATAAGGGCTATTGAACAAGATAATAGTGATTGTCTTTAAGAGCAGTTTTACAAAGATGCAAAAACATTCCCAACGCAACCATTTTCTAAAAGAGATCTGAAAGCATAATGTTAAATCACCTTTCTATATGGGCAGTTCTGCGGGCAGCTCAAGTCATTGTCCATGTACGTGGCCGGGCCGTGGTAAATGAGGGCGTCGAGAATCCAGTGGGATTCTCTGCCTGGAATATAAATTGTATCATTCAGGCTTTGGGGGATAACTAGAGAGAAAACAAAAACCTAGGAGCTTTCTGCTGGAACCTTTGGCTTCGGTTGATTTTGTGACAGCTACTAACTACAGAAAAGCCTGAGGGCCATGGTTGTCAGCATTCAGCCCCATGTTATTTTTCTGCACTTACTATGAACTAAGAGTGAGTGATATTTAGTTAACACTGAGTCTCATAAGACCCTCATTTACCAAGAGAAAAATAATCTCATTTGAAAATTTTTATTTACCAAGTGTTTTTTTTTTTTCAGGACAGTTTCACTATGTCACCCTTGGTAGAATGCCATGGTGTCACAGCTCACAGCAAACTCAAACTCTCGGGTTTCAGTAATTCTCTTGCCTCAGCCTCCCAAGTAGCTGGGACTACAGGTGCCTGCCACAATGCCCGGCTGTTTTTTTATTGTAGTTGTCATTGTTGTTTAGCAGGCCCGGGCCAGGTTCGAACCCACTAGCCCTGGTGTACGTGGCCAGTACCCTGAGCACTGAGCTATGGGTACTGAGCCTTACCAGATTTTTTAAAAAGAAAATCAGAATGTAAAGAATTGTCTTCTTGGCTCGGCTCCCATAGCTCATACACTGAGGCTGGGGGGTTCGAGCCCTGCCCAGGCCAGCTAAACAACAACAACAACTGCAACCAAAAAATACCCAGGCGTTGTGGTGGGCGCCTGTAGTCCCAGCCACTCTGGAGGCTGAGGCAAGAGAATCACTGGAACCCAAGAGTTTGAGGTTGCTGTGAGCTGTGACACCCCGGCATTCTACCAAGGGTGACATAGTGAGACCGTCTCTAAATAAATAAATAAATAAATAAATAAGAGTTTTCTTCTTAATCCTGATTTAATAAAAATGTTTCATCTTAAACAGAAAGTTGCATATTTACAGTTAGTTATGGTTTTATAAGTGGCTTCAAAGAACTATGGCTATTTAGTTAGTTTCCTGGTGTTCAATGTTGCTTGAATTCTCGTGTAATTTTCTTTATTCCTGTTTTTTCTTCTCACCCCACATTATCTTATGATTGTGTTTCCCAAGTGTAAATGATTATAAAAATCAAATGCAATCCTTGTTAAATATTTAGATTCAAAGGCCCCTCTTAAGAGATTTCAGCTCAGGGGTGGAGCCTGTGGCTCAAAGGAGTAGGGCACCGGCCCCATATGCTGGAGGTGGTGGGTTCAAACCCAGCCCCAGCCAAAAACTGAAAAAAAAAAAAGGAGATTTCAGCTCAGAAGGCCTAATATGCCCAGGCAGGTTTGGGAAACACCACTTTACTAGCTGGTCCCGCAGGGCCCGGCTGTGTGCTCTGTTCACAGTTCACATTAAATGGTGTTGACTAATGGCTGAATGTTGGTGCTGCCAACGTGAATGGCAGTAAGAACCAACTGTGTTTTAAAAAACAATTCCTACTTAGCCATCCATTGTATGCTACAGTGATAGCACCATCTTTAACTTGCTCCCAGGAGTTAGGGCACTGGACCCCTCCAGTGGTTTGTCCCCAGCTGTCCCTCCCCTGGGGAGGAAGCCTGCTTAGATCCAGGTGTCAGATGTGGCGACGCAGAGAACAGTCAGTCCCCGTCACTGCCAGCCCCTCAAGTTACCTTAGGCACATGCACACTCCTTCTTTCCAACCCACACAAGTTGCTAAATTATCAAATTCCTGGAGAAGCTACTTTACAGTGTTTAAACTAATGTGCCAAACAATTGAACCAACTTCTCAACTCCAGAGCTCTTAAAAATAAATTATTTAATTAATTTTATATTGAAAATATGTACTTACCATACAAATTCAAATGATACAAAAGGGGCAGGGTGCAGTGGCTCATGCCTGTAATCTTAACATTCTAGGAGGCCAAGGGGAGTGCATTGAATGAGACCCCCATCTTTACTAAAAATACAAAACTAGCCAGGCATTGTGGTGTGTGCCTGCAGTCCCAGCTACTTGGGAGGCTGAGGCTGCAGGATAGCTGAGGCACAAGAATTTGAGGTTGCTGTGAGCTGTGATGCCACAGCACTCTACCCAGGGCGACAGAGTGAGACTCTTGTCTCAAAAAAAAAAAAAAAAAAAAAAGAAAGAAAGAAAGAAAGGAAAAAAAAAAGAAAAAAGATACAAAAGGGATTACACTGGAAACTAAGTCTTCTTCATAACCATATTTACTCAAATCTCTTCCCCAGAAACAATTACTCTTACCTGATTCATATTTATCCTTTTAGATAATTTCTGTGCTTATCCAAAGCATCTCTAGTTTTTCAACAAATGGTAGCCTACTATCCACAAGGGCTGTCTGGAAAGTATTTAGAAACATACGTTTCTAAAACCACCTTGTTTTTCTTGCTTAAAAATATGCCTTGGTGATCATCCCAGATCAATACACATGGAACTGCCTTAATTAAAAAAAAATTTTATTGTGTTCTGTTTTGAGCATATGATTTAGCTTTTTTTACTAATTGGGAAGCATTTAAGTTGTTTCTGTTCTTTTTCTATCACAAACAATGCTTTAGTAAGCAAACCCCGTGCACATATCATTTCATACATGTGCAAAGACATTTGTAGATTCAATTCTTAGACGTAGAATGACTTGTCAAAAGGGGTCTACATTGTGAATTTTGGTAGATATTGCCAAAAAATCTCCGCAGAGGTTGTAGTTGTTTACACTCAGGCTGGCAGGGGCTAAGAGCACTTGCTTGGTCGTTCATACTCTTGGCTATACCTGGTATAAAACTTTTGATCTTCCACAATTTAGTAGGTAGAAAATGGAATCTTATTGTAGTTTATCTGTGCATTTCTGTTATTAGGTTGGACATCTTTCCGTGTTTCAGAGTCACATGTAGTGTTTCCTTTTCTATGAACTATTCATTTCCTTTATCATTTTTTTTTTCTGTTGGATTGTGGTGTTTTTTTTTCTTATTGATTTGTAGAGTTTTTTTTTTTTTTTTTTTAAGGAAGTTAGCTCTCATGTGGGATATGAGTTGCAAATCATTTTTTGCTATTTTTTTGCCAGGCATATTTTAAAATAATTTAGTTGAATGTATCAGTCTCTTTTGAAAATGGCTTTTAATTTTGGTGTCATATTTTTAAATGTACCTTCTCCCCAAAATGTGTGTGTTCCCATGTTTTTTTTGTAGTAGCCAATATGGTAGTTTCACTTTTTTAAAACTAGATAATTTATCATCTGGAATTTATTTCAGTAGAAAGTGTGAAGGAGGGAATACAACTTTATTTTTTTTCGTGCAGCTATCCAGCTGTCCCCATAAGAAAACCCAGCATTTTCCCTTCTGATCTGAAATGCTTCCATTCTTATATACTCAAGAGACTATATGTTTAGCTCTGTTATGGATCTTTATAATCTGTTCCTTTGATCCATCTTGGGGAGATGGATATGTATTCCCAAGGACCACTCTGTCTTTTTTATTATAGTTATAATTTAGAATCCCTAATAGGTTAGCTGGTTAGGTTGCCCCTTCATGATCTTTATTATTTTTAATTTTAATTTTAATTTTTTTGAGACAGAGCCTCAAGCTGTCCCCCTGGGTAGAGTGCCGTGGCATCTCAGCTCACAGCAACCTCCAACTCCTGGGCTCAAGTGAGTCTCCTGCCTCTGCTTCCCAAGTAGCTGGGACCACAGGCGCCCACCACAACGCCTGGCTATTTTTTTTTTTTTTGGTTGCAGCCATCGTTGTTGTTTGGCGGGCCCGGGCTGGATTCGAACCCGCCACCTTAGGTGTATGTGGCTGGCGCCTTAGCCACTTGAGCCACAGGTGCCGAGCCCATGATCTTTATTTTTTGCTATTTGCTAGTTTGTATTTTATATGATCTTTAGAATCAGCCACCTTCACCAGCCTGCTCCTGATCATTTATTTTCAGAGATCATGTTAAATGTATGGATTAATTTGGGGAGAATTGAAATTTTTTGTCAGGTTGCATTTTCCTGTCTAGGAACTGATGTGCCTCCCCTTTATTCATTCAAGTCTTTTGTGTTTTCTCTCAATAGAATCTTTAAAAATGTTCTTTATAGGGTGGTGTCCTTAGCTCAGTGGGTAGGGTGCTGGCCACATACACCGAGGCTGGTGGGTTCGAACCCAGCCTGGGCCTGCTAAAAACAACAATGACAACTACAACCAAAAAATAGCCAGGTGTTCTGCCAGGTGCCTGTAGTCCAGCTACTTGGGAGGCTGAGGCAAGAGAATCACTTAAGTCCAAGAGTCTGAGGTTGCCATAGGCGGTGATGCCACAGTACTCTACCAAGGGCGGCATAGTGAGACTCTGTCTCAAAAAAATGTTCTTTATATAAATCTTGTACTTTTAAAATGTTTGTCATTATTCTGATTAAGAACTTTCATCCAGGCAAGGTGGCTCACATCTGTAATCTCAGTGCTTTGGGATTGGAAGCTGAAGCAGGAGGATTATCTGAGGCCAGGAATTGGAGACCAGCCTGATCAATATAGCAAGACTCTTCTTTAAAAAAAAAATTAGCTGGGCGGGTGGTGCCTGTGGCTTAAAAGGATAGGGTGCAGGCACCGTATGCTGAAGGAGGCGAGTTCAAACCCAGCCCCGGCCAAAAAAAAAAAAAAAACTTAGCTGGGTATAATGTCACAGGTCTGTAGTTCCAGCTACTCGGGAGGCTGAGGAGACAGGAGGATCCTTTGAGGTTGCAGTGAACTGTCATGATCCCACTGCACTCTAGCCGGGAAAACTGAGTAAGATCCTGTCTCAAAAACAACAACAACAAAAACAAAACAAAACAAAAAGTCCATATCTCAGTGAGTAGGGCACCAGCCACATATACCAAGGCTGGCGGGTTTGAGCCCAGCCTGGGCCTGCTAAACAACAATGACAACTGCAACCAAAAAATAGCCGGATGTTGTGGTGGGCACCTGTAGTCCCAGCTACTTGGGAGGCTGAAGCAAGAGAATTGCTTAAGCCCAAGAGTTTGAGGTTGCTATGAGCTGTGACACTGCAGCACTCTATCCAGGGCAACATAGAGACTCTGTCTCAAAGAAAAATTCTCATTTCATCTTCTATCTAGTTGTTATTTATAGATGAAGGCTTTTGATTTTTTTGTATTAGGAACACATTTAACCGTCATACTGATTTCTCTGATTATGTAAGAGTACAGCTGATTTTCTTGGGTTCTCTATCTAGTCATATTATCTGCAAATGGTAATAATTTTAACTTCTACCTCCCAATTTTTTAACCTCCTGTTTCTCTTTGACTTAAAGGAAATGCTTTAGTATTTTCCCCTTAATTATTACGTTTCTGCTAATTTTTATTTGGTAAAGATCCTTTTCAATTCTTACTTAAAATGACTCTTGCCCTCTTGTCCATGGGTAGTTGTGGCAAACTTTCCAGTCACTCCCTGGAAACACTGAAGACTGAACGGGACAAGGCAGAAAGGCCTCCCTGGGACTGGGCAGTCATCAGCCTCTCAGCCGTTTCTCTCTGCTTTACAGTATGGTAGCTTAACAAATGCTCCCTGTCCTATCAAGAGAGATGAGCAGGTGGAGAGGCCTTTGAAGATGTGCTGGGCACACAGCTCTACGCTGAGTTCCAGCTCCACATGTGCTTATGCTCCACCAGCAATCGGCCGTTTGCCAGCACATAGGCATGTCCTGGGCTGTTTCTTGCCCTCAATCTCACACATAAAGCCACCCCTTTCCACGCTGGCACTTGTAACAGGGAAAATCCCGCCCTGAAAACCCAAAGGGAGACCATTTGAGTCACATTTCCTATTGTCTTTTAAATTTTACTGTTGGCCCTAGACTTCTAATCACAACCGCATCTGTCAAATCCCTTCTTAACTGAGGACCAACCGCCTACTGCGGTTTCATTTGCTCTCTGACCACTTCCTTCATTTCGGATATTCTGTGAACTTGAATTTTACTGCCAACTATGCAATGTGCGTTATAAGTCATGTGGATTTAATTGCCGTTATGACAGGTTTTTGATTTTGAAATAAAGAAATCATAACCTCCGGAAGGGTGCCACTCTTCAGATCTCAAATTCCAAAATTCTTGAAGTTTTCATTTGGCTAAAAAGCAGAGACAGCTGACATGAAGACTTTGGTGACATCTAAGTGGAGTCAGAATAAATAGGCATGGAAATGAACCATTTGTTCTGAACTTTTTCATTTTGTTCTTGATGTCAAGCATAGGATGGCAGCTTTTAAACAATAAGACACCATCACATTTGGTATTACTTTTGTTCTCATGCCTGGGGCACCGGAGCATTGTGCATCTCTGTTAAATCTGCTTGGCCTGTTTCAAGCGCTGAAAGCAGGACTGATTTCCTATTTTGACTTCAGGACAATGTGAACTTTTGTTCTTTAAATGAGTGATAAGCCACAATCTGCAGTTGACTATACATATGGAATTTCCTCCTTGACAGACTCCATAAATCTTAATACACTTACTTAAAAACACAGCATCCTTGGTATTTAACAACTCCATTGTTACAAAATGAAGCCAGTAGTTCTATCTAGTCTCTAGAGCAAAAACTTGCTCACCAGTCCTTGCCACTTCCCCCTCAGGCTGCAGAATAACAGGGCCTGGGCCTATGATAAATGAGCAATAGATACGTATTTAATGAGTAAATAAGTCTGCAATTCAGTTCAGGCTGAGTGTGCATCTTTTTTTTTTTTTTTTTTTTGAGACAGAGTCTCAACTCTGTCACCTTGGGTAGAGTGCTGAGGCATCACTGTAGCTCACAACAACCTCAAACTCTTGGGCTCAAGTGTTCCTTTTGCCTCAGCCTCCTGAGTGGCTAGGACTATAGGCAACCTGTCACAACACCCAACTAATCTTTCTATTCTTAGTAGAGACGGTGTCTCACTCTTTTTTTTTGAGACAGAGTCATAGCTCACAGCAACCTCGAACTCCTGGGCTTAAGCAATTCTCTTGCCTCAGTCTCCCAAGTAGCTGGGACTACAGGCACCCACCAGAACTCCCAGCTATTGGGGTCTCACTCGTGTTGAGGCTGGTCTCAAACTCCAGAGCTCAAGCCATCCTCTCACCTCAGCCTCCCAGGGTGGTAGACTATGAGTCTGAATCACCATGTCAGACCTGAGGGTGCTTATTGAGATAATAATTTTATCACTAATTATAATTAATATATACTTATCATATTAATGATAATAATTTTATCATTAACTATAATTAATATACACTTGAAATATTTTTTCAGTCATCAATTCAGGTAAGATAAGCAACACATCTACCCAGAATAATATTCTAGATATTAATCAGGAACTACATTCTCAGTCATAGGGTATGGTTTTTCATTAATTAACGGAAGCATAATTTGTTGTCAGTGGACATTGGCTCTATTCCATTGATCTACTCTCAGCATATCTAAAGATAGTCCTCTCCTAAGGGTCTGGTCGGGTGATAGGTTCTGAAATAGCAACCACCATGATTCGAGGTGTTCACACTGACCTTTTCCAGATATAGGCACTAAACAGCAGACACACAGATAGATCCAGGCTGCTCCCCTCCCCACTTTCTTCTGAGTAACACACCTCGAGTTTTGGACTTTTAGACCTGGGGTGGAGGTGGGGTAGATATTCTGTACAGACTTTCCTCTTTTAAGAAGTTCTAAATAAGTTTGTTAGTCAAATGATGTGAGTCAATGGTACTCTTTCCTTTTTCTTGTTCTCCACATTATTCTCTAAGGCAGGTCTTGAGAAATGAAATAAGTCAGCAAATGTAGGAATAACATGAAGAAAAGAATCCACCAGTGACCAGTCTTTGATTCTAATGCTTTCGTGGTGTATTCATTAATAGCAAAACAAAACAAAAAAAACCAAACAAACCAAAAACTCAAAACCAAACAAACAAAAGACCGTACTTTTCTGAGAATGAACCTGAAGGCGATCGCACTGTTATTTTCACTGACCAGTACCCACTGCATACTCCCAGGATCAGACTCTGCTCTCTAGCGCTGGGTTAGGAATTCTTTCCTCAGCAAGGAGCCTAACTTGTAATTCTCTCCTAGGCCTCTTCTCTCCCAAAGAAGGCTTAAAGAAAGAGCAGTTGAACGCTTTTTCTTTTTTAATTAAAAACATTTTTTTGGTATCCTTGCTCTAGGCCATGATATCAAGCAGATTAAAGAGAATGAAAAAGAAGCACAAAACTACTCCAGCTCATTGGCAAATCCAGAGAGCTCCATCTTCAAACCCAGCAAGTCTACTTGTATTTGACTGGTTGGGCTGTTACAGTGTACTTGCCAGGCCCACTGCCAATTAGAAACCAGGACCAGCCCTTAATTTAAATAGGTGATTTAAGAGCAGCAACTTGGAGGTTTCCTCCCCCCTCCCCTTTTGGGCATTTAGAATTCTCTTTGCTTTCCAGTATTAAGTTTGCTTTAAAAGATACTGTCTTCTTTAAAGTTATTCAGTTTTTATTAACTTTGGTAGCTTTGGCACGATGATCATGTACAAAATCATCACCCTAAGTTTTCCACACTTGGGGTCTGTTAATGACATAATGAGGGAACTTTGTATTATAGATTGATTTAGCATCGTCTTAATCCAAAAGTGCCTTCTCAGCCAAAAATTGATAAAGGAAATAATGTATTCTTGGAGGTTCATTAACCACAAAATCAGTTTGTTTTCTGAATTAAAAAAAAAAAGTACCTGGTTCTGTTCCAAATACCACTCTGGGAGGCACATACCAGACAAAAGTTGACAAGAATAGTAATGATTTGATAAAGTAATCTTAGTAGACAATAGCTATTTTGAATCATATGGCTTGGTAACTCCCACGGTCATAAAAAGGGAATAAAATAAGTTATTTATTGTTAATAAAATGTATACATTCACTACAGAATAGAAAGCTGAGTCATTTAGCAAATGATCTTCTATTTAAAATGATTATTTTCTTTTGTATTTAGGTCTTTCTCTGGAATCAAAGGACTTCAGCTGAAAGTTAACCTACAACCAAATGATAATTACTTTTTCTATGTGAGAGCCATCAATGCATTTGGGACAAGTGAACAGAGTGAAGCTGCCCTCGTCTCCACCAGAGGTACTTTCTCCTTTGTACCTGAGCTGTCTCCAAGCATTTTGTTCTCTTCTGATGCCCGGAGAAGATCTCTTAAAGGGCAATTTCATGAAGCCCCCGATGCTGTTAGTGCTAGGTTTTGATCATTAGGACTCAAGATTGGTCAAAGATCAAGAAGTTTCTTTTATTTTTCTGCCTTATTTTTGGCTACCCATCACCAATGAGTCAGGATGCTTAAAAGATACTGATGTTCAACCTTGAAAAAGGAGATAGTTAAAAAAATATTTTTAAAAAGATAATAATGCCCTGGCCCCACTCCCAAAGATCTGGAGTTGAGCTAGACATCTGTGTTTTTAGAAATTTCCCCAAATGACTCTTGTTTGACTCGCAGTACACTATCATTTGTTGGGTATATTGTTTCGGGGGGGGGGGTTGGGTATATTTCCATCCTATCACACTGTGACCTCTATGAACAAATTTCCAGTCTTGCTCTTCTGTTTATTCTTGGTGCTTAGCACATAGTTTGTGCCAGTTTATGTTTGTTGAATGGCTGATTGAAAGAGTAACTCAAAGAAGTGATAAAACTGTTCAATGGCATTTTGGAGAAAATACCCAGATGATGCCAACAAAAAAAATGTTTGACTAGTCTCAATTTTCATGAAAGGAAATGAGGAATGGAAAGGTGTCATTTTATAACCTTATCCTAGACCCAGAGATGGTACAATCTGTGATTTGTTCAACCAGCAAAAACTTGGGCAAGTGCCTCATTGGTGATGCAGTTAGGGCCAGGGGGATGACTGTGATGAGCAGATGTGAGGGCTCCCTGTCCAGAAATGTTCTCTTCACAGCCCCAGCATCATGGCCATACCTCCCATTGTTAAATCACCTCCTTTAGGCTACCCCAGTGCATCCCCAAATTTTAACAAGTACACAGGTCTCTTGAGGATATTGTTAAAATACGAATTCTGAATCAGTAGATGTGGGGTGGGGCCTGAGATCTGCATTTCTAACTAGGTTCCAGGTGATGGAGGGGCTGCTGGTCTAAGGGGCGCACTTTGCATAGCAGAGTGAGCATATTACAGGACACACCTGGGAGGACATACCAGTGGTCCCATGTAAAACAGCCTCTGGCATCCAGGAGTGCCTTATTGTTGGTGAGAGTTTCATCTGTAGATCCAAAAACACTGAGTGGGGGGATTTTGATGCTAGGGAGAGGGAGACTAAGATCTGAAATGTAGGGCTCAGGCTAGGGACAGCCCTGGGCATTGTAGCAATGTCATGATCCCATTTTTCTAATTGCAATAGGAACCAGATTTCTCTTGTTGAGAGAAACAGCTCATCCTGCCCTCCAGATTTCCGCAAATGGGACTGTCATCAGCTTCACCGAGAGGAGACGGCTGACAGAGTAAGTGGAAGAAGAAAGCCCAAGCGGGCTGATGCCCCACGGGAGAGTCTTAGGGTGTGCTGCCTCCGTGTGGCATCACTGAGCATTGGTTGGACAGACAGGGGATGTGGTGTCGGCTGTGCATGTGTGGCCAGTTCTGGTTCATTGTTAAGGGAAAGGGAAAGTGGCAGTGATGGTTCATCCCGTGGAGCTTTGTCAATATTTTTATTGGAAAGATAAGCACAGATGGTTTTGCTTAAAACATTGGTGGTTTTAAGGTAGTGCCTCTGGTTCAATAAAAGATATGGGCCCAGTGATTCTTCTAGATTTTGTATTAATCCTCTTGAAAAGGAATAGAGGAGAAGGACGTTTTATTCAGTCCCTGGTTCTGGCTACAGAATCTTGTCTCCATAGCAGCTTCCACAAAAGGAAGCATCAAAGAAAAGAAGAGTCTGAAGCTGAGGGCAGGGTGCCCTACAACCTGCCTGCCAACTCTTATGGTCATTTGAGGGTCCACCTGGCCAAATGGGAGAAAGCATGTGAAGCCCGCACTGTTGATGGTGCTGAGGTGCCCTAAGCCAGCCAGCGGCCACCTATGCTGCTCTCTAGGGAGTCACTACTTGCCAATCTGTGGCCCCGCTCAGGTGTGAAAGCTCCTGGAGATGGTCAAGTCTTCTCTGGGCCCTGGTACTGTTTTGTCTTACTTGTATAAAAAGACAGAAAACTTGTAGGGCCATTTGTCATCCACTTGATCATGAATAATCCTTTATCTTAGGCATCTTTGAATTCCCAGAATCCAGCATGGGGCCTGGAACAGTGTAGATGCTAAAAATATACAGATGAGTTAATCCAGGGGGAAAAAAAGTTAAGAAATAAGTTGAGCTTTTTTGTCTTTTGGATTTCTCAAGAAATTAAGAAAAAAAGTAGAGGGGACGTAGGTTAGAGTTCATAGACTATAACCGAGGATAACTGTAAAGTATTTTGTAGAATTTTCTTTGTTATTAACCTGAAAATTAGCTCACAAATATTAGGTAGCCAGGCTTTGCTCCAGAGAGTGAGGGCTCGTCAGCAGCCACCTCTCTGAAATGAGGTTGTTGGGTAAAGACACCAGAAAGTGAAATACACTTTCTGGCATTAATCATTTTCTCATCTGTTAAAGGGGAGTGGGTGCTGACTGAATATTAACACTGCTGAAATTAAAAATGTTTCCTCGCTGTCTCAGCCATTTCCAAGCAAAACTGAGCAATTCATGCAAACAAGGTCACCTGTCAGCAGTTGAAAGTACTTTGGTTCATTTTACTGAGCCTCTTGTAAAAATTGCTAAGGTGAGACAAAAAGGAGACCTTTAACCAGTCTCTCAAGGGCACCTACTATAAGTCAGAGAGGACTTATAGAATCACGAGGACTGTTGACCACAAGCCCCTAAGCACCTCTCGTTAATTCCATACTCTGCTCTGCGCGGCCTCATCTGTCTTGCCATTTAAAAGGTGTATCTCATTTGCTTGCTGGCCCCAGTAAGGTCAGCAGGCACTAGAACTCATTGCTAAAGGTTTTTATGACTCCTTTTTCGGAAGTGTTGGGAGAAAACTCTGAAAATTATATTTCCCACCTGCCTCCCTTAAATTTCCTCTCTCTTCTTAGAAGAAGAGATTCTATCGTTTCTTTTGTCCTACCCCTATTCTAGTTATTTCCTGGTTCCCACTTCCTTTCAGAGATGCAATGTGCGATGTATGTGTGTTGTCTGTGACAGTGGAAATACATCAGATGCGTGTTGAGAGATGGGGAATTCTCTGGCACTCTGGGTCAAGGTTGGAGCACAGTGAGCAAGAGAATATCTTTAGTCAAATTCCAGCAGTTTCCAAGGATAGAACCCTGCCTAAGCTGTGTGTGAGTTTGCGAACGTTGATGCTCATGAGACATAGGCTGGTGATGTCTGTGCCAAGCTTGATCTGCTCGACTTTGCCTGCAGAATCCCATCAGTGCTGGGTGAGGAGCTGCCTGCTTGTGGACAGCATTACTGGGAAACCACAGTCACAGACTGCCCAGCTTATCGGCTTGGCATCTGCTCCAGCTCGGCTGTGCAGGCTGGTACCCTGGGACAAGGGGACACCTCGTGGTACATGCACTGCTCTGAGCCACAGAGGTAAGCCAAAGCCCTACCCCTTCCCTTCTGATCAAAATGTCTGCATGACCATCTAGGGTCTCTGAGGGACCTAATAAATAGCATCCCACTTCCCTTCCCTTAGCTCTGAGCCAACTAAGAAAGAAAACAAGAGTCAAGGATATGGAGACGAAACTCTTATTACTGAGAAAGCTAACTATAGAGGTGGCGGATCAGACCTAAGAGCAAGAGTGTTTCTTCTACTGAGCCCCATTATTAGGCAGGTTCACCCACCCGAGCCCTGGCCAGGCTGGCTTCCCTGCCCTGCAGGGCAGAGTTGATCTCCAGAGACGCAAAGAAGGATTGTGTGCCTCTTCAGTCAGCTCATGAAGAAGAGCTAGGGAAGGGGGCGATGGTGCATGGCCAGTCTTTCCTTCTGACCTCACCCCACTGGGCAGAGAAATCACGGAGAGGCCTCCCTGCACAGAGAAGGAATCAACAGGAGTGAGGAGGAAGCAGATACTCAACACACTCCCCACACTGGTCTTTATCAGGGGTTGGCAAACTACAGCCCATAGGCCAAATGTGACCCGCTGCCTGTCTTTGCACATGAAACTGTATGGAGCACCATCCTGCGCATTTGTTTATGTATTATCTAAGGCTACTTTTGCACCACGGTGGCCTCCAAATCCTAGGATATTTACTATCGGCCTCTTTACAGAGAAAGTTTGCCAACCTCTGGTCTGTCGTTTACATTGTTTGGTTGGGTTGATGTGTAAAAGCCACGATCTTGTGTTAGTCTCGGAGAGATCAGGCAAGCCTGTTATAATCTGAATATGCTCACGGGATGGTGTGATAGAAAGAGCAATGTCCTGGGAGCCAGGAACCTAATTTTAGTCCTGGCTCCATGCTTGCTTGGCCTCCCGTTGGCTGTTCACCAGGAGTTGGTTAACCCTTTGAGCAACCTCACGCATCAGCCGTCTCAGCAGGGGACAGCGAATGCTTGACCTGCTGCCTTTCGGGGGTTGTGAGGACCACATGAAAGTCAGGTACAGGGAAGAGCTTTGAAATTGTAAAGTGTCATAGGAATGTGAGGCATTATTCAAATGAAATGCTTTAAAAAGAAGCCTTGACTGCTTGCAAGTTCCCAGAAAAGGCCCACAGATTGGGATTTGCATATCTCTGGCTGCACATTTCTCCCTCCGTCCTACTTGACAGTTTGCTTCTCTGAGATGGTTCATAAGGACACCATCTCCAAGCACTATTTAAAGTTGCATTTCATCAAGTCAGAGCGATTATGATTAATTGATATTCAGCGCTGTGCAGTGCTTAAGGACCCAGCCCCTGCTCAGAGTTTGAAACCACTCAAACTCAGAGTAGATTTATGGCTAAAACCAGGTATTAATCTCATGAAAACATCCTTACATATTCAAATCCTTAAAAATCCAAGTCCTACTTCCAATAACAAAGTTCTAGACTCTAGAAAATAGAATTGTGTATTTTGTTGACAAGTTCAAACTGTGACTCTGGTCTTTGGGTCTCTCAAGCCCAGAGTGGGCACCATGGATGCTCAGAGAACCTGTGTGGTATAGCGGAGAGGTCAGGGCCCAAATGCCTTGTTTCTTGTTTCGGGGGCTTCAGGTGGAGCACCCCAGCCCTGGGGCACTGGGAAGACTGCTGTGGCAGCCCTCTGTGTCTTTCACTCTTTTTGGCTTAATGATTTGAACCAAGTGATGTTACTTCTGATTCTGCTGATGCAGAATTTGAGCCTTCGGGTGCTGCAGTTGTGAACGAGATGTGAAGGTGGCCTCAGGTCTATCCCAGCAAGGTCAGCTGGTTTTCTTCCTGTCCACTCCTACCTTTGCTGCCCTAGCTCAAGGCTTTCTCACCTCCTTCACAGTTTCACAGCAGCCATCCTATCTGTAGGCCCGCTGGTCTATTCCCACCACAAGCTATCCTACATGTCCAAATTGAAAAATATTTTTAAAACATCTCTTTTATCATATCCCCTCCTTTTCTGCTTAAAAATCTACAAACACCTACCAAAGTATCAGAACTCAGGTGGGACCACTTGTGGGGCACAGTGAGGAGGAGAAGCCAGTATGATGTGGCCAGGTGGGAGGAGGACCCCTGAAGGGGTGGCCACCAGTCTGAGGGTCCAAGCTGAGTCTGGGTCAGCACTGAGATTCAAGGGGGTGAGAGGCTCAGTCCACCTGGCTGATGGGGTCCCAAACAGGCACTTCCAGGGTCACGCACCTGTTCAGAGTTAGGCTTCTGGATGATTCTTGTTTGAACAGGGACCAGCAGTGCTAAGTATGGGCAGGCAAAATCCAGGCAGGGAGTCAGGCCCCAGGCCAACAGGTTGGGTTCAGGCCAGATGCAGGTCAGTGGGAGAACCAGTGTGCTCAGTTAGAAACGGAAGCAGGGCTGGGCAGATCCCATGTCCTGCAGACCTGGTGGAGCTGGGACTTCAGAAATTGTCAGTCCCTCAATGTCCTCCATAGTGGGGACTGGCTCAAGGACTGACCAACACTGCGCTATTGGTCTGGGGGCCAGGGACCTTCCAAACAGGGGAGAAGAAATAGCTCATTTGGCCATTAAGAACCCTCCAGACCAGCACTGCAAAAAAACATTCTACAATAGAAAAATGTCACAGGTGGCTATTGAATACTTGAAGTGTGGCTAGTAGGAATGAAAAACTGAACTTTAAATTTTATTAAATTTTAAGTGGCTACTGTATTTGGCAGGGCAGGTCTAGAGCCTGGCTCCCGACTTACTTAAACATGTAATATCCTAAAAGTCACCCCCATGTCTCAGCCAAGCCCACCAGGGAGATGGTGATGATCTCTGCCGCAGACAGGCCGTTCAGCCACCTCATCTCAGTGGCTGCTGTCCTCACTGCGTGGATCTCTTTTTTCTATCCTTTCCACCTATTCAAATCCTGCCCATTCTTTTTGGCTGAGTCTAAGCCTGTCTGCTCCCAAAGCCTTCCCTGAGCGCCTAGCCCTCACTGCTGCCTTCATCATTGCCGCCTGAAACATTTGTCTGGCTTGCAGGTTCCAGACCTTCACAATGTTCCAGCATCTCCTTAGCAAGGCATTGAAGAGGTCCTTCATCATGCCCTAAGTCTCGCTTATCTTCCCATCACCATGAGCCTCTGATCTCGCATTCGGGTTTCTTTCTGCAATGAAGTTGGCTGCTGCCAACCCCTAAACACCTATGCTTGAGCTTCTGGGCCTTAAAACAGACATCACTGGTCCTCCCTGCCAGACCTTTCACTGACTCAGCTTCTTAGGCCCCAAACTGCCCTGGTGCCTCTGTGCTCCCACCCCTTGGACCTACCATATCCACAGCCCTTTCATCTCTCTCCTTCTCTTCCAACTCTCATTCCTTCCCTTTCCCTGCTTTCAGGGCCCCACTCTCAAAGTTTCTAAGATTGCTAAGAGCAAACCCCAAACTCTGTTTCTTCTCTTGCAGAGAGCAGTTTAGCTTTTCTGGTCAGCGATTTCTCCCTCCCAGCCTGGCCTTGAACCTTTCCCTCCATGACCAAAACATATTTGTTAAATGTGGTCCATACTTGTTAAATGTGGTCCATATTTGTTAAAGTGTGGTCCAACACTTTAACAATCTGCGCCCTGAGTTACTAATACATTCTCAGCCCGTGTCCACAGTTATTCCTTCCTGCTCCACACAGAGTGGGATCCCAGAGGGCCAGGATCACCCTGTGGTCCTTCACCTCCCCCAGGTGCCTATTAAAGTGCTCACTGTGCCCAAGGAGTAGTTGGTGAATTGAATTTGTTTGAATTAAAGAGAGGAACCAAAGGCAACACACCCCTTCCCGGCTGCAAGGCTGCAGAAACATTGAGAAGATAAAAAAGAAAGTTAGTTTGGGGCAGGAGGAGTGGAAACAAAGGTGAAGTTGGCAAAAAATAATGAAATCAGGACAGTGCCTGTGGCTCAGTGGGTAGGGCGCCGGCCCCATATACCGAGGGTAGTGGGTTCGAACCCGGCCCTGGCCAAACTGCAACAACAAAAAAAATAGCCAGGCATTGTGGCAAGTGCCTGTGGTCCCAGCTACTCGGGAGGCTGAGGCAAGAGAATCGCTTAAGCCCAAGAGTTTGAGGTTGCTGTGAGCTGTGAAGCCAGGGCACTCTACTGAGGGTGACCTAGTGAGACTCTATTAAAAAAAAAAAATCTTTTCTTAAACTTCCTAAAGGCTGTTATGTAAGTTACGTATCAAATTTTTAAACTGTAAATCTAAGACATTGTATGGAAGGCAAGCCCGTGGTACTTTTTAAAATACATGGCAGCCTCAAAGGAGTTTTATTCAAAAGAATGACATGCCGTGAATGCGGTAGTTAAAACATGTGGGCAGCTAGCAAAGAATCAGAATGTGGAGAAAAATCACAAGGGAGGCATATGTTGGTTATTCTGGGACTGCCTCCTAATGTAGTAGGAGCAAAAGTATTAACAGTGCTCATCTGGTGGGTCGAGCTGTGCATCTCAGCACCTAGGAGGGATTGTGGCAACTCGTTATTGCGAATTGGAGTTAATACCTGAAAAATTGGTCATCCCCGAGTGATTGACCTTATCAAGGTTTCGAGATTTCCTAAGTTTTTTTCCTTTTTTTAAGTTTCCCATTCCATTTCCTTTTAGGTACACGTTTTTCTACAGTGGCATCGTGAGTGACGTGCAGGTGACTGAGCGTCCAGCCAGAGTGGGTGTTCTCCTGGACTACCCCAACCAGAGGCTTCTGTTCATAAATGCTGAGAGTGGGCAGCTGCTCTTCATCATCAGGCACAGGTTCAGCGAGGGTGTTCACCCTGCCTTTGCCCTGGAGAAACCTGGGAAGTGTACTTTGCACCTGGGGATAGAGCCCCCGGATTCTGCAAGGCACAAGTGAGCCTGGGCTTTCAGAGTTTGCAAGGGCAACAATTTGAATCTGGAGGCTCTGTTGTTCTTTTCCTTGGGGGCTACATATTATTCGAGAAGTGTCCCACGCATTCACACGAGTGACAGCTGTGTGCACAACAGTGTGCCCGTGAGCACAACCCCCAGGAAGACCTTGGCTGTACGGAGCAGAGTGTGAGCAGAGAGGATGAAAACAACCACCTCAACCCTTTGGCTCATGTATATTTGCAGTCTTTCCTAAACTAAAAGGTCTTACACTTGACTCGGGAACCAAAACAGAGAAATAGACTTCCGCCTGTTTCATTGATTAAAAGAAACCCTCTCACGGACAGGTCGGAGCGAAAGGAAGGTTGGGTTGGTCAAACATTTTCTCAGAGGAAGAAATACGGACATATTCCACAAGAAAGATGTCCCCTGGCTTTGCCAAAGGATGATGACTCTGATCATTAGAGAAAGTGTTTTAACCGATCTAAATTTATAATGAACTCTTTTGTAATAATGTATAATGTAGAACTGGAGCTTCTTTTCCCTGAAATTTTAAATGTAGAAAAAGTGCTAGATATTAGAAATTTCCATTTTGTTAAATAAATGGTTAGTGTCTATAAAATGAAACAAGTTGTGTGAACTTTTTTGTGTAACTCACCCGTCTGGCATTTCGGGAGCAGGGGAAACTGCAGAGTAAATGCCCAGCACACGTCAGTAAGTTGTGTTACTGTTGATTTTTATGCGAGAATTTTACACACAGACACACATTTTAGCCTATAGTTGAAGTCAACAATCAGAAGCTAGGAATCTCTTTTGACTAACATAGAATGGCTGGTCATTTGATACTATTACATTTGATTACTATATTGATACTAATATAATACTATACCATAGCCTATAATCCCAGCTACTCAGTAGATTGAGGCAGGAGCGTCACTTGAGCCCCAAAGTTTGAGACCAGGCTGGAACAACTTAGTGAGACTTTGTCTTTACCAAAAAAATTTATTTTTGATTTTAAAAAACTAAAAAAAATTAGCTAGGTGTGGTGGTATGCTTGAGTTCAAGAGTTTGAGGCTGCAGGGAGCTATGATCACACCATTGCACTCTAGCTTGGATGACAGAGCAAGATCCTGTGTTCATTTAAAAAAGATTAATTATATTGAAATCTCTCCAAATCTTCTTAAAAATGTGTGTGCAATGTTGATCAATCTAGAATGCGTGTTGAGGCAATTGCTTGCTTCCTATAATGGAAATGCTTTGATCACATTCAGTTTTTAAAAAACTTCTTAAAACATTATGAATTTGGTTATTTTCTTGAATTGAGAAATAATATCCTATGTTTTGAATATATTCTAAAGTCCACTGTTTAGCAGCTAGATAATCCAAACTGGATTTGTAACGGCTTTCCCAGAGCCCCTTGAAGCCGTCACCTTGCTTTACACTTAGAGCAGTTGAGGCAAGACAGAGTCTTTGTGAAGCTGGAGAAGTCAATTGTTACTTTGTGGAGACTGTTATCTTCACGTTTTTAAGCTTTGGAAATGTTTTCAGCCTCTGATTGACCCTCCACCTGTGGTCATTACTTTTTTTTGGCATGAACGTATAACCACATGAGTTTTAGAATTGTAGTTTGGGTTTCTCCAAAAGTAGCCCAGTATAAAGACTCAGCACTGGTTGTGTCCATAGGAGCTGATTCCAGAAAGAACACCAGAGGAGGTGCGGGAGGTGAGACGGGAAGGTGGGAAGCCAGTAGGGACGTGTTTTATGAGTGGGTTATTAGCACTGTGGGCACCTGGGGCTCACTTGTGCATGTGTGGGCCCTCTGGAAACCACATGGAACCTGCCAGAGACTGGCACTGACCCACTCCTGCCCAACCACTATTGGTTGAGAGTTGCCTGGGAGACCTTCTCTGCAAGCTCCCCTGGTCCTGAGGAAGCCCTCAGAGAGAGCTAATGGGAAACAGACACCTGGCACAGGGCTCTGTGTGTGCAACCTACGGCAGCAGGGTGCCCTCGGTCGGCTGGAGGGGGAGAGGGAGGGGACGGCAGCTGCTGTCATGCTCCAAGCAGCTGTGGTACGAAGGAGAAGCCACTGTAATGGGGAGAACAAGATTTGCATCCTGACTGAGGCCTTATGAGATGATTGCCTTGGGAAACTCGGCTTGTTGAACTGTAATTGTAAACATCAGATTGAATAAACATGTGAAGTGGCACAGCGTTCTGCAGTTTATAAAGCATCACCCCAGGGACACGAGAGTGTCCAGCTCTCCCATAGAGTGGCCCTCCTGTCCCTGACTCCATGGCAGGAGGATGGTGGAAGGCAGGACTCTGGGGTCAGGAGATCCACGTGTTGGCTGCCTCTGTCTGTGGAGTGACAGATTTCTTGGTTGCTCCTTAAGGGATTAATCTAGTGCAGACAAGTAGAGCTAAATGAATGCTATTTTTCCACATTGTCAAGGACTTATTTACTCTATGGCTTTTCTTCTCTGAGTTCCAGTTTCCCTTCCTTTTGTCCTTCCTCTTCACACAACACAGACCCTTAGAAGGAGGAAAAGAAGTCAACAAATTTTGATCAAAATTGCTCCTCTGGAAATCTGTCAGTGGTGTTATTAGGTTTTCTGTCTGTTCTTCCTTCTTCCTTTCCTCCCTCTCTTCTTCCCTCCTTCTCTCCCTCCTTCCTTCCTTTGTTTTGAGATGGGTCTCGTTCTGTCACTCAGGACCCAGGCTAGAGTGCTATAGTACAATCCTAGCTCACTGTAGCCTCAAACTCCTGGGCTCTAGCAATCCTCCTGCCTCAGCCTTTCAAGTACCTGGGACTACAGGCAAACACCACCATGTTTGGCTGATCTGTAAATTTTTTTTTTTTTTTGAGAGATGGAGTCTTGCTACGCTGCCCAGGCTGCCTTTTGAGCTCCTGATCTCAAGTGATCCTCCTGACTCAGCCTCCCAAAGTGCTGGGGTTACAGGGATGAGCCACCACATCCAGCCTAAGTTTAATGACGTGTACAGCACGTGCGTCCTCTCTTAATCCTCATCAGAACCTTGCACAGTAAACATCATTACCAGTTTATAGATGAGGAAACTGATCTCAAAGCAGTTAAAAGAACTTATTTACCATCACAACTGGCAGGTGGCAGAGCATGGATCTTAGATATAACTCAAATCCTGAGCTGAAAATAAAATGATTACATTTCATTTTATTCTTTCTTATAGATCATTTTTCACATATATGTAGTGTGTGAGACTTACCTGTGTTTCCACACCTGAGTGTATACTTATGTACATACACATCCTCTTTCCCCTTCTGTTTTGTTGTCAGTGCTACCATCACTCCTGGAGGACACGGGGTTACCTTGATTTTTTCTTTCGGTACCGGTGAAACTTCATTCATTTGCACATGGCTCTTTGAAAGTTCAAAAGAGCCTATAACATTCTATTTGGGGAGACAAAACTTCACATCGGTGAAACCGCAACGCTGCTTTTAAGCAGTATGGAGTCAAAATAAAGGAGTTTGTGGGAAAAAGAAAAAGACACGAGATTAACACGGTGGTCCTTCTCTGTTTGTGTACATTCCTGGCAAACTTAGATGGACATACTCTTTGTCAAAGTTAGAAATATTTTTTTATCCCAACACAGCAGAACATGTTCCTGTTACTTTCCTGGAGGTGCTTCCTGAGAGTCCAGCAGGACTGAGGCCTTGTGCTTCATCACACCCACTCACAGAGCGTGCGCTTCCACGGTCGCAAACCTGTGCAGGAGGGACAGGGACGTGTGAAACACTGACTCTGTCCCATCGGAGCATCCTTCACACCTCAAAGGCCAGAATCTGAAGTCCCTTGTCATCCCCACTGCAGTCATTACCCTTAATAATCCCAAGTGCTCAACTGCTAAAAGAACCCACAAGACTCAAATAGTTTCCGTCCAAGGAACAGCGTTATTACAGGCAGAGGATATAGTGCGCCACACAGGCGGAGAGGCGCTGGCAGGGCTGTGACAGGCTTCTTTGTCCTCTCACTCTTGAGTTGCAAAGTGCACCTGGGCTCCTGGCCTGAAACCACCCCTGGAAGACGTGTGAAGCACTTTGATACCAGGGAGCTCAAATTTTATTTTAATTTTTATTGTTTACAGTTTTTGGCCCGGGCCAGATATGAACCTGCCACCTCTGGCATATGGGGCCGGCGCCCTACTCCTTTGAGCCACAGGCACCGCCCAAGGGAGCTCAAATTTTATCTGTGGTGGTGGTGATGAGTCTCTCATAGTGAGCTGCACACATGAGCACATTCTAGTGGCATGACTGTCCCCCACTTTTGAAAGTCACCTCCCCAATCCCACAGGCTCCGCTGATGATTACTAAGTCAAGTGCAAGTCATAAATCCAATGATTATTACTAAAAGAAGCTGACAGGCTGATACGTCCTGCCCTCTAGAACAACTGTAGGGTGAATTCATGGTTATAGAAGGCCACTTATTTTCAGTTACTAGGTTCTATGGCCTTGTCCAAGGGTCAGTAACTCTATAGATATGCTATGTTCAGTTCAGATCAGCTGAATTAACTCATACTAGGTGTTTACTGTCCTGCATTCCTAAGCCCAATGGCCAAGGGGTTTTTCAAGAATACCCTTAGAATCCAAATATCACGTATACCCCCACAAACATATATGTAGTACAACTATTATGTACCCATAATAATTAAAAATAATTTTTTTTTGAGACAGAGTGTTACTATGTCACCCTCAGTAGAGTGCCATGGCATCACAGCTCACAGCAACCTCAAACTCTTGGGCTTAAGCAATTCTCTGGCCTCAGCCTCCCAAGTAGCTGGAACTATAGGCACCTGCTACACTTCCCAGACATTTTTTTTGTTGCAGTTGTCATTGTTGTTTAGCTGGCTTGGGCCCGGTTTGAACCTGCCAGCTTCAGTGCACGTGGCTGGTGCTGAAACCACTGTGCTACGGACACCGAGCTGAAAAATAATTTTTTAAAGACAGATTAAAGGCCTGGAAAAAAAGAATGCTATTAGTAAGAGCTGAGTGCCTCCTTCAGTTCCCTGTTTGGTGGCTGCTAGGGCTGAGGAATGGTCCCAGGCACATCCCTGAGCTGAGTGAACTTAGCCTCCTGGATAGCTGGGTTTACAGGCTTATGCTATTGTGGCTGGCTAATTTTTCATTTATCTTTAGAGACAGGGATCTTGCTATGTTGCCCAGGCTAGTCTTGAACTCCTGGCTTCAAGAAATCCTCCCACCTCAGCCTCCCAAAGTGCTGGGATTATAGTTGTGAACCACCATACCTGGCGAAGAAATCAGGCTTATTTGATTTTTCTACAAGGACCAATGTGTAGAAGTTGAGGAAGTTGGTTCAAGAAAGGGAATAACACCCTGTCAGTAACAGTCTGCTAAGGAGCAGGCTGCGGAACAGGTTATGAGCACACAGTCAGGCAGAATGGTCAACTATCTAGAATATCAAAGACAAGTTTCCTACTTTGGCTTTTTGATAAGTGGTTTCTCAACTGTGTTTCTGGGGTAATGGGATTCCACAGAGGTGCCTGAGGAGCTGCGTGGGATCCAATAGGAAGGCCACATGGCCATGAAGTTAAACCCCTATCTATCTCATCATGGTACCTCGATTTTTACTCTATTTTGCACGTTGGGTTCCATACAATAATTCATTTGATAAAAAGAATTTTGTGGTTACATTACATTCGAAAACTAGATAAACACTAAGATTCAAGTCAGACCGTTGTAACCCAGGGGGACCTGAAAGTTTCTAAATCTTTCATTCTTTCAGGATCCCTTTTCCTTTACCCTCCAAATACTGAAATAATGTTGATGTTGAGGAATTCTCTTTCCTATCTAAAGTTTTGAAGAATTCCTAGAGGTGATTACATTTCCTGGTTAACACCTCTGACCTCCCACTTCCAAATGTTCCTCCTTCACCTCTAGCCATCTCGCCCCAATCAATTTCTTAATGCCTCCCCAGTCCCAGTCGATCTGTGTCATCTCCAAACACAGACACAGTGCTCCTTTGATTCCTGAAGGCAGCACTCACACACATAACCGTCAGTGGTTAGCATGGTTTTTGTTGATGAATTGGGGTTAATGAGGGCAGGTTTTCATACAACACAAAAGATAAAGCTGAATGTTAAATATCCCCCGTTGTGAGGAGTACCTTCTGCTCTCTTCTGCAGCCCTATTTTCTTGCCATATGGAACAAAATAACCTCTCTGAGGGGTCCAGGTATAGAGTTGGGAAGAAGAAGAGGAGAAGAAGAAGAGGAGGCCAGTCCAGGGATTAAGGAGAGGCTTTAGTGAGGAGAAAAGAGTAGAGGGGAGTCTGCCCAAGAGCCCGCTCTGTGCTTACAGTTTCAAGAGGCTGTTATTAACCTTAACGATGCCCTTGAAATGCAGGAGGGGTTGTGAGGGGTGAGGGGAGTCCTTCTCTTCTGCAGAGTAAGTAATCTTTGCATCAGGGCCACTCCAAGACTTACTCCCTTCTGCAGAGATGTTAATCTTTGCACCAGTGACTTAACCTGTAGCGCCCAGGGTAGGTCATTGTTCTGATGCTTTCTAGGCATGTGGGTTGAAGGCTTCCGAGAGTATGGAGAGGGGGTTGCTGTGATCATGCCCTCTGATTTTTAACCTGGTTTCTATCACTAGCTGTCCTCCCGAGATGGTTCTGCTCTTATCAGGGTTGCAAGGATTTATTTCCCACACTCTCCATTTTATCTTATTCTTTAAATTTTTACCTTTGATTTTTCAGATCAGGCAGAAGAACTAGAAAACATCAGAATGTCAAAACCTTTCCTACCGATACAGACATCTTTTATAATTGTATGAGAGCAAAATTTCACCTACTTTATCTCTGCCTCTCCTATCTTGCTCAAATGCCAGGCCTCTTTTTGCGGAACTAAAAAGCCCATTAAAGCAATTCCCCAAGCCAAAGAACGTTCTCCACAAGATGAATTTGGCCATTATCTCTGGACTGCTGTAGAATTCCCTTAGTATCTCCCCTTTCGTGGTTCTCTGTGCGACTAGCTAACTATTTAAAATTCTTTCTCAACCCAACCAGAGCTCCTACACTTCCTGTTGGGCTGCCCCAAAGCCATGAAGGACTTTATATCTCAAAAGACTTCAAGGAGAAATGACATCTTAGTCAAATAACACCCTTCTAGAGTCAACATACTATTTGAAGATTTTAAAACTTAGGGGGAGGGGGTGAAATATGTAAGAGAAAGGAAAAATGGGGGCTGGAGGAACACCATTCATTCACCACAATTTATTAGTACTTACTACAGTCCAGGCACTATTTAGGCCCTGAAGAGATAGTCATTAAGTCAGACGAAGTCCCTGCTTTCAAGGAGCCTATATTCTGGCGGGGACAGACAATAAACCCATGTACAGCGTGTCAGTGGGGAATAAGAACTAGGAAGAAATAAGAGAATGGAGGGTACTAGGAGGTAGGGGCTGCCGTATGTTAGGTATGATGAGGAAGCATCTCTGATAAGATCATATTGAATAAAGACCTAAATGAAGCAAGGGAGTGAGCCATGTGGCCATGGGGGAGGGAAGAGTATCTCTTGTAGAAGGAATGGGAAATGTAGAGGTCTTGAGGCAGCAGGATGGGGTGCATCAGAGGAAAATTGAGGAGCCCTGGGGCTGCAGTGAGGAGGTCGAGGGGACAGAGGGGTAGCAGATGCACTCAGAGTAGCCAAACCATTTCATAAGGGCTGTGAGGGCCAAGGAGGAACTTTGGGTTATATGCTGAGTGAGTTGGCAAAAAGTAACAGGAATGAGGAGTAGACACAATGGTAATGAACTAGCTTTTTACGTGTTGAGTATCATCAAACAGCCTGGTTCATAATGGCCTCCTTAGCTGGCCTTTGTCAGTTCTCAGCTCCTACAGCGAAGAGCCAAAAGGGCCTGGTGTGGATGGGAGAGAAGAAAAGGCATTTGTCTCCTTCTCAGCTCTGTTCCGGGACCCCAGGGCCACACTCACTTTCTGTCTCCAAGGGAGCAGCACTGCTGACCAGTTGCTCTTAGAACCAGCCTGGCATAAACTGTAGGGGGAAACCATTGTACCTGGGCTGGTGGTGGGCTGCACTGAGTCTGTTTGCCCTCTGTGAAAAGTTGGCAACTGCCAAAGGTGGAGAAATATGAACATATTTGAAGGAAATGTTTTGTATCATTTTAACTGTGTGGTTTTGTAGTTTCAGGGAAGATGAGATAATGAAATCATCCAGGGAAGCTGTCTGGCCGAACAGGGCCTCATAGTGTATCTATGCATGCATGTAAGTGTGTCTGTGCATATTTCACATGTGTACGTATGTTTGTGGCTGTGTGTATATGTGTGTGCACTTGTGTGTGAGGTAGGAGGGTGGGCAGAGGTAGAATTATTACTACAATTCACTGCTGTTTTTCCCATTGAAGATCTAGAAATGGAGTTAGGTAGTACTCTTCTTTTTTTGAAGTGGGATCTTGTTGCCCAGGATGGTTCCAAACCCCTGGGTTCAAGCAATCTGCCCATCTCAGCCTCCTGAAGTGCTGGGATTACAGGTGCACACCACTAGGCCTAGCTTGGCAGAGTTCTTAAAGGTTGTCAGGTCCAAGGTACTCACCCACATCAGTCAAACCCACAAAAGACTAATTATTCAGAATGCTAATTGCTTAACTTATAGTGAGACATCCAATCGTCAAAGGAACTGGGGAACACAGATCTGCTGGTCAGAGGATTCGCTCTCTAGGCCCCTGAGCTCCAAGACCTGCGGATGTCTACCATGCTTGGGGCTGAGCTACACACACTGCCTGAGGCTACCTACCTCTCAAAGTCCACTCACTCAGGAGAATTGACATGTATTCACACAGGAAGCCTCATGACAGTCAAAAGTTTGGTGATCAGGCAAAGTATGCGCATGATGTTAAAAGCCAGCATGGATCTATCAGGGGTAGAGCATAAATGTCTTAATCCTGTAATTGGGTAAAAGTGGTGAAGGCTATGTTGTTTAATAGGTAGTAAGCATTCCAATTTGTACAAATAATCTACACATTGAATCCTATAATGGCATAAATGTATTTATGATCTATGTACAAAAGACTTAATAAATAAATAAATAAATAAAAGCCAGCATGCGGCCCAAATAGCTGGGTTTGCTGGTCCAAGTACTTTCTGCCTACATCAGCATTGGGATTCTCTGATAAATCCTTATCTGAAGGGTTGGGATCCCTATATCTTTAGGCCAGCTTCTTGCATTCCCAATTTTATCTTTTTTAAAAAAGGATGCCTGGCTTGGTGCCTGTGGCTCAAGCGGCTAAGGCACCAGCCACATACACCTAAGGTGGCGGGTTCGAATCCCCAGCCTGGGCCCGCCAAACAACAATGATGGCTGCAACCAAAAAATGGCCAGGTGTTGTGGTGGGCGCCTGTAGTCCCAGCTACTTGGGAGGCTGAGGCAGGAGACTTGCTTGAGCCCAGGAGTTGGAGGTTGCTGTGAGCTGTAATGCCATGGCACTCTACCCAGGGGGGATAGCTTGAGGCTCCGTCTCAAAAAAAAAAAAAAAAAAGGATGCCTGAAGATCTTTTCCCAGACTTTAGCTTTCTTCTATTATTTAGTGAATACTTGATGAGATTTCTGGACCCTATGCCTTTGGCTTTTGATGTGAAAAATATTGTTCCTTTTATGGTGACCCCTGTGGATATAGAACATTATTTATTATGTGACGATCCTACTAATTTAATGCTCAGATGATATTTAATGCCTGCAAGTTCTTACATCTCATCTTACATTTCTCCCATGGATCAACTATAGGTGGGAGGAGGACCCTGCTTGCTATTCAAGGGTTGGTTGTAACTGATGAGAAAGAGAGGTTCAGAACACAGTTCCGGAGCCACAGACATGGAGGTTCAGACATGGCTCTGCTTCTTCCTATCTGTGTGGTTTTAGACAAACTGTTTAGCCTTTCTTAGAGTCATCTAAGAGTCCTCATTGTAAACTAGGAATAATACTTCCTATGATTTGAATGTGTCCCCTAATGTTTATCTGTTGAAAACTTAATTCTTAATACAATAGTATTGAGAGGTGGGACATTTAAGAGGTGATTAGGTCATGAGGGCCTTGCCATCATGAATGGATTCATGTCATTATTGTGGGAGTGGGTGTATTATAAAAGTGAATTCACTCCCCTCTTGCTCTGTCACATGAGCTGTCCTGCCCTTCTGCCTTCTGACCTGGGATGATGTAGCAAGGAGGCCCTCAACAGATGCAGCCTCTCAATCTTGGACTTCCCGGCCCCCAGAGCTGTATGCCAAATAAATGTCTGTTCATTATAAATTACCAAGTCTTAGGTATTCTGCAGCACCAAGTGGGCTAAGACAGGCTGTTCATTCATTCATTCAGACAATAAATATTTATTAATTATTAAGGTGCCAGGCACTGCAGTAGGCAGTAGAGATACAACGATGCTCAAAACTAACAAATTTTCCTGCCCTCGGGAAGTTTATGTTCTAGTGAGAAGAAGAGCATACAATAAAGGAGATAAAAAAGTAAATTGTTTAATATCAGAAAGGGATATATGCTATAAAGAAAAATAAAGGCAGGTTGAGTGCTTGGCATAAAACAACAGCAAAAGTTTCAGCTGTTATTTGTAATTTGGTTACAATTGTAGAGCTTAGTATACCCCTCAGAATGGCAGGCACAATGTCCTCACACACACCAGGGCATGTAGTTATGATACTCATGACCAGGGTATCCATGATGAAAGTTTAATATTTTCATGTTTTACTCATTGTAAACATTCAAGAAAAACTTCCAGAACAGAAGATAAACTGTCTTTACCACTCAGAGATCACTAATGTCAACATTTGGTGTGTTTTCTTCTGGGCTCCTCTTTCTTCCTTGGACACACATAATATTTTTTTTTTAATGCAAATAAAATTTCTATTATCTACTCTGTTTTTGTCACTTAATGTTGTGTCATAGACATTTTCTCACATTGACAAACAGATTTACAAATTTATTTTGATGCCTAGTTGTGGTCCACTGAAAAGATAGACCTTAAACTCCTCAACTGTTTACTTACTATTGGCATCACAAGTTTTCATTTCTATAAAAATGCTTTAGTTTTAAGGCACCAACTTCACTAGTTGGTCTGGAGTTTGTCTTGAATGTGTCATGGGAAAGTATATGTTGTTTCCACATTTACTATGAACTTTAGTTAGTTTCTATAAACCTAGCTGGGAAGACTAAATGGACCTGTTTCATGGGACAAGTGTGGTATGTAATCACATCCTACAATATCCAACTTAAATATATTTTTAACATCTCCCATTTCAGTACACCATAGATGAGTAGGGAAACCAAGATGAGTAGGACATCACCCCTGCCTCTAAGGAGGACATGACAGGAATGCATGTGTCTGTAATAAAGAAGAACCATGGTGTTTCCAAGTAGAGAGAGAATGTACCAGTTAGGCAGGACTGTGAAATCTCATAAAGGGGACAGGGCATCTGGGATGCACTTTGCTACCTATGTAGGATTGTAATACATGGTGAGAAGAACCAGGGAAGTCTAGACAGAGAAAATGAAACAGGAGAGACAGAGTGGGTTTGGGGAACCACCTAACTAGGTAACAAGCCTCAAAGGTAACTTGAGCCCAAATGGAGTTGTTGGAATAACAGGTAGGAGTGTTTTTACTTAGTAAAACCCTAATGGGGAGTTATTAAAGATCTTTGACCTGGGAATAAAGTGCATGGAATGAATAGGAGATATCACAGATGTGAGTTGTTAACTAGCAGCATAAATATGCGGTCAGGGAATTCTGAAGTGGAATACTGGTAAAGGGAAGAGAAAGCAGGGAATAGACTCAGAGTATTATGATATAGGATCTATAGGCTACAAATGGAGATAAAAAGTGAAAAGTCACAGAACACTCAGACTTTTGAACCTGGGTTCTTGGGAGCATGACTGTACTACTAGCAAAATAGGCAACAAAGAACATATGGCTGGCTGGTGGGAAGAAAGTTTGGGTCAGCTGGGGTCAGGTTGAGTTTAGGGTTATCTAAATGGAGTTGTCCATCAAGTATGGGAAAGCTCAAGGCCAGAGGTACATAGGTGGGAGTTTTCTGCATTGAAGCGTCCCTCCTACCATCTTTGTGAACTTGGAGGAAAATGATTAATCCTTTGTATATCTCAGTATCTTCATCTGTAAAATTGGAACAATATTAGACCTACTCCTCCAACTCTTTGGGCTATTTCCAGGAATAAATTTTTTTAATACATCAGGCACCTAGGGCAGTTTCTGGCATGTAATAAGTCTCAGTAAATGTTAGCTTTATATCATCAGTGTGTCAATTAGGCAAGATTCCTTAGATATAGCCCTAAAGGACATTTTATTTTTATCTCCTTATGTCCTTTTAAGTTTATTCAGGAAAGAAGCTCTAAATAAAAATGTAGGCAGAGAAACTCAGGAGGGCTTGGGTGGCCTTTCTCAGAAGTCTGAACCAAGGCCTGGTGGCTGACTGGAAGTTCGCTAAGATTGGGGTGAGTGGGGGAGAAGGGAAGAGAACTGCTGGTAGACAGTGAAGGTGAGGGGGTAAGACACAGCCGGACACTGTAGAGGGGCTGTGAGATGCGGCTCTGACCGGAAGAAGGCTGTGGGGGTGTCTGTGGGGGTGATCATGATGGTGTGAGGATCTTTCTCTGACCACACCAGGTTTAGCACAGGGCCTCACACAAAGTTGGCAGGAAATAAATATTGTTGGAAGTGAAGTCTAAAAATTCCATAGGTTTTTGGTTCTTCTTTAACACAATCTCCTTACTTAAAATTTTAAACCATCATGCATCAACTTTCTACTTCTCTTCACTGGAAAATTTTAGGGCCACCTTCAAATGGTTCTTGGACTGTAAGTCAGAGAGAGAGAACTCTCTGGGTTCTTCCAGGAGATGGTCCTGTGGAAGTTATTTGTTGGGGACCAAGTTTTCTCAGATAGTAAGGTAAGTGGAGGACGGAAGCCTCAGGGCCACGGACTGTCCTCCAGATCTGATTGATCAACTTGACTCTGTTCAAGGTTATTTCAAGGGTTTTTTCTTAAGAAAAAATGTTGATCAATTGTATCTTTCAGGATGTCAACTCTGCATTAAAGTATAATTTATACTGCTCTTCACTTTACCTTCTTTCAGTGAATTAAACTATAAGCAAGCTTATTTCTTGATTTCCATTTCTCCTTAATTATTCTGAGCTAAACTCTACCCTGCAGAGCTCCAGAAAATGGATAAAATATGCATTTGAGTGTCGAATAGCAGCAGCAGACACCTACACACCAAACCCTGGCTGTGTGGGACGCTGCCATTTTCCCCAAGTCGTTTCAGGTCAGAAACACCTCTGCTCCCAAAGAATACCTTTTAGGGGCCCACACACGAGGTCTCTCTATGCACCTTATAACAGGAGAATTGGGGAGCAGGATGTTGTTCTGTACTCTCCAGTGAACCAGACCAGGGATATCTTTCTGCCCCTATAGGCATAGAAAGGATTCTCCAATTTTTCAGCCCAATAGGAAACCCTGTACATTACCTCTATAGGACTTGAAGCTTAAAATCAGAGAATGTTTTTGCTGTATTGCCACCCAATGAGCAGAGCTTTTTTAAACATAACATTAATATAAATCATCGTGGAACATTTGCAAACTGTAGGAAATTATGACGACGAAATAAAAAGCATCCTCCATTTCACATTCTTAGACTCAGCGGGCATACTGTTTGGCTTTTGGTCTTCTGCCTTTTCCCTTCCCAAAAGGCAGATGTGACATCTGGAAGTGTCACAGGCATCCTGCAGCCTTACAGATGAAATTCATGCTCTGAGCATGAGGTTGGAAGAGCCTGGGTTCTCAATGACATTGTTGGACACCATTCTGCTTCCCTACTGTCTCCCTATAAACATCTTTTGTTTGAGTTAAATAAACTTCTATCTTCAAGCCATTAAAATAGCTTTCTAATGAAATATAACATACATTCAGAAAAACGCACCACAAATTTGCAGCATGGAGAATTTTTTATAGTTAATATGTAGACAGTTCTCAAAGTAGAAGAAGGAACATTATCACCACTAGAAGTGATCCCTGTCATCACTTCTACTTCTGAAAGGACCAGTAGCTGAAAGTGACCATAGATTACTTTGGCCTGTTTTTGAACTTTTTAGGAATGGAATCATACATTTTTTTTCTTTCTCTCTTGTTTCTTTTGCTCAGTCTTGTATTTGTGAGATTTACTCCTGCTGTTGAGGATAGCATTATTTGTTCCTTCTCATTGCTGTACAGTATTGTAATTTATGAATATACCACAATTTATTTATTCATTCTGCTGTTGATGGACATTTCAGTTGTTTCTAGTTTGAGATAATTTACAACTAGTACTGCGATAAGCATTCTGTTTGTTTTTTTTTTTTTGAGACGGAGCCTCAAGCTGTCCCCCTGGGTAGAGTGCTGTGGCATCACAGCTCACAGCAACTTTCAACTCCTGGGCTCAAGCAAGTCTCCTGCCTCAGCCTCCCAAGAAGCTGGGACCACAGGCACCCACCACAACGCCTGGCCATTTTTTGGTTGCAGCCGTCGTTGTTTGGTGGGCCTGGGCTGGATTCAAACCTGCCACCTTAGGTGTATGTGGTTGGCGCCTTAGCCACTTGAGCCACAGGTGCCAAGCTGCAATAAGCATTCTTGTACAAATCTTTTAGGGAATATATATATATATATATATACACATTTCTTGTTGGTAAATAACTTTTGTTGGCATGCATGTTAGATGCTGGTAAAGGGTACCCCTTGGTATTGTTGGTCTATTTCATTTTACCCATTCTAATGGTTATGTAGTGATATCACATTGTGCTTTAAATTTGCATTTTTCTGGTGGTTCTAGAAGTTGAACATCTTTGCATGTGTTTATTGGCCATTTGTATATCTTTATAAGAAATTTCCTATTCAAACATTTTGCCCATTTTTCTATTGTACTATTTTTGGGGGATGTGATTTCTGCATATATTCTGAATATGAGTCTTTCACTGGGTATACATTTTGCAAGTATCTTCTCTTCTTTCTGTAGCTTAGTTTTTCTCACAATGATTTTATTTTTTTGATAAACGGAAGATTTTTGTTTTAGTAAAATTCAATTTATCTTTTTTCTTTATGGTTAGAAATTTTCATGTTCCATTTAAGAGTTTCTTTTACCCTAAAGGTCATGGAGGTATTTTCATATGTCTCTTTCTAAATGTTTTATTTTAGTTCACATTTAGGCTCATACATACATACATACATACATCATTAAGAGGTATAAAATATGAATAATTGGTTCTTTTGTAAATAGTGTAAGTAGGGGTTAAAATGCATTTTTTTCTCATGAAAAAATTGGATCTGGTTGTATTGATGAAAGGCCACCCTTTCTCCAGTGCACCACCGTGTTATGTTACAGATGGTTCAGCCCTTGCAAAGTGGGTTTTGCTGTTAACAGCAGCCGGAGATCACATTTTGTGTAGACGTATGTGGACAAGTAATACTTTTTAAGGATGTAGTTTTTAATATGTGCTTAATAGTACAGAGAAGTGATACACCATCATTTATTCAGCCAATATTCTGATGCTGAATATTTATAAGGTTTCCAACTTTTGGTTAGAAATGATTCAACAATGAATATCCTTATCCGTAGGTATTTGCACACACATCTCATTTTCTTTTAATAAGTTCCTAGAAATCAAATTTTGAGTTAAAAACAAAATTTTAAAGGCCTTTGATGGTTACTGCCAAATCAGCATCGAGTTAAATACCACCTGAGGAAACGTGCAGCGAATGTACATCTAAAGCACTGATTTTGCAGTCAAAAAGCCAAGAACACTATTTAAAAAATAAATACATTTAACTTTTTTCAATAAAATTCACTGAATTTTTATACTATTTACTTTCCTAATGACAATGGAACTCAGCAGATTGGAAATTACTTGACCTAAATGTGAGATTGGCTGTCTGGGGATACAATAAAAAATTTCAACATAAAAGCCTGCCTATTTACTTTTTGTAGTTGAAGCCAGGAATGAAAGCATTGGAGGCTGGTAATTCTTACATTAAGCACATTATTTCTGCCTTCTCTTTTAGTTCATGGGTTCTTTTTCTTTCTTTCTTTCTTTCTTTTTTTTTTTGCTATTATCATTTTCTCAAAGTGACTCTCATACAATTATTCTTTTCTCTTCACTCCTGAAATATTGAGTATAAGCCTGAGTCTTAGTGAATGACTTGTTCTTAAGGGTACAAAGTTTACATTGAGTCAACAAGGTTAATATGAGCCTTTGAATTTTGGAATTATAATGAGGTCATCTCTTAGCAACAAAGGTTAAAGCTAATATCAGGCTTAGTTTGAAATTTTTTGTTAAATTGGCTTTGGTCAATCAATACTAAGTTTGAAAAATACCAGAGAATGTGTGGGATGTTCTTGTTCCATTACAATAAATGTTGTCACTGCTCAGGGATATTGCTATGGACAATGGGATACAGAGTTCAATCCATCTGGCATAGTGCCAGCTGCTTTCCAGACTAAGGAGAAGGTTGACAGTTGGATGAGAAAAGGCTTTGCAGAGGAAGTGTCACTAGAGTTGACCTTCAGGAAGAGGTCCAATGTTGTCATAGGCCATTCTGGGGTGGTTACTGTAGAGAGTGCAGCAATCACTGGATCAGAGGACTTTAGGCAAAAACCCCCAGTGGGTGCTCCTGAGGAAGCCGCACACAAACTGCCCCCAATCCAGAAGGATCTGCCAGCCTATTCTGAGCTTACTCCTGGTTTGTATATGGAGCCTTGTAAACCAAGACAGGTATGAGTGTGTGAGAGGGGAGGGGAAATGAGGGGACACTCCCTGGGTCCCCTCAGGCTTTGAGTCTTACTCAGCATTCTGAGTCTGATCTTTCTGGGGTGCACTGGCTCAGGTGGAAACAGCAACATGTCCCAACTTCTTCCTAACTGCCAGAGCCATCTGAGTCCCACGACTCCTCTTCTTGACCCTGAGGCTCCTCAAGCAGGGCCCTGTTGGGAGTAAAGTGTACGGACACAACACTGCACAGTTCTACCCTCCCCTCTGCATTGGTGGGTGGCCCAGTACAGTGACTACTTGTCCAGACTGTGGCCTAGCTCGATGGGATCATATCTAGTCACTTGCCCAGGGAGGGGCCAAGACATAATCAGGTCCAGCCTTGTCTCATTACATGGGACACACAGCCCTGTTGGTCCAGTCCCACTGCTTTTGATTCCAGTGATACAGACAAGAGCTAATTGCTTTCATGCCTCCTGCTGAGGGAGCCCAGAAGACAAGGGATGCAGCTGCTTCTTCAGAAGTGGCCCCAGGTTCACAGGCTGTGTTGGGGGGTGGCGCGGGAGGGGGAAGCACCCTCTTGCTCAGGTGTCCTCAAACTACCGCCCGTGGGCCACATGTGGCCTGCCTAGGACATTTATCTGGCCAGCTGGCTCTTTTTGCCACCACTGCCTGTCCTTCTTAGCAGCCGACTCATCCTGGGCCCCCCAGTCCGGCCCTCCAATGGTCTGAGGGACAGTGAACTGGCCCCCTGTTTAAAAAGTTTGAGGACCCCTGCCTGGTGGTTGGCATGCAGGATATAAAGGAGGAAAGGGTCTGGGGGAAACAATTCTGAGCTCTAGTGGCCCCATCATGATACAAATTGACAAGTGACTTTTAATTTTTCTTATACCAAAATGTTCTTCAGGAAAAATAAAATGATTTTTTGGCTCAGGGACCGACAGGCAGACCAATAAAGTGGAGTCTCGAGTGCGCAGAAATTGACCCAGTATGGAAACTTGAAATATGATGGAAGTAGCATTGACATCAGTGAGGAAAAGATGGCCTGTTCAATAAACGGTACTGGGACATTTATCTACCTAGGAAAAAATTAGATCCTACAGAGTTTTCATTTATACTTAATACAAGTGAGAACACTTTCCGCTATAAGCACAATACAGCTGCCCAAATCAGGAAATTAATATTAATGTGCTGCTATCACCTAATTCTCAGGTCCTCATTCAGATTTAATTAATTGTCATTTATAGCATACGCATGAAGTTCTAAATCATATGTGCATGTAATTGTCTCCTTAGCCTTCCTCAATGACCCTCTTGAAATTTACAAGAAAGCTATTTTGTAGAGTCATTTTGTGTCTGAGTTTCCCAGATGTTGTCATTTGATCAGATTAAAATTATTCTTTTTCTGTTTTCATAGGAAAATCTCAATGCTGTATTTTTCCTGATGCATCCTACAATGTGGCATGTGACTTTGATTTTGTTCCATTATTGATGTTGACTTTGATCACTTGACTAAGATGAGATACTATTTTAAACCCACCTATCTGACAAACATGGAAAAGTCTGATGGTGCCAAATATCTGCAAGGATATGGAGCCGGAGGAGCTGTTTTATACTGCTAATGGGAATGTAAACTGATGGAACTTTAGAGAGTCATTTGGCAATCTCTAGCAAATTGGAAAATGTGTGTTCTCTATATAACCAGCAATTCTACTCCTAGGTACTTCCTTAGAGAAATCAGTGCACATCTACCAAGGAGACACATGTAAGAACTTTCACAGAAACCCCATGACTGCATTAACCTACACAGCTATGATTAAATTTAAAAAAAAAAAGAAAGAATACAAGATTTTTATGCCCCCCCGCAAAAAAGAATATTCACAGAAAACAACCTATATGTCCATCAGTAGGACAATGATATGTAAATAATGGGACAGGTGACAATGGAGTGTTTCACAGCACTGAAGGCAAGAACCAGAGCAACAAGGTCTGATAACCAATCGAGATGGCTGACTCTTGAAAAATAAAAATGTTAGGCAAAGAATTCATGGAAGGATACGTACTAAGTGATGCCATTTACATAAGGTTAAAATAGTACGCAGTACTAAACAATGTATTTTAGAGACATTTATCTAGTAAAGCTATGAAGAAAAGCCAGGGGCAATAAATAGGAATTCAGGGCAGTGGTAACTTCCAGGGAAGAGGGAGGGGAATGGGACAGCAAAGAACTTTGTTGTTTTATTCTTTATAGCTATACATAAGTCATAATCTTCTTTTGTTTGCATGAAATATTTCATAATATTAATTTAAAAATAAAGCTCATTTCACACTCTGAGTTTTCTGACTTTGCAAGGAGTTTCAGCTGCCCTTTGAAAATCGCATCTGGCTCACAAGGATGGCACAGGAACATGTCCCTACACACCCACACCTGACACTGCATTTTAGTCAGACTGGTCATTTGTCCTTGTTTGTCCACAACGCTCTTGTGTGTATCTGTTGCCCAGCCTAAGTATTAATCATGTTTTCCAAAGTGTTCTGTTTGGAGGATAAAGTATATCAAATTCTGCCCACATGTATGCGACACCTTTATTCTCAAGAGTTCAAGGGGCTCCAAGAACTCACAGATCTCACCCATTTTATAAACAACGGGAAAAGATCCCTGAAAAACAAGTAGTTCACCTCGGGCCAGTGGTTGGCCTTTCCCCAAACTGGGGTCCCTCTTGTCCTCCAGATTTTCTGTTCTTGTGCTGCCTCTGCCTTAACTGAGTCTTAAGAGTGGATCTGGAAAGTGCTGAGCCCACAAACAGGAGTGATTGCATTAATGTCATTGATTCTCATGTCCAGAAAAAGATTTAGGGAGATGTCTTTTGAGAGCGCACGGCAGATTGCTGGGATGTTGGCAGCAATTCAGCATGCCGACTGGGGCTTATTTTTTGATTTGTAGTATCCCTGGGTTATAATTCATAGAATGACAGGTCTTTGGCCTATGAACCTTATGCAAAAGATATCATCTTCCACACTGACCTAAAAAATCCACCAAACCACAGAAGAATTTCTCTTGCATAAGAACCTTACTCCATTTCAGTCAACACTCTGTCTTTAGCAACAGTCACAGTCACAGGGGTATCTCTGCCCTTCATGGCATCAAGGGCGGGGAGCGACAACAGAAAACAACTAGTAACAGGAAATGTACTGATCCCGGCCCCAGAAGGACTTCAGCGTTAGTTGCCACAGACACTAATTACTCTGACCTGATTGCTGCACCTTACATGTACCAGAACATCACTTTGCACTCCATGAATATGTACAATTATTTGCCAATTAAAAAAATAAAACGTAAGAATGGAAAGTATAAAGTCATATGATAAGCAAACAAAAAAGCATTCTCTTGGTTTCCTGTCAACTATGTAATACACAGTAACTCTTTCCCTTCTCCAGAGGACCACCCACTAGAAACTTTACGGTTCCCACTGCTCTTTGTTTTTGCTTTTTTATAATGTTATTGAGGTATAATTGGCATAGAATAAACTGTACATAGTTACAAGGTACAGTTTGATGTTTTTTGGGGTTTTGTTTTTGAGACAGAGTCTCACTTTGTTGCCCTTGGTAGAGTGCTGTGACATCACAGCTCACAGCAACCTCTAGTTCTTTAGGCGATTTAGGTTTAGGCAATTCTCTTGCCTCAGCCTCCCAAGTAGCTGGGACTATCGGCGCCTGCCACAATGCCTGGCTATTTTTTGTTGCAGTTTGGCCGGGGCTGGGTTCAAACCTGCCACCCTCGGTATATGGGGCTGGCGCCCTACTCACTGAGTCGCAATTCCACAGATGCTGCCCCAGTTTGATGAGTTTTGACACATACGTTTGTAAAACCAGCATCACAACTAAGATAGTGAACATACTCATCACCCCAAAGGTCTCCTGTGTCTCTTGGTAGTCAATGCTCATTCCCTCTATAACTTTGACCACAAGAAATCACTGATCTGCTTTCTGCTGCTACAGAGTCATCTGCATTCTCTAGAATTTAACAGAGAAGGAATTTCAGCACATACACTTTTTTTTTTTTTGTCTAGCTGCTTTCACTCAGCCTGAGGATTTTGAGATCCTTCCTGGTGTTATGGGTAACAGTAGTTCATCCTGTTTGCCCCTCATGAGTTTTCCATTGTGTAGACATACTGTAATTAGTTTACTAATCCGTCGGTGGGCACTGAGTCTGCCTTCAGCTTTTGGCTATTACAAATAATCTGTCATGAATGTTCATGTATAAACCTATCCATAGACAGATGCTTCCATTTCTCTCAGGTAAATACCTCGGAGTCGAATGTCTGAATCATGTGATAGATGGATGCCTACAGTTCTCAGAGAATTGCCAAATTTTCTTTTTCTTTTTTTTTTTTTAAACCTCTGCAATTATTAGTTTATTAGTATAATCCAGGACTCAGATGTTCAGTATTCCTCCTGAAATTACATAAACAAATGCAAATGGAAAGAATCCAAGTCAAAATTATATAACAAAACAGCACTCCATCACAAAAGCGTGTAAAATTACAAGAACGCTATTTTAAAATACTGGCACTTTAAGAGAACGATAATCTCAAAAACCACAAAATTGCCAAATTGTTCCCTAAACTGTTAAGCAGATAAACATGACTCTAATGAATGAGTGTGGGTTTTGTAAGGAAAAACTAAATTCAAATGAATTGAATAACTTGTATTAAGATGCGAAGTTTAAGCGTCTTCTTTCTTACCAATTTGATTTAAAAAGGGGCAAACCCCAATACATGAAAATATAACCGATTTTAAATGTGGCATTATTTTAAAGGGTGGCCCAATTAATTAAAGATACTCTTAACGGAGAATCTGAAGTTTCCTGAGCAGTTCATATTTAAGTAAATGGGAAAAGACATTTACAGCCAGCACTTTCTTAGTCTTTGCCGGGACTAACATCAACAAAAAATGCAATATGGCAGTCTTGTATTTTAAGCTCACGCTTTTGGGGATACATTCTCAGGTCTTCTTTAATATGGGAACTGCAAAATATAACTGCCATTACATGGTAATGGGAGTTAAAGAATAGAGTCCTCATGTAAAGATTAGAACATACTTTTCTATTAGTCCTTCAAGGACAGACTTTCAAAATGTTTGATTCTAATAATCCCATGTCCTTCAAGGACAGACTTTCAAAATGTTTGATTCTAATAATCCCATGCTGTGAGTAGATTGCTTACTCTTCACTTTGTAAATTTGTCATCAACTTTGGAGTTTCAGTTATAGATGAAAACTATCTCACAATTTAA
>NW_003852412.1:13886976-13933878 GCF_000181295.1 Otolemur garnettii
CTTCTTTTTTGTTTCCCCTTTAGGAGGGATATAGGTTTTCATTTCTCTTTCGTAACGGGCCTTGTCCGCCTTTGCCATATCTTCAAATTTTCCTTTCTCTTTAGCAGACATGGTCTTCCACCTCTCTGAGCACTTCTTAGAAAACTCTGAGAAGTTGACTGAAGCTTCTGGGTGCTTCTTCTTGTGCTCCTCCCGACAAGTTTGCACAAAGAATGCTCATGATGACATTCTGCCTCTCGGCTTCTTAGGATCTCCTTTGCCCATGTTTAGTTATTTTTCCTCAGCGAGGCACAGAGTCGCCCAGTGCCCGTCCGGCTCTCACTTGCCCCGGCACTGTCTCTATGGAGCTCAATGTATTGCAATGGCTGTGAGAGCGGGAGCCAGACGCCCCAAATTTTCCAAAGAAGTTGAACTATTTAAGGCTCTCACCAGCAGTGTATGAGAGTTCCAGCTTTTCTTTTTCTTTCTTTTTTTTTTTTTTGCAGTTTTTGACTCAGGCCAGGTTTGAACCCGCCACCTCCAGTATACGGGGCCGGCGCCCTACTTCTTTGAGCCACAGGTGCCGCCCAGAGAGTTCCAGTTTTTCCACATTCTCACCAACATTCGGCTTGGTCAGTCTTTTTAATTTTAGTCATTTTAGTGGGTGGATAGAGTATCTCATTGCAGTTTCATTTGCATTTCCCAGATGATTAACGATAGGGATGGTATTTTTAGGTGTCATTTGCTATTTGTGTTTTTTAATGAACTGCTCAATTTTTAATTGGATTGTTTAACTATTATTGAGTCACAAATGAGTTTCTTTTATAGATTCTAGATAAAAGTCCTTTGTCCAATATGCCTTCCCACTCTGTTGCTTGCCCTTTTCATTTTCATTAACTGTATCTTTAAAAGAGAAAACAGTTTTCATTTTGTCAAATCCAGTCTATTGATTTTGTTCTTAACAGTTCCTGCTTATATTCTTAGTCATTCAAAGTAGCTAAGACTTTATCCTATGTTTTCTTCTAGAAATTACAAAATTTTAGTTCTTACGTTTAACTCTACGCTACATTCTGAGTTAATTTTTGTAGATGGTGAGAGGTAAGTGCTGAGGTTGTTTTGTTCTTTTCATATCTAACTATCCCATGTTCCAGCATCACTTGTTGAAAGGGTTATGCGTTGAAATGCCTTGGCATCTTTGTTGAAAATCAATTGACCAGGTATGTGTAGATTCCCCATTCTGTTCAACTGATGTTTGTGTCTGTCTTTAAGCCAATAGCACACAATCTTAGTTTCTTTTTTACTTTATATATATTTTTTATTTTGTTTAATTACTATATACTGTTTTGAAATCAATTCTTCTGATTATTATTTTTTATTCTTATTTCTTAGAGAAAAGATATCACTCTGTTATCCAGGCTGGAGTGCAGGGGCATAATCACAGCTCATGGTAACCTCAGAACCTTGGGCTCAGGTGATGCTCCTGCCTCAGTCTCCTGCGTAGCTGCGAATACAGACACAGTCCACCATGCCAGTTAGTTTTAAAATTTTGTATACAGACAGAGTCTCACTGTGTTGCCCAGGCTGGTCTGAAATGCATCTCCTGCCTCAGCCGTCCAAAGTTCTGGGACTACAGGTGTGAGTCTATTTTTTGATATGAAGCCTAACAAACTCTTCTAGAGTTTTACAATTTTTATTCAAAACCCCATCTAGTCTTTGTCTCTATAGACTGAGAAGACCTTTATTTTAATCACATTTTTAGTGTTCGTATAGATTGAGAAGCCTTTTTTTCCTACTTTTTCCCTATCCAGAAATTTGATAATTATTTTAGAGATTCTTTATCCCATGGCTTCTACTTCTGATGTTCTTTCTTTGGGTGTGTGGGAAAAAAAGACACACATATATGTCTTTATATATGTATATACATACATTCATTCAAATATACATATTCATGAATGAATGCAAACCACAGTGCCACAGTGCTTGGCACGTGAGTAGGAAAAAGAAAGAGTAGCTTCTCTTCTTCCTATTATTATTGTAATCATCATTACTATTGTCATTAATGCAAGTGCACTTTGATTTCCAACATCCTTCCAAAATACATAAACCTGTCCACTTAGTTTTGGCCCCTGCAATTAACTCAGGCTAATTTTTTCAACAAACTTAGGGTGACTCCTAGGTTCTGTATTAACTATTCTACCATCGAAGTATCTACATTAATGGTTTTAATATGTATTTTCCTAATGATTAATGATGTTGATCACAATGATGCTGTATACTTCGTAGGACATAATAGAAAACTCAGATATTGTTGTTTTTAAAATAGAGTTTAAATTCTTTCTCCCTAAATATATAATTGAACACTTTATTTTTTCTTGCAGTTTTTGGCCGGGGCTAGGTTTGAACCCACCACCTCTGGCATATGGAGCCAGCACCCTATTCCTTTGAGCCACAGGCACCGCCCCTGATTGAACATTTTTTTACACTGATCCTCTTTTAAGGATCTGGCCCATTCACCTATCTTTGAGAGACCATTCTGCAGTGTTTCCTAATAAAATTAAGATTAATTACCTGAAAAGACATCCAAAAACTGAAGATCTCATTGGCTACTTCCTCTAAATTTAATTTAATTTTTTTTTTTTTTTAAATAACAGCTATCCATCAATGATCCCCAGAATCCCCACTGTGGCTTCTTCTCCACTGAGCATCAAATTTACTTGTCTCTGTCCTTTGTTTTCTCCCTTTAACCAGTGTTCTCACGATAAAGCTTTCCAATTCCTTAACACAATCTTTAAGCATGGAAAGAGAGAGAGAAAGCGTGTGTGTGTGTGAGAGAGAGAGAGAGAAAGAGAGAGACACTATATGTAATAGGCTTTAGAAAGTTCAAATCATGAACTCACTTAACAACACCAGGGTTACATCCCTGCCTCCCTTGCTTAGTGAAAACAAAGTGTTCCAGTTTCAGCCAAATTCCACTCTCAAAGATGGTGTGACTTTAAGTGGGGGAAACTCCTTTCAGCTCCTCTACAGCATTTCTGAGGAAAAGGAAGGGAGGCTGACAGGCAAAGTTGTTAAATGTTAAATCAAAAACTGAAAAGTCATTGAATGCAAAACGATTCTAACTCCGCCTGAGAGAGTTCAGGAGGGACTTCTCAGAAGGAAGGGAACAAATGTCAAGTCCGCAGTAACTGAAGGAAAAGTCAAATGGAGGACAGAAGTCTCCCTTCTCAGAAGCAAAGGGCTCCTCTGTCTTTACTGCCTCCCCCACAAGCCCCTTTTTAAACGAAGGACGAGGAAGATGACAAAGCCTAGGGAAGATGGATGGAGGGAGAGCAGGAGGACTGCTGGCTGGGCAGGAGCTGCAGGGGAGGGAGGAGAGCCCCACCCTGGGACAAAGAGGATATGGAACGGGGTGAAGAGCTGCCCACAAGTGGAGTGTGCATTAAGGAGGTGACCTCAGAGAAATAGAAAAGAATGACCTCTCGTAAAGTGCAGACAGAAAAGATGAGGACACTAACTAGGAAAAAAAGCCATTGCAGACTGGAGTATGGAAAGACCTTAGAGATCACGGAACCCACCCCCGATTTTCTAGCTGGCCAGCAGCAGAGAATGAGCTGTAAGCCCAAAACGATCCTCTCTAGTATAATACGTTCCTATTTGAACTAGAAAAAAAATAATGCTCCTGAATTATTGTATACTTGTAGAAGACACACTTTTAATTTCTTGGTGTTATGTAACTTAACATTTAAACCAGTGTTTTTCAACCTTTTTTTATCTCACAGCATGCTTGAACCTATAGTTTAACCTCTACGGCACACTTAAATTATATTGATCCAAAAAAAAAAGAGTTTAAAAAAAGAATGTGCAGGGTGGACGTTAAAGCTTGTGTGCAATTGCAAAGTTACAACTACTTTAAATTGCACATGAACTTTATGTCCACCCTGTATTACTGTGCTTTCAACGTCTTTCAAAAATAATTTAATTAATGAAACCAGTTGAAAATCACTGCCTTAGATGGTCACAGCCCTGTGTGAGAAGCACCAGATTCAATGACTTACGTAAGACCGCAGCCTGTTTCACAAGATTATTTTAAGTGTTGTTCTTAAGTCTTTTGGACAGTATCATCATCATATTTGGTGCTTAATCAAAATTACCACACATTTTAATATTTAAAAAATCAGTAGATATGCTGTGACATGCAACTTCAATGCATTATACAAGAGGCAGAGAGGCCAGGCAGGGTGGCTGTCATCCCAGCTACTACTCTGGGAGGCTGAGGCAAGTGGATCGCCTAAGCTCAGGAGTTGGAGACTAGCCTGAGCAAGAGTGAGATTCCATCTCTACTATAACTACAAAAACTGGCTCGGCATTGTGGCAGGTGCCTGTCGTCCCAGCCAGTTGTGAGGCTGAGGCAAGAGGATGGCTTGAACCCAAGAGTTTGAGGTTACTGTCAGCTGTGACACCACAGCACTCTATCCAGAGCAATAGAGTGAGATTCTGTCTCAAAAACAAAACAAAGCAAAATCAAAAAAAAGAAAAAAGAAAGAAGCAGAGAGGATCAGGGCTGAGTAAGTTGAGGGTTTCATTTTCGCCACCCTTGTATCTAGCCTGGGCCTCCTTTGGGCTGCTCGGAGAGGCTTTGGCGTCTTCCTGCCTCCTACTTGCCATCTTCCGGTCCATCTTCCATACTAGCCCTCAGACTGACCTTTTTAAAATGCAAATCTGAGCATACCACTCTCTCTCTCTCTCTTTTTTTGTTTGAGACAGAATTTCACTTTGTCGCCCTCGATAGAGGGCTATGGCATCACAGCTCGCAGCAACCTTCAATTCTTGGGCTTAGGTCATTTTCTTGCCTTAGCCTCCCAAGTAGCTGGGACTACAGGCACCTGCCACAATGCCCAGCTATTTTTGTTGCATTTGTCACTGCCATTTTAGCTGGCCTTGGCTGGGTTCGAACCTGCCACCCTTAGTATATGGGACTGGCGCCCTACCTACTGAGCCACAGGTGCCACCCACCACTCTCTTACTAAATACGCTCTGCCAGCAGCTCACTGGCCACAGTGTAGAGAGAGTCTAACCAAACTCCTTTGCTTCCCTGATCTCCCCTCCTCTGTCCTCCTCACTTGTGGGTCCCCTCCTAACACCATACATTCAAGCTGTAACAATCCTTTATTACTCTCCATTACTCTCAGCCCATCAGGCCAGCATCATCTCTGTATCTGCTAGCAGGTCTCTCCGCCTCAGTGTCCCTCTCCTTTCCTCCTCTACAGTGAGAACATGACTTCACTGCTCAAGGGTCCCTGTGCTTCTAGTTCCAACTGACCACCCTATAACAAAATGGCATCTCACTCCTTCCGCCACATTTATCATAACACAACATTTTATTGCTTTTATTTATGTACGACCTTACGTTAGAGAAATTGGTGTTTTTCAAACTTTAAATGCACATAGTGTGCATACGACTCATCCAAGATATCCCTTTAAAATGTAGAATTTCTTAGCCTCACCCGCACAGATTCTGATTCAGTAGGCAGGTGTCAGAGGGGTTGACAGACATCTCTGAGCCTAAGGAAAGCTTCCTCCAAAGCAGTAAGTCTTCACCTGCTTGAGGCATCATTTTGCCCAGGGCAGAGGGCACCGCTGGCTTGTTCCACCTGCTCCTCCCAGTCATTGACTCACAAGAGTATCAGCTTGAGAGGTCCTAACACCCCCTTCCTCCCCTTCCACTCTCTCGGGGGTAAAATATGCAAAACTCATTTATATCCCCACAAGTAGGTGAAAATAACATTCTGGGCCATCACCATTCAATAATGGGAGCTTTGTGCAGAGTAGTGACAGGTGAGAGGAATGATTTCATTTTTCACTCTGACAATTGGGTAAAGCAGAATCCTGGCAGTTCTGCAAAGGTTTTATGCCCACATAGTTACCCAAGGGATCTGCTTAGCAACCAAGAGATGCTGCAAGGAGGGGAAAAAGCAGACTCTTCTCTCCACAGCATCTTGTAACTGAGATGGGAGAGGGCAGGGAGGGGAGGGGCAGCCCTGTCTAGGGGTTCCACCTTATTCTCTGGTTTCTCGTGCCATCTTCCATCCCCAAAGCTCATCATGCCAGGGGCATTGTTCCCAAAGGGGCTTCTTTGTGCAACATTTTTTTATGACTACAAAATTCAACCTATTGTGAGCTTTGAAGGGGTTCAATGACTAGCACCCTTCCTTCACGCCTGGGTTTTGTACTGAGAAATAAGACCAAGAAGTAAGCAGTTAGCAAATGAAATATCCCTGGGCCCTGATAATGCCGGCATGGCAGAATGGGGTTACTATCTGCAGGCAAGTGGGCTTCCTAATATTGACCCTCAGAACTGAACTTAAGCCCTCAAACAACAGCCCCTCCAACGCAACTCTCCTCCCATAAGGCAGGGCCCTTCTGTCTAATCCTCCCAGGGTCTGGGGTAATCAGAAGACTTGCTCTTGGCTGGTAGGTTGACTCCCTTGGGGGAGGGAGAGTGATGGGGACTGGACATTCTCAGTGCCTCCTCCAACCCCCCAAACTCACCAATCTGGAAACCCCTTCAGCCTCCCAAATTAGAGTGAGTCAGCCGCAGAGAAACCTCAGTTCTTCTCACCTTCACAGGGCAGAAAATGTCAGACAGGCCCCCAACCCAGTCCTGTTTACTGTTAATGATGTGAAAGATACAAAAAAGTAAAGGGGTTAAATAAAAACTGTAAGTAATCCAGAGACATACTACATTTCTTCTATTCTAAGGCACATATTTCCTGCCTTCTAATGTTTCTTAAATTGGGGTGGATTATACAAGTGAGGTATATTTAATGTGTTGTTACTATTTCTTCCAAAAGATTTGTTAAGCCTCTTGTACCAGTTAGTACCTTAAAAATGAACAAATATGGTAAATATTAGTTGTTTTTAAAAGATAACTATTACACTAGAGCAGGGGTCCTCAAACTTTTTAAACAGGGGGCCAGTTCACTGTTCCTCAGACCGTTGGAGGGCCGGACTATAGTTTAAAAGGACAGGCAGCGGCGGCAAAAACACCCAGCGGGCTGGATAAACGTCTTTGGCGGGCCGCGTGTGGCCTGCGGGCTGTAGTTTGAGGACGCCTGCACTAGAGCATCAGTAAGTAGTGAAAACGATGTATCAGGACTACAAAATATCCCATCGTTTGAATGTACTAAAATGGACTTGACTAGGCCAGGAATGATGGTTCATGCCTGTAATCCTATCACTTCGGGAGGCCAAGGCTGGAGGATCACTTGAGGCCTGGAGTTCAAGACCAGCTTGCACGTAACATCCTATCTCCACCAAAAAAAGAAAAAATAGAAAAATTAGCAGGGCATGGTGGCTGGATCCTACAGTCCCAGCTACTTTGGAAGCTGAAGTGAGAGCATAATTTGAGCCCAGGAGTTAGAGGCTGCAGCACTCTAGCCCAGATGACAGAGTGAGACAGACAGTGCCCCCCGCAAAAAAAGAAAACAAGCAAGAAAGAAAAGTATAAAAAAGAAAAAAAAAAAAGCATGTACTTAACTAATTTCTCCTCTTTAATTTCACCCCTTGGCATTTAAATTGTCTTGCTGTAGTATCACGGATAGTGTTGCGATAGACTTCCCTGGGCCTCAGTCTTTGCTCCAAACGTGATTTTTTCCCCCTTCAGAATAGGTCCTCCAATTCAGGATACTAACTTGTTTAAAGCTCTTGGTTTCATATGTCCACATCACCCCTCACAAATGTCAGGTTTGGGTTTTTTGTTTTTTTTTTTTTTGAGACAGAGCCTCAAGCTGTCCCCCTGGGTAGAGTGCCATGGCATCACAGCTCACAGCAACCTCCAACCCTCAGAAATGTTACCCAGCTTAATCTCCTGCCTGTACTGTCTCGGCACAGTGGTCAGCACTGCATACCCATATGGGTCACCATTATAAGGGGGTTAGTCTTTCTCCAGATTCAAGATTGTCCCTCTCTAGTGCTTACCCTGTCACTTCTTGTCAACTCTCCCTCTTAGTCCAATCCAGAGCACCCTGGGGACCAAGCACCTGCATGCTCACTGTTGCCACCAACCTTTGCTAGCAAACCAGGCGTAGTACTGCTTGGCACTCTGACAGGTTAGGCTGGTGTGGGTGAGTTTGCTCAGGTGAGAGACAAATGTCTCAGCCATGATAGGCAAACATATGCCCACAGCCCCTGTCTGTGTACCCATGGCTTCCCAGCAGCAAGGAGGCATGGTGGGGAAGGCACAGCCCAGGGGGTGGCAGGCAGGCAGAGTGTCTGTCTGGAGCACTGGTTCTGTTCCCCCAGGCCCCTCCTTGCCTCTTTCTGCCCCAGAGCTCAAGATCTGAAGAACCTGGAGCTTCCTCTAAAGGCTGAGGAGCATCACTGATGTGGGTGCTGTGGTGTGTCTTAGTCTCAACTAGCCCTGGAGAGGCAACTAGGGATGGGACAGGCTGGGTTCCATGATGCCACACGGTCCGTCTCAACCATCAGCTGCCATGGGAAGGACAGTGCTAAGGGCTATAGGAACCACAAGATTTCATTTCTCCCAAGAGCTGTTTAGAGCACCAGTTCCATGGATCCCATCCTCATCCCAACCCATCTGCTTGCTCCTCTGGGTGTAGACAGGGACTCTTGGGGGAGGATCACCATGGCTTGGTTCTTAGAACCATCGGCAGAAGACTGGACCATGGTGAGTGCAAATCTGGTACGTTTACCAAAAACAAAAACAAACAAAAAAACCTTTTCAGCTCTTGGCTCTCTGGAGAATATGTACCAAAACAAAATGGGTCCTATGGACATTTATCAGGATGACTTCCAGTCAGGTTAAGTAGAGAATCCCAGGGGCTAAAAATGCCTTATGCCCAAATGATACCTATTCTTTACCTGCTTTTCCACCGGGGTATATATTTTATTATTTTCTCATATAACTGAGTGCTTTAGCTCAAGTTTTTGAGATTGGAATTTGGTTGGGCTTATCCTGGTAAGATGACTCACCAGATCTAATGGGCTAAGTAACTTCAAGTTATGGACAGTTTATGTTTAAACAGTCCTAGAACTGAGGGCGTTCCTGGACCAGGTAAACTGTAAATCACCAAAGGATAATTCCCAAGGGTCACTACCAAGAATAGTGGATTTAGGCAAGAGATAAGGCTAATCTCTAAGGCCTCTAGGTCTAAGGAAGATACCCTTTCCTGAAACAGGGCCTGAGTTCAGAGTGTTTGATTATGCAGTAGCGGTGCAGAGCCCCTCGGGAAGAAGACGGCCTCCCTAGGGGCTTCCTCCAAAGGCACTCAAAGGAGATTTGGAGGGAACTTTCTTGGAGTCAGCATCTCAGCAGCCCAGTATGGCTCTGCGGGTTGATCCAGGCAATTTATTCAACTCTGGCGGAGCAGAGAGGATTGGGAAAGTTAAGAGTTAGACATAATCCCATGTCCCATGGCTCTTCACAGGCGGAAGGAAGACCTGTGGCTTATTTTTCCTAAGTATCTGGGTATATAATGAGACTGACTGTGTGGGGGCTTGGTGAGGGAGAAGACTAATCCAAGGCTCCCCCCAGCCAGGTGGAGAGAGAATCCTTGTCAAACCAGCCTCCACTTGGTTGGCCTCTCTGTTGGGAAAACGGGGAGGAGCCTGCAGAAGCAGCTGGAAGGAAAATGACCTTCAACCTGCCCATTATTAACGCTTCTAGGACTATATCGTCTGCTGACCATTTGAAAAGACAAATCATGTTTTTAAATTTTTAAATGAAAATTTAAAAAAAAAGAAGAACTGAAAAATAATAAAGAAAATGTAAGTCCCATAATAAAAGAAGACCTAAAGGTTAAGATGGGCTTAAGGCCACACATTTTAAACAAGAAAAGACTTTTTATAAAGGAACGTGGTTTAAAATTTCAATATAAATACGGAAAGAAAAAAATAACCAAAAATAACCTAGTTTTTAAAAAGAGAGAAATAAAAGCCCTCAAATTAAAAAAAACAAGACTTAAGAAATTTTATATTAAGGAAGTTGAAAGAAAGTTAAAATTTCAATACAAGAATGTCAAGAGTCTTTTTTGAAAAGACAAGATACAACTAGATTAGATTTAAAATAAGACAAATGGCTGGACTCCAGTAGAGATTAAAAACCTAAAATTGAAGCCATACATGATTAAAATAAAAACCAAGAGCCATTGAGGCGAGAGTTAAAAACATGTTAGTAAGTGAAGCTGACAATAACGTAAGGATTGTAAACGTGATAGAGGAGATGGAAAACCGGTATAGGATAAAATGAAAGTGAAGAGTTTTTAAATTTAGAGAGATAGGTGAAAGACAGAGAGGCTGAGGAGGACAGTTAGGAGAAGGCAGGGAATTCCAGCCGTCCTGATTCTCCTGGGAGTTGTCTCCAGTTCTAGGGGAGCCTTTTTTGGGGAGGGGGAAGAATCAAGAGGCAGAAAATCAAGAGTTCTTCTTTCCCTCCAGGTCCTAGACATCATCCCCAGAGGCTTAGAAATTGGACCCCTCCAACCGGGACAGTAATGCTCCTCTTTCATTCACCAAGGCCCAGAAGGAAAGGAATTTTCCAGAGCCGCTGTGCTTTGTCTCTGCTTCCTTAATTTGCTTTCTTCTGCTTAGACCAAGCTTCAGGCCTGACTTCAGCTATGAGTCAGGGGAAACTGTCCTAGATCCCACCACGCAAATGGGTGGAGAGGAAATCAAATATGGATTGAGGGTAAAATGTCTAGAACTGCGAACTGTTCACTAACACCTCCTTTTCGTGTCTTCTGCATCAGAACATGAATACCAGTGGCAGGATGTTCATCTTCTGTAAAGTTGCTAAAACTACCCCATATGTAATTATATATTCTTACTGTACTGGCTCAAAATTGTGCAGAATAAAGTGTAACCTAAAGAGAAATCAAAAATAGTTACTTGGTTCCCTTTGCCAAATTTCCTTGAAAAATGTAAATGCGTGAAAATTTAAAATTAGGTAATCAGCTAAAAAGTATTTGTTGAGTTATCCTGTGTTTGGAGCCTGGCAAGTTTCCCTGAAAGCAATGAGGACAGGCTTCCTGGTCTCGGCGGGGCACCAGAGGGTCCCAAGGCTGGTGCTCATTGCTGTGACCTACTTTTCATCAGTCTGATAACCAGAGAACATGCCTTGTGAGTGCTTTCTCTTCCAGGATCTCTGGCCCACTACTCAGGTTTGTTGGCCTGTCTTCATTTTCCTTTGAGAAGATATTGTTTCCGTAAGCAAGTAGCCATTTTATGAAAGTTCTGTGCTTTGTTTCTGTCTCTTTAACCTCCTTTCGTCTACTTCAGACTGTGCTTCAGGTCTGACAACACAGCCCAGACATCAGCAGGTAGGATCCTCTGAAAAGAGCTTGGATGGCATTTTAAAATTAATTTCAGCCTTTAATTTTTCTGCTCGTTACCACGTGCCTTAGTCCACTCAGGTTGCTATTACTGAATACTTTAGACTGAGTAATTTATTAACAACTGGAATTGATTTCTCACAGTTTGGGCGGCTGGGAAGTCCAAGATCAAGGTGCCAACAGATTCAGTATCGGCTGAGGGCTCACTTCCAGCTCCATAGATGGTGCCTTCTAGCTGTATTCTTATATGGTGAAAGGGGCAAATCATCTCCCTCAGGCCTCTTTTCTAAGAGCATTAACCCCATTCATGTAGGTTCCTGAGGCTCCTAATGTCCCCACCTCTTTATATTATCACTATAGAGGTTAGTTTCAACATAGGAATTTTGGTGGGACTCAACATCCAGACCAAAGCACGGTGTAACCCAGTTTCTCCAAACCTCACCGGCCTGTTGGTAAGAGAGAAGTCTGATGAATAATAGTAACCCAGTTTTACTGCCTCTACCCCACCAACTAAGGCAGGACATTGAGTCTCAAAAGCACTTCCAGTTCTCATCCTGTTATTTCAGGGGGTGACTGTAGCATCTCACACTGTCTCACCTCAGTCTTCGTGTTCTCCTTCAGCTCTCCTTTGACATCTACTGCTTACAAACCCACCTGAGGGCTGTGTGTCACCATTACTGTTGGGTCCCATGTCAGTGGCAAATGGGATCTAGGGGGGACTACAGCCCCTTCCCAAGCCCTCCAACAGATTTATGGAGAAAGAGGCAAAGGAGTGGCACCTTTTCATGTGTTCACTCCTGATGGCGGGTCCTCACTAAGCTTCTTACCTCAGGGACACCATATTGGTGTCAAGCAGCAAAGCCTGGAGGTACACAGCTGTACTTTATACTTTGTCCCAAGGATTCCTTATCTAGCCAGGGTTCTGGTATACTCCATACAGAGTTAGGGAGAATAGCCACTTCCTAAACTCCAGATACCCTTCATTACCTGCACTCAGGAACAGCATGCTGAGCCCTTTCCTAAGTTTCTTCCTGGAGCCCTTCTCTCCATAAGTCTTGGACACAGAACCATCAGGTTGGCTCCAGGGTTATCATGTGGCATGGACACCGTGCTCTCCTCCCAGTAGGATATGTGCCTTCTCCCTATTCTTTTCAACAGAAATGACTCTCATACAGGTTATCTCTCGACAGGATCTCCCATCACTCAATCAGACATGAACCCTAATGCTGGCTCTCAGTTTAGTTTCAACCTGGGAATCCTGCTCTATAGATAGAATTATTTTTGACATTTATTTTGTCTTTGTGTTTTCCTATTATCTATATTGCAGAACCCATATGACCATGAGCAAGGGAATTATCCACCCTGAGCCTCTGTTTCTTCATCTATGAAATGTGATCTGCCCATTCCTTGTCAGTTATGAGTATCACATGAGAACGTTGATGACCAAACTTTTTATTTTTTTTTAGAGACAGAGTCTTACTTTGTCACCCTCGGTAGAGTGCTGTGGCATCACAGCTCATAGCAACCTCCAGCTCTTGGGCGTAGGCAATTCTCTTGCCTCAGCCTCCTGAGTAGCTGCAACTACAGGTGCCCACCACAACGTCTGGCTATTTTTTTTGGTGCAGTTTGGCTGAGGCTGGGTTCAAACCCGCCACCCTCAGTATATGGGGCCAGTGTCCTTCTCACTGAGCCACAGGTGCCGCCCCCCCTGAAACTTTTTTTTTTAAGTGTAAACTCATATACAATACTGAGTTGGAGAGAACCAGGAGCGGTTGCTTTGTATTGTTTTAGCCAGAGTGGCAAACTTAGGAAAGATTGATTTCCTTTTCTCTAATTTAATGTCACTGGCTTAGTTTAGTTGTTTTTTTTTAAACAAAAGATTAAACTTCATATGAATTACTTACATATTTTAGTAGTGTCTTACCCAGAGACTTTAAAATGCCACAGATATTGGGGGTAGAGATACAGTGATGGACTGGTAGGCAGGCACCAGGGGAAAAAGCCAAGAGGCTGTGTGTTGTAAAATAAACCAAAATGGATAGGCCCGGCAGTACCTGTACAGGATAGACTGGATAAGTGAAGTTAATTAGCTCACAAGTTTGTGAGATAAAGCTACAGCCAGGATTGCAGATGAGGCTGGCAAATACAAGGATCAGCACCGCTGTTTCCCCTGTGCCCGTAGCCACGGGCGACATTGCTAAAGGATTGGAGCGCTGCTTCAATCTGAGCTGAAACTTGATCTCACATTTCTTCTCAACAAAATGCTTCATGGTTTGGCTTGGAATTAGTATCTTAGATGAAACTAATTTTTTATGCTAGAAGACTTGGAGAATGTGGTTAGATCAGGAGAGCCCACATAACAACAGTAGATGGAAGCTGCAATCACCAAGAAAGAAAAAACAGCTTTGTGGGCATATGCTGGATAAAATTGCCTCATGAGATACTTGGGCAATTGGTGGTGGTTTGTGGAAGGACCATGAACAAAAGGATAAAAAGAGGACTGAGAGAGGAGGGCGGGAGTCAGAGCCGGGTGTCTTAAGAGCCCAGCTCTGTTCCCTGCCCCAATGCCTCTCCCAGCAAATGCACAAACACACACACAATTAATCCCCTAAGCTGTGTCACATATTTAAATATTTGGTTATTTGAATTTCAATTTAGATTTAAATTAATTAAAATGAATTTTTTTTTTGAGACAGAGTCTCACTTTGTCACCCTGGTTAGAGTGTCGTGGCCTCAGCCTAGCTTACAGCAACCTCAAACTCAAGGGATCCCCCTGCCTCGGCCTCCCAAGTAGCTGGGACTACTGGTACTCACCACCACTGCCTAGCTAGTTTTTCTTATTTTAGCAGAGATGGGGTCTCACTCTTGCTCAGGCTGGTTTTAACTCCTGAGTTCAAAAAATCCATTGTTGTTGGCTTCCCAGACTGGTAGGACTACCAGAGTGATGTGAGCCACCGCGCCTGGCCCCTAAAATGAAATAAATTTTATTTTATTTGTTTATTTTTATTTCATATTAATACAAGGTTACAAATGATTAGGTTACATTGTTTGCATCTGTTAGGTAAAGTCCCTGTTGTAGTTGTGTCCCTTCACCCAGGGGATGTCCCACGTGCCCTTAAACATTATGCCTGACAGGTGAGAGCACACCAATCTCCCTCCCTCCTCTCCTCTCCCCCAACTTGAATTTGATTGAGTTGTGAAGTATAATTTAAAAGGTAGCTCTTCGGTTGCACTAGCCATACTCCCATGGCTCGCTAACCACACATGGCTTGTGGCTACTGAATTTAGGCTGCAGAGATAGAGAGCAACTTCCGTATTCACAGAGAGGTCTCTTGGCAACCTCAAGCAAATCCCCTGGCATATCTTACTTATAATTCTGCTTAATAGCCTGGCATCCCAGGGCGCATCCTTTCCTGGTGGGAGTTAGTCACACAGATGTATTAATAGAAACTCACCTCTTGAATCCCTCCCTCATCTGTGCAGACAGAGGGATCAGGCTGGGGAGAGAAAAAGAAAACACACAATTTCAAAAATCGCAATGCTTTTTCTTCAACGTGAAAGTTACAGGAAGAACAGATGGCATTTTTTTAAAAAAATAAAAATCTGGGATCAAAGAGAAGGAAAGAGCCAAGAATGAGTCTCAGGGCTGCTGCTGCTTTTTCCTGACCACCTCGGCCAACTCAACTCCATCATTGTTGTTTCTGTTAAATACACAAATGTTCTTAGTTTGAAGATGTGGTTTGCAGAGAGAACTCTTACTTTTATATTCGATTGGAAAGAAGACAGTATCTTTTGCCCAAACTTCTTATGATCCTATGATTTCCCATCCAGTCTGCCTGCCTGCCGGCTGTTTTCTGTATGAGGCAGAACAGATAGCTTTGACCTTGGAGCTGCGCCATGGGATTTTCTGCAGATGGTACTCAATAATAAGGTGTTTGCTCATTTATTCCTAGGTTCTTTTATTTCAAAATAAAATTGCAGCCAAATTGACCCATGGGGAGAAAACAGATTAGGTAGAAAATAGCATCTCTTTCAATTTCTTACTCTAAGGTACTGCTGCCATCTTCCCATGAAATTGCCCCACCAGGATTCTGGCAATAACAGAACAGGGCAGTCCAGGGGGAGGTGAAGACTTCATTCTGGGCAGGCACTTATGGATGGCCAGGAAAGTCAGCTGAGGCTGAGAGGACAGACTGAGAGGCCAGGATCCAGAGTTCAGAGGGTCAGGGAGAGGGCAGGCTCTTGTGGTTCCAGGCTGGCGCCTTGGAGGCACCAGCAGACCATTTCCTCACCAGCCCATCCAGTTGGAGGCCATGGGCGTTCCAGTGTCCCTGACTGAGACAGAGAAGAGAAAAGGGCCTCAGATCTGAAGGGACTTTTAGGATCACCTTCTGATGTCCTCCCTCAAAGTGCCTGAAGTTAAGAACCCCCTGGTGAAGCTTGTCAAGCTCAGCGCCCTGGAACCTGAGCCACACCTGCTGCCACTTATCTACCTCACCCACAGTACACATCTGTTAAGCAGCAGAGCTGGAATCTGAATTCTAAAACTCCTTAGCATTATGTCACGCATTTGAAGAGACTCCACTGTTTGTACATGTTTTTTGTGTTATTGAGTGCCTTGTAGTATTTGGTCTACAAAATGGGTTCTACTGCTAATAAGGTTTGAAAACACACACCTAGTCTGATCCCTGCCTTTAATACAAAAAGAGTCAAAAGCCCAGAGAGGTGAAATAATCTATGGTCAAAAGTGACAAAATGGCAGCACAAAATTGTTGATCTGGCCTGGCCAAGACTGTGGCTTCCTCAAGAGAGGTTGACTCTGAAGTGAACTCTGTCCTGAGCCAGAGTGTCCCTGGTTGACCTGGTCTGCAATATTTCCAACTGCAGACTGGGGGACACCCACTGTTTCCTAAGGCTGGGGGACATGGTTTGCTGAGACAGAGTTCTGGCCCCTGGATCTGGTGCTAGGGCCTTGTAGCCAATGGAGGAAAACAGGCCACTGTGTACTGTGAGTACATTTCTCATCTTGCTAATGTGAGACCATGGCTCTTTTGTCAGCCTGTGTTGAGTCCCTACAACTGCAACTGAATCTGATCTTCTTTCATTCTTATTCGAATTTAATGTCCCTGTGACTTGGGGCTTCTGAAAGTATGCAATATTTTCTCCTTGAGGTGGTTGTATTTCTGGAGCTGGTGACATTTCCTTCGTTCCTGAGGCTGGGTCATCAATCATTTGGAGATGTTTTGTAACCAAAGGACAAATGTATTTCTCAGAGCAGCAGCCTCCACCAGCATGTCCCCTAAGCCAAGGTGGGGCAATCAGGGAAGGGATTGGGAAGCAGCCAGCCCCCATCCTCCAGAAACAGCCATCTGGGAAGCAAATGAGCTTGCCCTTTGCTCCCACTGGGAATGGATATACCGCAAGATGCCTCTGAGTCCTGCTCCTGGAACGTTTGAGTGTTGTCAGCCTACTATCTCTCTGAGGGGGGTGCAGGGAGAAGGGAGGTTTTAGAAGCTGCACATTCTTTGCTTAGGGCAACCAGTTGGGTCTTCAAGTTGATTTATTTGAGTATCCAAGATCCAATGTTTTTTCCAAGGCTACTGTCAAAGCCATCCTATGTTGAGAAATCAATTTTCTTCACTTGGCTGAAATGGACTCACATAATGCATGATTGAGAAAGGCCTTCCTTCTTTAGGATCCTGCTTGAATGATGTTCCTCTTGACACTGCTCTCTCGGAGGGGCTTCGATTAAAATGGGCGAGTCTTGGCTCCTTTATCAGCTTCTGGTCCTCTCAGGTTTGTGAAATAGGCAGCTCTACCCAGTAGCCATTAAACATCCCCTGTCCTCTCAGGAAGACAGACTGCAGAGAACTCCTGCCTGCATTTTTCACAGTAGCAACAGCTCTAACATATCTTAGCAGAAAGTCCCACACTAAGCAAATCTGACCAAGGAAATCTGACATTTGCAGCAAGAGCAATACTGCAATACCACGTCTGTGGGAAAGTCTGGAAAGATGGATGAGTGGATGAAACGAGGGTGGGAGGAGCAGGGTGTTTTTGAAAGGGAGCAGGGCAGGCTGAAGGGAGGCAGCGTGGAGTGGTGGTTAAAAGCATCAGGCCTCCCACTGACTTGGGTTTGAATCCTTCCTTTCCTTTCCAGCTGTGTCTCTGTGAGCAAATCTTGGTGACTTCATCTGCAATAACCACTCTGCTAGAGTGGTTAGCACTAAATGAGTTCATGAATATAAAACATATAACACTGTGCCTGGTATATAGTTTGTATTCAATAAATATTAGCTGCTATTATTTAATCCTTCTTGGGAAATGATAGTGGGTCTCCTGGCTTAGTGTGGGAACCTGGCCAGTGAGGTTTGATTTACCCTAACTATGAGTTTTCAGCCACTTTGGCCATCATTTTTCGGGATGTTGGTCGAGTGTGCTGGGCAGCTCTAACCTGCCACAAGATGCCGGGTCGAGCTTCCTTAAAGCAAGGAGGCTGGAAAGCAGGTAATTATGCAGGTGTGAAGTGCTCCCCAGTCTTCTGCCCACTTTATCCTGCCATTTCAGAAGGGATTTTTCAGTTAATTAAAGAGAAGAGAGACTAATTACATTCAGCTCTGCCTTGTGGAGAGGAGACTCTCAGTGTCTTTGCAAGCTCTGCCTCAGTGCAGCACCTTCTTGCTTCCTCTCCCCCCTCCCCAGCCCTTCCCCCTCCCCCAGGCAGAAGACCCAGGTCTCCTTTTCAGTCTCCTCAAAAGGAGGATGAATGACTTTCAGATAAATAAACAAATGGCAAGGATAATTAAAGCTGGCAGCATTGAAGTAGAGCCCTGGCCTGTCTCTGTCCTTCTTCCCCCATAGGCTGCGCATTCCTGGTCTGTGCAGAGTCCTTGAGCAGAAAGAAATAAACAGTCCCGGTGCTGCAGCGAGGTGCAGCCGACCGTGTTTATGAACTGCAGGGTAAGTTCCCCGCTGGAGCCTCCAGGGCCGTCCTGTGCTCTGGTACAGCTGTCTAATAAAAGACCTTCTTCTGTAATCAGCGCTCAGTGAAAATGTACCATTTTCATTTATAGAAACAGTGCAGCCACCGGCTGTAGAAAGGCCCCCTCCTCCTCTTTTTCCTCACCCCAAGGCTGAATCTTCCAGCTCACCCCCTCAGCCGGCTGTGTCTTGTCCAAGTTCCAACCCCCTCCCTGAGAAACATAAATCTCTCTGACCAGCCACCCCATGTGCATTGCTTTTTATACTCTGTCTGGAGCCGAGGACTGTGGCCTCACTCACAGAAACAACTTAGGTGAGAGTGGTCAGCTGAGGGGTGCGGGCAGACCCAGAGGGTGACCCACAGGGAGTCTCTTCCAAGCCCAGCTGGCCGATGCACTCCGCCATCCCCATACAGCTCGGGCTGAGTCAAGCTGACAACTGAGAGGGCAGGAGAGGAGAGAAGAGAAGGGAAGAGGAAATGCGAGCCCAGGAGCCCAGAGATGGGGAGGGCCTGGGAGCAAACAGAAGGGAAGGAAGGAAGCAGAGCAAGAAGGCCCCGGCTGCAAAACCTCAATTAGCCAGCCAGTGGGGGAATGGGCCATTTTAGTTCATGGAAGTTTCTAGTTAACTGTGAACAGAACTGAAATAAGTTTTGCCTTAACCCTTCATTTAGAAAAGCTTTCCACCAAATGTGAGTTCACTTTCTGATTTCCATTACAGAAGGGGACTGTGGGATCTTATGCTGTCTCCAAGGGCAGCAGGCTGGACGTGAATACTAAGTGCCCAGTGGAAGGAAGTATCCAGGCCCTGGGAAAACATATGCTGAATTCCTCTATTTCTCCGAAAAGTTAAATCCCTGAAATAAATCTGCTTTTTCATGTCTTTTAACTTATCTTAATCAGGGATTGTGGAGAATCGCTGTGGAAGTTTGACTGCATAATTCAGCATCATCTCCTCCGTGAAGCCTTCCTGATTACACCTTCCTGTCTCCACTTAGGCCCTCCCAGTACTGTCCTCTGCACTGAGCGTACTGTGCTCAAACCCCTATGATCATGGGCTATTGCAGGCATGTGTTGGAGAGAGATCTTCATCTCTGGGTCCACTTGCTAAGCAGCTGGCCTTGCGTCTTTGACTTCTGAACGTGATCAGCTCCAATTCTCAGAAGGCAGGAAACAGGCCCTGTTTCACTGTTACAACCCTGGCTCACGGCCAGGGAAAAAATGGGAGGAAATATTCTCTAAACAGGACAGAGGAGAGGAAGAGACATCATTTATAGAGTTGGTGATTTAACCTTAATTCTGAGAAGACTTAATTCGTGTCTGTTTCCCTCTGAACTGCAAGACAAAGTGCCTTCTACAACATTTCTGAGTTTTGAATCAACTCAGAAAGACAATGTTTCTCTTTGTTATGACAGTAAGTTTCCTAAATGTACTGTAGTGGGCAGGGTGTGGGGTGAGAGATTAGGAGAGAAAGCAGTTTAAGAGCCAGAGAGACACAGCGTCAGATCTATGGAAGTTGAACCCAAGGAGAGAGTCAAGACCAACCCAGGGGCAGATGGTCATTTCCACTCAACATCCACCGAGTCTTTATTCTGCAGACCATCATAGAAAGTCACGAAAACAATTCTTATTGGGCCAGGAGCTACTGCTGAGAATGACAAATCAGGAGTAAAGCAAAACCAGGGCAGGGCACTGCTCTCATGTCCCGCTGCACAGCCCTGGTTGTGCTGTCTTTGACCTAGGAGACAGCTGCCTGGCCACTGGCCCTTGGACCATTCAAATTGGAAGCCCAGGGCAGGAGCCAGCAGGGCTAATATCTGGAGGTTTAGCTCCATCTGCTCTGAATACCTCGCATCCTTCCTCTGGCCTGGCCTCCTGCTGGTGCTGGGCCCCAGCATCACAGATAGCCTCATGTCTGCCTGGCCATGATGTCAAGTCTGATTTCAGCCAGGGGCCTGGCAATCCTTTCAACAGCCCACTGGAAAACCTATGTGTTGTTAGAAACAAACAAACCCACAGCCCTCTTCTACCGGGTTCCACAGACATGTGACATGTGCTGAAGGCCAACTGTGGAGGCTATACACTGTGTCCCCTAGGATTCCAGGCAGACAGCACATGCTGCCCAGCAGACAAACCGCCCAGTACGTTTTTGTGCATCACTGTGTGAGCAGAACTTTACTCACAAGCATTGAGCAGGAAGCACAGGGGACATTTCCTCAGTGTGACTCCTGGAAGGCAAGACTTAATCTTGTTTCTTCTGTATTCTCAGTATTCAGGACAGAACCTGACAAAGGGTGGGTTCTCAGCAGATGTCTCCCAAGCACATATAATAACCCTACATCCAGGATTCAATGTGACAGGGTAAAGTCTGCCCCACTGTCCCTTTGCTTCTTCATACAAATGAGCTCCTTGAATCTCCTACGGTCCTTTTGGCCTAAGATTTTAGCATCCAAGCCTCACACCCCCACGTGGATAGCTCTTGAGAGCAAACTTAGTGCATTCAAGTCCTCTCTCACAGCCCCCTCTCAGAGAGCTGGGAAAAGCACCTTTAACAGGTGGGGGCTCCTCACAACCTGCGTCTTGGTTAATCTTCTCACACTATTCGTGAAATTGGAATAGTGTATAGCCTCTGATTTTTCTGATTTAGAGGCTCCCCACTCTGGGAATCTTTGCTGGCCATGGGGGTTGTTGAGACCAGGAACTACAAGGTGCATCCAAGTTTGTCCTGTAATGTTCCTTCAGGTTTGTGTTGGATCGAGCTGTGTGCACACACTGATAGCACACACAGCTGGTACTCCTGGTGGGTCAGCTCCAGGCTAGCTTGGCGGTCCATTGGGAGGAGGACAGAGGGCTCCTTGCAGAATTCACTCATTTCCTATTAGCAGCCTGTGTTTACTGATGGGTCAAGACTGCTTGGGTTTCTCTAATTTGACTAGGTCTATTATTTCTGTCTAGTACTACACCGGGGGGATAATTAGAAGTAAAGACTTATAATCAAATTTAGAATTTTTATCTTATTATTACTCTACTATTAAAAATTAGGATCTTGGCTAGCCCGAGTACAGTGATATTTACAACTAATTGATCAAAATTAGGATCTTTATTCTATTCATTCTATTTTTAAAATTTTACCTTGTCCTATGTCCACCTTCTACCTACACTGTAGCAACACATTGTCTTCCGACTTGTCCACTGGTGAAGGTTTGGTATGAGTCAAGGTAAGATGTCTTCATCAGGCTGCCATGGAGATGATTCCCACCCATCTTCCTCAGGAGGGCTGGTAGCCATGTCTCTGGCCCACCAGTTGATGGCCGTATTATCCAGGACCTGCTAAGCTGCCTTAAAAGAGCCCAGCACTAAAGGAAATGGGCTGGGTACCCTATTTTCTTGAGAACCAGAAAGCCCCTCAGGAGCCCACTCTTCTCATTTGCACACTTAGCTACTAACTCTGGAGCACCCCAATTTCCTAGGGCTGAGGCCACCAAACCAAGAGGAGGCTCTATGGAGTTGGGTAAGTGCTCTTTTCCAAGCTACTGGACAAAGATGAGGGGGAGAAATCAAAAGCAAATGAACTCCTTTCACTATTGAATAAGTTCCACCTTCAGTATGAGAGGCTCCTTGCCTGCAGGAGCATCCTTTTGTCTTTTCTCTTTGTCTGAGTTCCTTTGCAATTTATTGTTAAGACTTCCCCTTCTCCTCCTCCTCCTCTTCCTCCTTAAGAAAAAATACTTTTATATTTTGAAAAGCTGCACAAATAGAGCAGACAATCCCAGTATGTCCCTTATCCCATATGGGAGGGAAAACTTTCCCTCTAACACTCAGAGGAGTGTTCTATAATTGAGTCTATGAAATAAACTGACAGTAGACAAATTAACAGGTGCAAAGAAACAGAAATTAATTACATGCATGGGGATATTACACGAAAGGAAAGGAAATATCCCAAACCACAGTGAGATCTAGAAACTTATATACTTTCTTCACAGGGCAGAAATTGCAGTAGGCAATTTAAGGAGAATAAATTATCACATTTTGGAGAAGATGTATCAGCCCCTAGAAGAATAGGTGAAATTCTGTGACAAAGTCTGCATGGACATGGTATTGATCTCCAATCCCCTCTCCTGTTTAATCTTCCTTGGTTGATGAATGGAAGACAAACAGTGGGCTCAGGACAGTTGAGTTAGTTTTGGAGGATCCATCTTGAGGCAAGGAAGGGAAGTTCAGAGAAAGGCCCTCCCAGCATTTGTTCTTTCCCAAGGGCCCACAATTTGAAGCAATCAGCATACTTAAGTGGTCTGTGTTGGGGGAAGGGGGATTATTTACAGAACTCTTTCAATCCAGATTCCTAAAGAGTTAATATTTTACATTTGCTTAATTATCCTATCAGTTTTTTTTTTTCTGAAACATTTTAGAGTAAGGTACAAATCTAAATACTTCGGTGGGTATTTTCTTAAAACAAGGATTTTCTGTTACATAATAGTGCGAGTATTAAGATAGAAAAATTAACAGTGATACAATATTATTCCTTAAGCCATAGAAATTCAAATTTGGTCATTTGTTCCAAAAATACTCTTTGGAGCAAAAGAAAAATGTTGTTTTTTTGGCAGGGAATCAGTTATCATGCCTCCTGTGTCCATCAAGCTGTCTCAAAGAGAGAGAGAGAGAGAGAGAGAGGGACATACGATCTAGCCCTGGAAAATGTGTGGATTCCCAAATTCTGAAACCTTACTGTGTCCTGTCCCACTGTCCTGAATCCACTCCCCAAAGAACTCACCAACCAAGGAAGATTAAACAGGAGAGAGGACTGGAGATTGACACTATATCCATGCAGACATTGTCACAGGATTTCACATATTATTCTGGAGGCTGATTCATCTCCAAACTATGATAATATATTCTCCTAAAATGCCTACTGCCATTTCTCCCCTGTGAAGAAAGTCTTTCTGTCTTCCATGGCCTTGATGATTTTGAAGAATGTAAGCCAGTAGTTTTGTGAACTGTCCCTCAATACGGGTTTGCTTGGTGCTCCTTCATGATTAAATTCAGGTTATGCAAATTTCTGTAAGGTTTCTACTTCTATTACTTTAAAGAAAATAATAAGTATCTGGTGGAGAGATACTTTGAGACCATGTCATGCAAACATTTTGTTTCTCATAGTTCTTGAGCCCCCTAGTTTAACCTAAGGTAACATTGATAGCCAAGGGGCACAGTAAGGTGTCAGAACTTGGGAATCCACACATCTTCCAGGGCTAGATCATCTCTCTCTCTCTTTTTGAGACAGTCTCACTCTGTCACCCTGAGGTTGAGTGCGGTGGTGTCATCATAGCTCGCAGCAACCTCAAACTCTCGGACTTAGGCATAGCTCGTATCTCTTACACTAGCACAATGCTTAGCAAAAATCAATGGCTACTCCCTCCCTGATTCATTTATTTCAGGAGTCAGCAGGGCCATCTACCTGCTTACATTTCTGCCTTTCCCACAGACTGTGAGTTGAAGGTAGGCACCCACTGCTTACTTCTCCATCCCCAGTGTCTAGCACATATTATGCACTGGAAAAATACATGTTAAAATTAGTGGTTTGGGGTAGATATGACAGAAGATGATAAAGGCTACAAGTTGGCTAGGGATGGCATTTTTCTTGTTCTAAGCTAAGGGAAGTAAGAGCGAGGAATGAGGAGGGCGACCGTAGTCATTTTGTGAAAGGGCCCACGGGGCTCGCCCACTTCCCAGGCTCCTGGGCCTGAAGCTTCCATAATTCCCAACTTCCGGCATCCCTGTGGGCGGTGCTCCCCTTTGACCCACCCTCACGCTTATGTGCTGCACATCCGGGCCTCTGCTACTAGTGAGGAGAAGATGGCTTCGTGCAACTGTGGTGGTTCCTGAGGAATGGATAAAGAATTAGGAGAAATCAGGAAAGGAAAGTTGTGAGTGTTCAGGCGGAGGAGGCAGGCACAAAGCTAGGACAACGGAGTGGACAGCACTGTCCCATGTGGTGGGAAGTTGTCTGTGGTAGGACTGCTTCCTGTCAGATGTTTTCCTCTAGAATCTACCTCAGTGTCAGTAATCTTTTCTCATGGATTCAATAATTCATTTTGATTCTGAACCGGATTTGTGGAATCAGCCTACTATTATAAGGGAGATAAAACTTTATATTATAAGAGGGGATGTATATAGCTCCTTTTTCTTGTTCTGAAATACGTTCATTTCCTCATTTCCTCTCTGGCTGCCTGAGGATCACCTGCCATCATGAATGACACAGTAGCTATCCCAAACGGGATGTTCATGACCAACCTTCTACTTCAGAGGAAACAAGTGGTCATCAACGTCCTTCACTCAGGGAAGGCAACAGTACCAAAGACAGAAATTAGGGAAAAACTTGCCAAAATGTACAAGACCACACCTGGTATCTTCTTTATTTGGATTCAGAACTCACTTTGGTGGTGGCAAGATAATTGGCTTTGGTGTGATTTATGATTCCTTGGATCATGCAAAGAAAAAGGAACCCAAAAATAGACTTGCAAGGCATGGCCTGTATGAGAAGAAAAAGACCTCAGGAAAGCAGTGAAGGGAACAGGAGAACAGAATGAAGAAAGTCAGGAGGACTGCAGAAGCCAAAGGAGTAAGAGTACAGTGATTTATCTGCAGTTGTTGTGTGGATGTAGGGAAAAAGGAAAAGAAATATGGCCATTTATGATTGGAAGTGGAGAGAAAATAAAGGAAAAGATTATGCTGAAATCATTAGGTAACTGATTTATTCACTGAGTTTGAAGTGTAAAAACATGGAATGAAGGGTCCCCACATCCCTGGTGGAGTCCCACATCAAAGCTCAAGTGCTTTTCCAGGACAGTAGCTCCAGTTTGCTTTATGATGACTTGTACATTGCTGATACGGGAGAGGAGGAGAAATATGCCAGCTGTACATAATCATGTGGCTTGAGTGACTGACCAAGTGCCAAGCATGCAGTGCTTAGGTTACTGAAACCTTTATACTGAGAATGTTCAATAGTTTATAGCAATTGGCACCTTGGATTGATTGGTGACAGCTGCTTAAACTAGGTCTCAGGGGATTGTGGAGTTATGTCCCAGGTCATCTGCAATCTATTGTCAATCAGTGTTGTGAGATAGGGCTAAGGAAGGGAGTGAGGAGTGAATCTTTTATGTATTTACTGTCCACGCTGTTTACACTGTTTGTGTCCCTCATTCCACAAGGACTTGAGTCGTCTTAGCTGCTGTATTTTGTGTAGGGTTATTCACAAAAGCATTGTAGCTGCCTGGTGACACTTTACTGCTGTGCCACCACGCACCAGGCGCTCTGCCTTGTTCTGTGTCCTTCTCACAGTAACCTTGTGCCTCATCATCCACCTTTTTCCCTGTTCCCTGTGGGTGCATAGTCAGTTTTTCAGTGACAGGGCTGATGTCATGATGATTTCCAGTGATTTGGCCCAAAGACAACACCTACTCCCTGAATAATATCCATGAAAACTTAACACAGTAACTTGGGTGAGTCACATTTTCCCTCTGGATGTGATTTGCAGATGTCGAGATGGAACCTCACCAGGGCTTCCTTCTGAAATTGAACTTCCAGAAAGCAGCAGACGGACCACAAAACAACCTTCCCCAGGGAAAGAAAAGCCTCCTGGAGATCAGCAAGAGCTCTATCACATGAATACAAACAAGTTTTTTAAAAAATCAGAGTGATAGCTTAGGGGATGAGCACAGAAAAATTTCCTTCATAGAAAGATGGAAATTCACACTATACCCAATTAAAAGGAGTTATAGCTTACATGCTTTTTCTCAAATGATTTCCAAAAATGCTACATCATTCGATTCTCATAAGATCCCATGGATCTGGGCTATGAATATGGCTGTGAGGTGATCTCTCTGTAATTGAGAGAAGGGAGGGAGGCAACAGTGGTTTGTGTCTCAGGGCTCCTTACTAGTGAATGATTTAGATGGAACTTGGGTCTTTTGACTACTCCTACTGCAGTGCTCCCTCCACCACTTCCCGCTTTTAACCAACTGGAGGCAAGCCACCTCCATTAAGTAGCGATTCATTTAGTTTTTTCAGGGAGAAATGTATCTTTCAAAGAATAGTAGTGAGGATCAAAAATTGTGTCAAATATGAAAAGATAAAATGTTTTAGCTCTATTTTATAATACATTCAAAGTTGTTTTTTAAGGTAGAAAAACTAAGGGGCAGAGGGAAGTAGAGACTAAAAGAAGTGGGAAGAGACACCCCCAGAGTGCCGTACATGCCCAGATTTACAGGGAGTAACAGCCCTGTAGTGTGAGTCTTTAAGATACAAAAGTGTGGTTATGTTTTTCACAACTATAAGCAGAAACAATGAGCGCTATTTCTCTTGGGACGTGGTGATATTGAAGATAAAATTTACATCAGGAACCAGAGATGCCCTAGCAGTGGCCTAAAACCAGGGAGTTAAATTCTTTCGATGCTGTAATGTTTAACTTCAGAAGGAAGCTATTAGCTCAGCTTCAGTTCTTTCTTCATAATCACATGCAAAAGTGACTAAAGAGCATGTAGAACACAAGAAGAGAAAGTGTGGCAGGAGGGAACCAGAGTCATAGCCCTTTACAAGAGGTTCTTAGCCTCCCTGCACGTTAGAATCACCCAGAAGCTTTAAACATGCAATGCCCAGGCCCACCTCAAGCCAACTGGATCAGAGTCCTGCAGGTGGGATCCAGGCAGCAGTACTTAGAGCTTCTGGAATGATTCTAATGTGCAGTCAAGTTCAAGAACCCTGGTTCAAGAGAGCTGCTGAAACAGGCTGACTGAGGAAAGGAAGATGCCCTGAAACAGGCTGATGCAAGATTGGAGGATGTCTAAGCACAACTTTCTCTTGGGCCTGAGTAAGGAAAAGAAAGAGCAAAAATGGAGAGGACGGCTCGGAGCCCATAGCACAGTGGTTATAGTGCCAGCCACATGCACCAAGGGTGGCGAGTTTGAACCTGGCCCAGGCCAGCTAAACAACAATGACAACTGCAACAAAAGAAAAATAGCCGGGCGTTGTGGTGGGATCCTGTAGTCCCAGCTACTTGGGAGGTTGATGCAAGAGAATTGCTTAAGCCCAAGAGTTAAAGGTTGCTGTGAGCTGTGATGCCACGGCACTCTACCAAGCGCAACTAATGAGACTCTGTTTCAAAAATAGAAAGAAAGAAAGGAGAGGACGCAAGAGGACAGAATGCAGGGTGGGGAAGCTGCCCTCTGAGACAGCATGTGATGAAGGTGAAAAAAAGTCACTTCTGAATTTGAGACTGAATCAGGGTGAGAAATTTCTTTTCTCCTTTTGTAGCTGGTCTAAATGAAGCTATGAGATGTCATCTTAGATCCGTGTTGTCACTATTGCCTTGCTCTTGAGACCCAAGCCCAGGACTCCTTGGAAGTATCATTCTCCTCACCCTGGAGTGGGCTCCATCTTACTCAACTTCAATCTCTTAAAGCACACAGTTTAGTAGCTACTGTATGTGATAAAGAACTCACCTGTAGAAACCAAGCTAACGTGGTGGAATGAGCAACTTAAATGTGTCTAGGGTTGGTGGGGGCTTTATGGGCTAAACTCCCTCCCTATCCTAGAAAAGCAGCTCCCACTGCTTTGCTGAGTAGTCAGTGGGAGACCTTTCTGTGAACACAGGCTACTGGGTGAGGGGTCCACTCCCCTCCCAAACTCACTGAAAATGAGGGTAGAGAAAGCAGAATTAACTACAGGCGTTCTCTTTTTTGATAACAAGTGGGATTTATCAGTGGGCCTGAATAAGGGGAAGCAATGGTGCAGAAATGCGTATAAAAGCAGGGCCCGCCCTGCTTCTAGGGGCTATGACTGGGGACCTCATTGGCCCCACAGCCATTGGGAAGACATTTCTCAGCTGTGTCTTCAAATTCATTTATATTAAACTTGGTAATTCTCCCTTCTTGGAGATATGGATTGTCTGGCACTCAGGGAACTTGAAGTTGGCCCCTTCGTCTCCAAAGTCCCTCGGGGTGACCAGTACCAGTAACAGGCTGTGTACACCCCTGAGGAGGCAGCCACTGAGCACTGGCACCCATGGAGAAGGGAGAATAGTCAGCTTAATTAGCAGTGGAGACTAGTGGCATTCTTGAAGTGACATTTAGAATCATGACTCTTGGAGATGTGGGGCAAAGGTCTGATCTCACTGTCAGGCTCAGGGCCAGCATGTTTGGAAGGCAGATGAGGGACAGCAGGACCAGGTGTCACTGCTTCCTGAAAATGTAGCTTGAGATTCAAGCGAAGATTTCTGATGCCAAAGTCCTTTGTGGAAGGCCTGTGCCACTCTGAAGTGGGGTGCTCAAGGGGGCTAGAGGATTGAGTTTTTCTACTGGTGAGAAAGCTCTTGTTTCTTCTGAAGCAGCAGGTTCTGAGTAAGCTTTGGAGCCCCTCTGGAGCCCAGGAGAACATGCCGCCTTCTGAACAAAGTATCCCACACTGACCTTGAGCAACAATTACTTGAAAGCTGATGTCGTCCTTGCTCAGAGTCTGGCTTTTTCCCCCTAGCATATAAAATGTTTCCAGTTTGCATCTTCTCTGCTCTGATGTTCTTGATTAATTGCATTCTGAGGTAGAGCTTGGAGGCTGGCCTGGCCTGAGCCGCCAGTGAGAGGAGGCAGATATATTGGTCAGGACAATTACAGAGATGGGTTAGAGAATTAGAGACTTTGGCTGCAAGTGCTGGCGATTAGGTTAGACTCCTTTGGACAAATGGATTAGTGTTGGCAGGATGGGCTCACTTAGACAAAGGAAAATAAAAGATAACTTTAATCAAGACTGAGCCACATTTCCCAGCCAGGCAGCCATCATCATTGCCTAAGAATGTCTGTTCTGGGAGCTTAGGGACCAGCTTGTCTTGTTAGATCAGACTCTGCACCTGCACTGGGTGGGAATATGCTTCAGAGATGGAGGCCTAGGAGGAGGGAATCTAGGTCAATGTTTTTGCTTCCTGAAGTCTTAAAGTGAAGCGTAAAGTGAAACATACTTCTTGTTTGGGATCAGGTAACTACTGGACCCAAGTTTATGAACATAGATACTTTGAAGTAAGTCAAATGGCTGTCAGCAATACAGTGTTAGTCTAAGAGTTATACTGTACTTTGATTGGCCACTTAAGGATACTTAAGTTCTCTAGCATTCCCCAAATCTGTCTGATTGGCCCTTATCTTTTATCAATACTGAGGAAAGAAACCTTCCAGGTGTGGGCTGGGGCTGCAAGGTGTTGATGTTCCTGTTATGCTGTCTTCTTCCTTGGGGTGTCTAGGAAAGAGAACTTGGTCTAAGGTTTCCTGAGTGTTTCTTTGTTGGAAGCACTAAGACCTTTGAGAATCAATCAGGAATATGTATTCTTTCTGGGTGAGGAAATTGAGGAGGGCAAACTGATCTCTATTTTTAAGGAGAGGAGGGATTTAGCCCAACATTTCTCAAATCTGACTTCATCTTAGAATTGCATCAGGAGAGTGGTTAAAAATATTAATGCCTGCGACCTACCCAAATATTTTTTATTTAATTGTGTGCAATAAGGCTCAGGCATCTAATAGTCTTTCTTTTTTTAAATTTCAAAATATTACAGGGGTACAAATGTTTTTGGTTACATGAATTGCTTTTGTAATGCTTGAGTCAGAGTTATAAGTGTACCCATCACCTAGGTAGTGTCCAATGAACCCATTAGGTAGATTTTTTTTTTTTTTGCAGTTTTTTTTTTTTTTTTTTTTGGTCCGGGGCTGGGCTTGAACCCACCACCTCTGGTATATGGGCCAATGCCCTACTCCTTGAGCCACAGTCCCTGCCCCCCATTAGGTAGATTTTCACTCATCCCCTCCTCCCCCCTACTTGATTTCCACCAAGCTTTACTTCCCTCTGTGCACATGTGTGCTCATCAGTTAGTTCCAGTTTAATAGCAAGTGCATGTGGTGTTTTTTCTCCATTCATTAGATACTTCACTTTGGATAACAGTCTCCAGTTCCTTCCAAATTGTTGCAAAAGGCATTAGCTCATCCTTCTTTGTGGCTGAGTAATATTCCATGGTATATATACACCACATTTTGTTAATTTGTTTATGAATTGATGGGCGCTTGGGTTGATTCCACATCATTGCAACTATGCATTGTGCTGTAATAAACATTTGAGTGCATGCATCTTTTTGATAAAACAAATTCTTTTCCTTTGGGTAAATATCCAGTAGTGGGATTGCTGAATCAAATGGTAGGTCTATCAGTTCTTTGAGAAATCTCCATTCTGCTTTCCATAGAGGTTGCACTAATTGAAAGTCCCACCAAAAGTATATAAACATCCCTTTCTCTCTGCCTCCATGCCAGCAGCTATTGCTTTGGACTTTTTAGTAAAAGCCATTCTAACTGAGGAAAGGTGATATCTCATTGTAGTTTTAATTTGCATGTCCCTGAAGACTAGTGACATAGCACATTTTTCATATGTTTATTGTCCATTTGTCTATCTTCTTTTGAAAATATTATGTCCATTTGTCTACCTTCTTTTAAAAATACCTTTTGCCCACTTTTTAACAGGGTTGCTTTTTATTTCTTGCTGATTTGCTTGAATACTTTGTAGAGTCTGGTGATTAGTACTTTATCAGATATGTATAGCTTGCAAATATTTTCTCTCATTCTGTAGGTCATTTGTTTGCTCTGTTGATTATTTGCTTACTGCATAGAAGCTTTTTAATTAATAGTCCTATTTATTTATTTTTATTGTTGCCATGATTGCTATCAGGTCATCTTCATAAGTTCTTTGTCTAGGCTGATATCTAGAAGAGTTTTTCCAATATTTTCTTCTATAATTCTTATTTTTTTATGGCTTACATTTAAATCTTTTATCAATTGTGAATTAATCTTTGTGAATGGTGAGAGATATGGATTCTGTTTCATTCTTCAGCATGTGTATATCTAATTTTCTCAACACCATTTATTGAATACAGCCTTTCCCCTACTGTATATTGTTATCTGCTTTGTCAAAGATCAGTTGACCGTATGTGAGTGGTTTTATATCTGAGTTCTCTGTTCTTTTCCATTGATTTAGGTCTCTGTTTTTGTGCCAATACCATGCTGTTTTGGTTATAGTAGCCTTATAGTACAGTTTGAAGTCTGGTAAAGTAATGCCTCTAGATTTGCCCTTTTTGCTTAAGATTGGTTTGGCTATTTGAATTCTTTTCTGGTTACAAAGAAATAATAGAGCTCCTTTTTTCTAGGCCTATGAAATATGATGTATTTTGATGGGAATTGCATTGATTCCATAAATCACTTTGGGTAGTATAGACATTTTAACAATATTGATACTAGCAAGCCACAAGTGTAGTACGTTGTCCCATTTGTTTGTGTCATCTGTGATTTCTTTTCTCACTGTTTTCTAGTTCTATTTGGAGAGATCTGTCACCTCCCTGGTTAAATATATTCCTAGATATTATAATTTCTTTGTAGCTAATGTGAATGATAGTGAGTCTTTGATTCGAATCTCAGCTTGACTGTTACTGGTATGTAGAAATGCTACTGATTTGTGTACATTGATTTTGTAACCTGAGACTTTTCTGAGTTTATCTCTCAATTCCAGGAGTGTCTTGGTGGAGTCTGTGGTGTTTTCTAGGTATAAGATCACATTGTTAGCAAAAAGCAAGTTTGACCTCCTCCTTCAACATTCCATACCCTTTATTTCTTTCTTTTGCCCAATTGCTCTAGCTAGGACTTCTAGCACTGTGTTAAATAGAAGTAGTGGCAGTTGATACAATTGTCTTGTTCCAGTTCTTAGTGAAAATGCTTTCAACTTTTCCTCATTCAGTATAAAGTTGGCTAAGAGTTTGTCATATATGGCTTTAATAATTTTGAGATATATTTCTTCTATGCTTAGCTCGTTAAGGGTTTTTATCATGAAAGTGCTAGATTTTTATAAAATGCTTTCTCTGTGCCCATTGAGATGATCATATGGTCTTTGTTTTTGCTTCTATTTATGTGGAAATCATATTTATTGATTTACATATATTATACGATCTTTGCATCTCTGGAATGAAGCCACCTTGGTCATGGTGCAGTTTTTTTTTTTTTCTTTTTGATGGGCTGTTGGTATGAGAATGGCTACAGCTGCTTTCTTTTGATTTCTGTTTGTACGGAATACTTTTTTTTCCCATCCCTTCACCTTGAGTCTGTGTGAGTCTTTGTGAACACTTTGTAAACGTGTTTCCTGGAGACAGAAGATTACTTGAGTTGTATTTTTTCATCCATTCAGCCAGCCTATATCTCTTGATACTATTCTGTTGATCGTATTAGGTAGTACCTGATTGCTTTGTTTTACTTCTCGTGCTATTGTTTTATGTGAACTCTGAGCATTAGCTCTTTGGTGGTTTTGCACTGGTGGGTGCCTATTGTTCTGATCCATTTATAATGCAATTTTCAGTATTTCCTGCAGGGCAGGTCTGGTCTTGACAAATTCCCGCAGTGTTTGGAAAAGTCTTTATTTCTCATTCATATATGAAACTTAGTTTTGCAGGATATAAAATTCTAGGTTGGCAGTTGTTCTGTTTAAGAAGACCAAAAATGGGGCCCCAATCCCTTCTTTCTTGGAAGGTCTCTGTTGACAAGTCTGCAGTTAGCTTGATGGGTATTCCTTTATAAATTACTTGATATTTTCAGCTCATGGCCCATAGGACTTCCTCCTTTGTGTTGACTTTGGCCCATCTGATGGCTGTGTGTCTTGGTGATTGCCTCTTTGCAATGAGTCTCCTAGATGTTTGCTGAGCTTCTTGTACTTGGATGTCTAAATCTCTAGCAAGACCAGGGAAGTTCTTTTCAATCATTCCCTCAACTAGCTTTTCTGGCCCATGTGCATTTTCTTTTTGACCTTCAGGGATACCTATGATTCTTATATTTGGTAATTTTACATAATCCCATATTTCTTATAGGCTTTGTTCATTTCTCTTAATTCTTTGTTCTTTATTTTTGACTGAGTTAATTCCAAAAAGTTCCTTCCAAGTTGGAACAAACAAGCTGAGATTCTTCTGCTTGATCTAGTCTATTCTTAAAACTTTCTACTGAATTTTGTATTTCCTTAAATTAAATTTTCATTTCTGGAAGTTCCATTTGTGTTTTCTTTAATGTTTGTTTTTTAATATTTCAGTCTCTTTAGTGAAGTTCATTTACTACGTTGCGTTTCTGGTTTCTTTTTTTTTCTTTTTCTTTCTTTCTTTTTGTCATTGTTGTTGTTGTAGTTGTCATTTTGTTTTAGCTGGCCCTGACTGGGTTTGAACCTGCTAGCCTTGGTGTATGTAGCCAACACCCTACCCACTGAGCTATAGGTGCTGCCACTTTTCTGGTTTCTTTGAGTTGGTTTTCCATTTTCTCCTGGATTTCATTAAGCTTCCTTGCAATCTATATTTGGAATGCTTTATCATTTTAATAGAGGGAATTTTTACTTTCATTGGTATCTATTGCTAGAGAACTGGTGCTTCTGTTATTGAAAGTTCAGCACTGTCCCCTGAAACCACATTAGAAAAAGAGAGACAAGTGGTTTGAGAAGAAGGAAAGAAAAGTTTATTACTTTGCTGGCAAAGGAAGAAAATGACAGAGAATGGTCTCAAAGTCCAAATTTCTGCTTCTGAGCAGAAGCAGAGAGTTTTTAAAAGTTCTAATCCCATAATTCCATCTTAGGCCAAAACAATCTCATGGCCTTTGCCTGAATTCATCCTTCTTCAGCCAAGACAGTCTTGTGACCTCCACCCAGATTAATCCTATCTTTGGCAAAGACCTCCACCCATACCATGTTTAGCTAAGAAGATTTGTGACCTCTACCCAGATGATTCCTTCGAGTAATCTCCTGTAGCAAGAAGAACAAGAGCCATCCCCTGCCCTTCCTGACCACTGGCCCAAGGCAGGATGGAGGTTTTACTTCCTCAAAAGTTGGGGAGACAGAAAATATTTTTGCCATTTTTTTTAGGCCATTCCCTCTGCAACATTTCCTTTTGGGGGTGTCCTTTCACTCTGATTTTTCATACTTCTGGAGTTCTTTCATTGTTTCTTTCTCACCTGGAGCAGCTGTTGCTTATTTTTGGATTTTCTTTTGTTCAGATGAGGCCTCCCTTCTCCTTCTTCCCCCCATAAGGATGTATCTGTAGCATATATTGGGTTGAGAACCTTTAGATTTGCTTTGGGTGCTTTCATGGTGGTCTAGGTTCTAAATAGATGTCTTGGTTACAGATATCCTTATTGTAGTGGTTTTCTCAGTTGCTAGTTTGTTTTAAGGCTGTAGCAGTGGTGAGTTATGTGTGTGTGTGCAAATTCCCTGTCTCTTTTTGAAGATGCAGGATAGAAGTCTTTCTTTTTTTTTTATGCTTCTTAGTTTACTTATTTATTTTTCTATTGTTGAGGAATCATTGAGGATACAAAGACAAGGTAGAAGTCTTTGAAATCCTTTCTCTTTCCCCAGCCCTATCGTCCTCTTCTTCTTCTTCTTTCTTTTTTTTGAGACAGAGTTTCACTATGTTGCCCTTGGTAGAGAGTCAAGGCATCACAGCTCATAGCAACCTCAAACTCTTAGACTTGAGCGATTCTCTTGCCTCAGCCTCCCAAGTATAGGGTGACCAGACATCCTGCTTTTGGTGGGACAGTCCCAATTTTTAAAAATTTGTCCTGCATCCCGTGGGATTTTAAAAAAGACCCAATTTTTGGAAAGAATGCATGAAGGGGCAGGAGAATAGTAAGGGAATATATGGTTTTCAGCTGCTATATGGCTATTTCGCCAGGATATGAGTTTTATATTATTTTTGTTAATTTTATAATGTTAAACTGTAACAATAACAAGTAATTGTTGAGAAGTGATTATCGAGAACTGCTTATCAAAGTTTGTATTGTTGTCAGGCCCTGCCCCTACCCCACCCCCCATCAATGGTGTCCCACTTTACCAATGTTAAAATCTGGTCACCTTACCCAAGTAGCTGGGACTGCAGGAGCCCTCCACAATGCCTGGCTTTTTTTTTTTTTTTTTTTTTTTTGCAGTTTTTGGCCAGAGCTGGGTTTAAACCTGCCACCTCTGGCATATGGGGTTGGCGCCCTACTCCTTTGAGCCATAGGCACTGCCCACGCCTGGCTATTTTTTGGTTGTAGTTGTGCTTATTGTTTGGCAGGCCTGGATTGGATTTGAACCCACCAGCTCCGGTGTATGTGGCTGGTGCCCTACCGCTGAGCTATAGGCACTGAGCTGCTGTGGTCTTATTAACAGTGTGAATTGATTTGGCACACTCAATCACAAAGATTAGTCAAGTGAAGTATAAAGATTAGTCAGGTGAAGTATGCTGGTCCCAAGTTGCTCAAGCATGTTTCATGTCCTTCTGCTTTGGGGTATTTCCTGCTCACTCCAAAGCAAATGGAACCACCAGGCGGGCAGCACTGGGGAGGGCAGGTGAGCAGGGAGCTCATAGTCCAAGCACTCCTCAGTCTGCCGCAAGAGAAAGATTCAAGCCCCATTATCTGTAGAAGCCCCAGTGTGGTGAAGAAGCAGCAGCTCCTGAGAACTCTGGCTCAGTTCTCTCTTGGAAGCCATCAGTAGGGGAGAAGAAGAGGAGGAAGAGTCTGGAAGGAGGAAAGCTAGCACTCTGGTTGTTTTTTTCTCTCTCTCTCTGGAAGGCAGCCTTCTGAAATGTCCAGGTTATGGGGTCACACTGATAGATCCTCAGGATCTACTGGCCCTCCATGCCCCCCATAGTCTAGGCCAGAGTTGGGAAATGTTTCCGTGGAGACAAGCAAGATGAGAACTGAGGGGTGAAGTCCTTTAGGAAAGACAAAGGCACATGGTGGGTAGAAAAGCTATATGGTACCTGCTGTCTTGGCTCAGGTCTGTGGTGACAAGAAGTGCCCCAAAGGGGGTTGGCACCTGGTGCTTTGTCCTCGAGAAGCTCCCAGTTCATTGCAGCAGCAGCTTTGGGGCTCATGAGGTTAGAAATTCTCTCCAGCAGCTCGGAAGCCTGCTGAGGGAGGGAGATGTGAGAGAAGGAGAAACAAACTGTTCCACCCACCATTTTTACTGGACTCCAAGCCTTTGGGGGCTGACCTCTGCTGATATCTAGTTCCTCCTTTTTATGCTCCACAACTTTTCCCCATGGAATGCCTTGTAGGTTCTGGCACTTTTCCCTTGGAATTATACTTGATCTATGTTTGATTGTTTTTATTTTTCCTCTGAAACTTTTCTTTCCTTCTGAGACGATATGGTAGCTGGTGTCTCTGGTCAGCTGTCTTGTCTTTTTCTCAATATTTTTTCTAAATCTCTTCAAGCAATGTTAATAGGTGGCCAAAGTTGAGAACCTTGAATTTTGGGTCCTCAGCTGAAAGGAAAGTTGTATATGGGTGTGTGTGTGTCCTGTCTCTGTGACTAAATGATAAATTCTTACATGAAGACAGTGCCCACATTTTTGTGTCTTTTCCCACAGAGCTTAACTGAGTGTTGTACACAGTGGCTTCTCAATAGTTATTTAAATGTAAAGGCTTGGATGCATGGACATTGCCTCAGAAATCTGATCCACTTGAGATAGTGATGACTATTTTAAATATGTGGTAATGTAAAGACCCTTTTAGGGATATGGGGCTAGCTGAACCTGCCAAAATTATACTCAGCACCATTCTAACTGCTCAAAAAATGTCTAGCAGAAAAACCTTCCAGGCAATGAAAGGTAGAGGGTGTCTCAGAGTTTTTTTTGGGGGGGGGGACAGAGGGGATTGTTTTTGTCAAGTCTCAGATAAAGAAAATAGGGAAATCTTATTTTAAGCAAATTATTTGCTTTTGTGACTTGCTGGGGAGAATTAACTCACTATCTGGTTTTCCTTAGGGAAGTTAGACAAGATCATAGTGTTACTTGTTAAAATACTTTTAGAAGAATCCTCTACAATTATCCCTTGAAACACCATTATGATTCAAGTACCTGTGGGTCTGAACACCTCACTCTGATAAAGAAGGCTTGTTAGAGAAGCTACTAAAATCACCAAAATAGAGCAGTAAGCAAGAACAGGTCAGGAGAGGGTGGAACTGGAGTTTGATTAAAATCTATTACAAGCCATCTTTGCCAAATAGCACTGTTGTCCATAGATTTTATTTAAAAAAAAAAATAGAGGAGAAATCTGAATTTTAAAAAGTAATGAGCAAAAAGGTGGAATTATGGATCAAGAATTTCATTAAGAGATTAGACGGCACATCATAAGTTAGTGCTTAAAATACCATGAAAAATAGATTTCCTGCCTTACTTTCTCTTCTCTTTTCCTTCCTTTCTCTTCTTTCTTCCTTTCCTTCCTTCCATGAACACTAACTGAGCTAAGGAGAAAAACCTCATCATCTTCACAATACTCAAAGAAGTCTTGATTTAATCGGGGAGTGAGGAGATGGAACGGAAGCTCTGGCCCAAGTAGAGTCTGAGATGTGCCCCAGGACAGGGAGCATGAAAAGGAGGCTACATGTTCCAGAGAAGGGAGGATGGGTCTCAGAGTCTGGGAGGACATCTAAGGCTGTTTCACCCACGGCTGTGATGAGATCCTTACCCAATCCATGGTTCTATGGCCTCTTTTAAATATCTGTCAGATAGCTCTGGCATTCTTAAGACAGAACAACAAAATCTATATCTCAGTATTATTCAGGATTCCCTTGGCCATAGGAGATAGAAAATTGATACCCTGGTTGAAGCAGAAAAGGCAAGTGATGTGGAAAGGTCCAGAAAATAGGCCTGGCTTCAGGCAAGGCTGAATGTAGGTTTCCAACGACACCATTCTCTTTCTCTCTCTCTTTCTCTGTCTCTCTCTTTCTCTCCCCTCTGCTTCCTTCTATCTTGGCTTCTTTCTCAGGCATGCTTCCCCCTGCAAAGGCAAGATAGCCCCCACCAGCCCCCCCTCCTGTCCACTCAGCAACCCCAGTAGAAGACAGCATCTCTACTCGACTCATCCTGAAGTGTTTCACTAAGCCACTTGTGGCAGGGCTGGTCTTCACACTAACCACTGTGGCCCAGGGATGGAGTACCCTGATAGGGTAGGCCTGGGTTGCAGAAACACCCCCAGAACCAAAGGGTGGGTCAGCTTCACCCAGACTGCTGAGAGTGGGGCTGGAGTTGTTTCTAAAGCAGCATTCAGGGGCTAAGACTACAGGAAGGGGCAATGGGTTCTGGGCTGTCAAATCAACCAAAGTCCACTTTAGTACAAAACACATACTTGTGTAAATCAGAAGAAAAATCCATAGTAAAGGATAAAGGGGAAAATCTGAAGCATCCCCTATACTTACCACACAGATGTAATGAGCATAGTCGCACTGAAAATTTTTTCCCAGTTCCTAAACTAAACTGTGCCCCTCCCGTCTTTATGCAGTGACTCCTTCCTTGGTTACACAGAAGAGGTGACTCCCTTCAAACACAGAAGACAACCCTCCAGTGTCTGCAGACAGCTCTCCTGTCCCTGCCAACTCTTCTTTTCAGCCAGTTCTACCTGTGCTTCACTCGTCCTGGCTTCCAGACCCCCCTCTGTCCTGGTCGTGGACACTGTCCTGCCAGCGCTACTCTACTTTGTCCATCCCTCCTCCGCCCAAGCTGTAAGGACCCAGACCCTGATCCCTGACCAGGGTGGATGGGCAACACGTGGACTGTCATTTCTCTTGCTCTGTACACATTTTATTCACACCGCCTACTTCGACATTTGTGTTCTCAGCGGCTCTGACCCTCTGCTGGTTCAGGATGAGCCCAAAGTGCTTCCTATAACACCTTGCCTCCCCATCCCCCTCCATGGAATTCACAATTTGAATCCCAGCACGGGACATTACGTGAGTCTTTGCTAAGCTTTTTGGTTCATTGGTCCATTTTGGTTTTGCTTTCATTCCAGCCTGGGAGATCATTTAGAATCCCCTCCACCATTCTCACATCAGCTCTCTGACTCAAAGTACATCAGAGGCACTTTGGCCCATGGTGTGTGTCACAGGTGGGAGGGTGACTGGGCTGAGCCAAGAACAGCAGCACACAGAGTGTTGACCTTGGGCTGGCACCGACCTGTTAATCCAGCCTCTGGGGTCTGACGGTATAACCAGCCCTGGGTGCTTGAACTGTGCTGCCATCTACACTGTAATTCCCTGCCTGGTCACTAGGGAAATGGAGATGACCTTTAGGCTGGGTTGAAAGTGGGCAGAATCTCAATAGTAATGGAGAGTGGGGGATGGTTTTAGGAGTCAGCGCTCCACGTTAAAACATGAGAGAGGGAAAAGGCAGCCACTTTGAGAGAGAAGCCCCCAGAGCAGAGGAGTCAGGTAGAGAAGAAGCAGAAGATCATGGCCAGATCCCCGAGGGCCTGCATGTCAGGTAGGGAGTGGCCCTTTGTCAGGGCAGTGGGGAGCCAGCCCACCATTCAAAGTTTTTGGAGCAAAGGCCTTATGGGTTCAGAGCTGCCCATGGAGCACTCCTGGCTGCTGAGTGGGGGGAATCAGGCCACAGTAACAGACTAGAAACCGGTAGATAAAGGAGGTCAAAGGGCCAAATCTGGACTTAGTGGTAGCGGGGAGGAGAATGGGAGAACAGAGAGAAGACATTCTGGAGAGAAACTCACAAAGACATGGCAACTGTGTGTGTGTTGGGAGGTATAGGGTGTAAGGTAGCAAGAGAGAGGGAATACTTAATAATTCAGGATAACTCCAGGATTCTAGACTAGGGAAAACTGGAAAATATTAATACTTTGATAAAAGTTGGAATAATCAGAAAGAGCATTGCATTTGGGAAAGGAAACTGAAGGAAAAATTAGATTTTACACACGTCAGTTGGGGGGGAGGGGATTCAATTGATGAGGGGCAGGTGGTTAGAAAAGTGAGGGTGGGGAGTTTGTGGAGAAGTTGGAATTAGGAGGGAATTGGGTGGTTGTACAGAAATGAGAATGAAGTTACAGAACTGGTTGTGGTTAGTACAAAAGGTATATAAAAGCTGATGAGGGCTCTGGACAGGTGGGTTGTAACTGTAAAGTATTATTCAAGTGGAAAACTCTATTATTGGCATCAGAATTACATGTATGAGATAAGAAGATACCAAGAAATCCATGAAGGAGAAAAATAATATAGGAAGAGACCTGAGATACTGCAGATCATAGTAACCATAATTAATCAAGATTTCTTTCTTTTTTTTTTTTTGCAAATAATAGGAAACAATTTCAAGTCTGTTTAATAACAAAATGAATATATTGACTCAGATAACTGGTGGGTCCAGAGTAATTCAGGCTCAGATGTACTCAGTAGCTCAAAGATATTGGGACTTATTTCTCCTCTTCAGTTTATGCTGCTTCCTTATGGCTCAGGAATCTTCTCTTTATGATGACAAAATAGCTGCCAGGAGCTCCATTCTATCTTCTCCAGCAAGAACAATTTTCTCCTAAACAGTTCCAACAATGGGCCCTGCACCAGCCTGGCTCTGGTGTAGCTGACATTACAAGCTCATCTCTAAGCCAAACTCCATGTCAAGAGTTTGTTATGCTCTTGTGTGTAGAACTAAGTCAACCCTCATCTCTGGAGCTGCAAATGGAAAGAGTAATACCTCAACCACCAGGACTGGGAGGGAGCTGATTCCCTAGAAGAAAATTGGGGTGCTGTTCCCAGAAGAAGGTGGGATGGATGCAATAAAGACAATGACTATCTGCTAGAGGAACCAAGGGAAGACTTTCAAGGAGCGTGGTAGTCAACAGTGGCAAATGATCCAGAGAGGGTGAAGATGAGGAGAAGTGAATGGGCACAGACTTTAGACCTGGTGGCTGAGTCCGGCTTCTTTAAAAGATCACAAATAAGGGAGGAAAACAGATTTTAGTGAGTGAAAGGGTGAGTGGGAGTAGAAACACTATGGGCTAGGGTTTTCTATTTTAAAGAAGTCTATCAGTGAAAGGAGGCAGGAGACTAGCTGTCCCTGAATTCTGTCCCATAATCAATGAGGGAGACATTGTGATAGGAACTGGAGAGCTGAGATTCATAACTCCTAGTCTATGTCCTCAAGAAGTTTGGAGAAGAACAGATAGTCATAAATGAATGAATTATGGGGAAGAGAAGTACTTGGTGACTCCAAAGTTTCAGAGCGAGAAGGTCCAACTGTGAGAGGCTGATACTGAGTCCGAAAGATCACACAAGAGAGAATGATGAAATCGATCTGGGGTTGTCAGGGAAGGCTTTTCAGGAGAGGTGGCACCTGAGCTGGGTTTGCAGGATAAATGGGAGTTCATTTTAGGAAGCAAAATGGGGAAAGGCATGCCAGGCAAAAGCAAGCACTCCCTAAGAGGCTCATAGGCGCACACTGGCGGAGTGACAAGCACCCAGGAGAGTCGAGGAGGTGGAGAAAGCCTGTGTCATATGCTGAGCCCGCGCTGGGCAGAGGCAGGCACGGGTTTCAAGTCAGGGAAAGACAATGTCAGGTTAGCACGCTAGAAGAATCTCCCTGGACTCAGTCTGGCTGGGAGCTGAGAGGAGGACCAGCTCAGAGGATATGTTGACAGTCATGGGAAAGAAAAGGAGTGACACAGTCCAGCACAAAGACAGGGACAGGGAAGAGGGGAGAGAGGAGGATCACCTGGAGAGAGATATCCCATAGCACTTGGCAATCATGGAATGGGGAAGTGAGGAGGAGAAAGGTTTGCAGATAGGTGATGGGGACGAGGGAAGGCAGAACGGAGTCCCTGGGGAGGGAGACACCGTGCAGGTGAAGAGCTGCTGGTGGGAGGACAGTCCCAGGCAGGCAGGGAAGGCAGGCTCCAGACACAGGTGGGGGCAGCGGCAGGCTGAGCATCCAGAGGGGAGGAAGGATGGAGAATAAGGATGAGAACAAGGATGAGAACCCACAGCAATACCGACGAGGGCCGGAGAACAGGGGGAGAGCTTTCATTTTCTCCATTAAGAAAGCAGTGATCTCACCTGTCGGGAGTGCGTGGGCTGCAGATTTCCCTGCGGGGAAATGAGGACAGTAAGTAAGAGAAGCCATCAATCACTGAGTCACTCAGTCGCCCCCATGCCCCCCCCCCATTCTGCCCTGGCCTGGGCCTTCATTAAGCAGCACCAATGGTTCCCAGGTGGGGGCGGGATGCCTGTTCCAGCCTCCAGCATCCCAGGAACTTCTTTGAATCCTCCCCCAGCATCTGACTGGGGGGTCGAGAGTGAGCCCCCAGCACGGGTGTTTCAGAACATTTCGGTATAGAAGGTTTTGAAATGTCTTATACCCCCCACACAGCAGAGCATCAGTGAGGTACATGGGACCGAGTCCCGGAACTTGCGCTGGTGTGGGAGAAGATGGGGTGGAATCATTTGCAGAAACTGGGTGGGTGTGAAGTGACTCAGGAAAGGAGGACAAGGAAGAGGTGGCTGTGCCCGCAGATACAGGGACAAGCGGGGGCGCCTCGTCTCACATCCAGCAGATACGCCTCTTTCAAGCATCACTAGGCCAATCCCCATCCCCGCCAGGCCGTCCTTTTTATAGCTGTTTTTCCCTTAGTATTTTTCTTGATGTTCACCTTAGGCTGTGGCCACCAGCATCAACATAAAGGGTAACGAAATGCTATTTGCCAGTGACCACGCAAGAGACTTAGAACTACAAAGGCTGAGCTGAGGATAACTGGGCTTTTCGGAAACATCATGGCCATAAAGGCGAGGAATCAAAATAGGGAGGCAACAAAGAGCAAGGGAAAGGCACCGGGTAGCTTCGAAAGTTGCAGCAGTTTGTGTGCAGCACTGCCCTCTGCTGGTCACAGACAGACCTGCAGCTGCATCCTTCTCGGTTGGTGAGTAAAGACGACACAGGTGAGCAGGGCTTCCAAGTCATTATAGGTAAAGATGCACTATCATTAAATCCACACGTATGACTCTTTGGGGACAAACTGACCTTGCCACTTTAGGCTTGAGAGATTTTTCCAGTTAACTATGTTCAAATAAAGACACATATGGTCCAGGAAAAATACTAAGGCCTTGAAAAAGTTTCCCTGGAAAATATTTTGATGTGCACATAATGGCTACAATCACCTGGAAAAAGCCACGGACGAGGAATTCTTTCCCGGAATTAATGAATGAATTTTCAAAAGATGTCTGGTAATTCTATGTTGTTTAATAATAATGGTCAACATTGCCTGGCTTTAGTGGCTCACGCCTGTTACCCGAGCACTATGAAAGGCCAAAGTGGGTGGGTTGCTTGAGCTTGGGAGTCTGAGACCAGCTTAAGCAAGAGCAAGATCAGTCTCTGTTAAAAACAGAAAAACTAGGGCAGTGCCTGTGGCTCAAAGGAGTAGGGCACCGGCCCCATATGCCGGAGGTGGTGGGTTCAAACCTAGCTCCAGCCAAAAAAAAAACAACTATAAAAATAGAAAAACTAGGCAGTCATGATGGCAGATGCCTATAGGCCCAGCTGCTCAGGATTCCAAGAGTTTGAGGTTGCTGTGAGCTAAGATGATGCCAGGACATTCTACTCAGGGTAACAGTGAGACTCTGTCTCAAAAAAAAAATAATAATGGCCAACATTTATTGAACATTTATAGTTACTGGCACCTTCTGTGCATTACATCAGTTAACTTTCACAACCACCAGGTGAGAAAAGAACTGTTATCATCTGTACCTCATCTGTACCTTACATACATAACTGACATACAACGAGTCTAAGTAGCTGGCCAAGATCAGAAAACTTTGGCAGAACAAGGGATTAAACTGAGAACTATTACACAGCCTCCTTGGTAAGGTCATGCAACTGCTTTATTATATACACTTCAAAATGTATAATTGCTCCAACATAATATATATTTATTTTGTGCTCCTATAATGGTACCAGCGAGGTGTTTTTGTGATTGTGTACCTCTCCTCCAGGCACTTCAATTAAAGATTTCAGACCCCTTTGGACTTGGGGGTTTGGAGTGTCTGGATCTGGACATTGTCATACACCCAGAAGACGAGAGGAAAGCAAGGAGAAGGCACTCCTGCTTCTTATAAGCTGTGGCTGACAGTCCTACAGGAAGAACTTAGCCACACTTAGATGCCAAGGGGGCTGGGAAATGTAGTCTCTGGCTAGTCTGCCCCTTTCCAGCACCAGTTCCACACCATGCAAGGTGAATCCAAGATTCTGGTGGTCAGCCAATCATCTTTGCCCTCCCTCTAGTAAGTGTGACAGGATAGTTCACTGACTCAGGCCACACCTTTGGTTACTACCCTAGGTGAGGGCCACACCAAGACCCTGGGACTGGGGTCTTTTAGCAAGGATCTTTGTAAGGCGCTTTCCCTGTTGACAAAGCATTTTAACACCTATTATCCCATTTAATCCTTAACTCCTGTGAGGCAGGTTAATTACCTTCATTGCACAGCTAAAGAAAATGGGCTGAACAGGTGGCATGCCCAAATTCCCACAGCTGGGACTTGACCAATTCTCACTGCCAGATCCTGGAAATAGTGGCTGTTGCTAAGCTTAGGTGGAGCTTGACCAAAAAGCTTCATGGTGGGGAGAGAAGAGTGGGCAGAGCTGTGCGCAAGAAATCCATGGCCTGAATTGACACTGCTTATTAAACCTGGTGACTCTGTCCAGTCTCTGCCAGGAATTCTGAAGTTGGAAAAAGTTGAGAGAGAAGGGTGGCAGTAAAGGGAGGAGAAATAAATAGAGGTTGCTGGAGAAGGGGCGAGGTTCTCAGAATTTTTCTTATCTTCCTCCTTGATCAAATGTCACAGAACATAATAGAACTGTGGCTTTCATTTCACAATTTAATGATTTATATTGTAGATTTCATTTACCTTGGACAATTAAGTCATGTTCTTTATAGAGACTTTTTCCTCTGGAAGGTTAGGAGGGGTCTTCACTCCCCTCCTCTTCACCCCTATCGGAACTCTTAGTCTTATTAGGCCCTCTGATAAGAATTTAGTAATGAGGGACTATTGTTATTTTAATTCTCACCAAGCTTTCATTCTGGGTTAGTTTAAATATTTAAAGTTTTTATATTTTTATTGTAAAATATTTAAAACATACAAAAAGGAGATACTCAACAACTAATTTTAAAATGTTAGCATTTTCCAAGTATATTTGTGTTATTGATTTCTAAATTAAGTCTATCATGTTAGGAGACTATCCTTTGTTTGCATTCAATTATTTTACATTTGCAAAGGTTTGTTTATAGCACAGAATATGGTCTATCTTGGGGAACGTTCCGTTGCACTTGGAAAGAATGAGCATTCTGCTGTTGTTGGGTGAAATGTTGTATGTGTATATGAATAACATTCAGGTCAAGTTTGTTGTTAGTGTTTTAGGTCATCTGCAACTTGCTGATTTTATGTCTACTTACCAGGAGAGGAGTTTTGGCATCTCCATCTATAATTGTGAAAGTGTCTATTTCTCCTTTGAATTCTTTCCATTTTTGCTTAACATATTTTAAATTTCTGTCATTAGGTGGATGCTCACTTAAGATTATGTCTTCTTGGTGAAATAAACTCCTTATTATCAATATTATGAAATATCCCTCTTTATCTCTGAAATAGTCCTTGCTCTGAAATCTACTTTGTTTAACAATAACATAGCCACTCCAATAAGGTGTATTTTCTCTATACTTTTAATTTATCTCTGTCTTTAAGTTTAAGGATATATTCTTATATTCTATCTTCTACTCTGATTTTTGTTCTTCTGTTTTCCATTTCATGCCTTCTTTTTTTTTTTTTTTTTTTTGTCTGGGGCTGGATTTGAACCCACCACCTCTAGTATATGGGGCCAGCACCCTACTCCTTTGAGCCACAGGTGCCACCTATCATGCCTTCTTTTGGATTATTTAAACATTTAATATTATAATTTGATTAACCTGTGTTTGAATAAATAGTATTCCTTTGATGTTCTGGCTACACCTTTGGTTTTTTGGTGTTGTTTTTTTTTTCAATTTTTCATGCGCCAGGGTTCATACCTAAACTTTCACACTCTATTTAGAGATAATATTTTATCACTTCAAGTAAAATATAGAAGACTTACAACCATATTATTTCCTTTACCTTCCCCCCTACATTTACATATATTGAAATTTACGGTGTTCAATTTTATGGTTCTTATTTTCAGTAGTCATACATATTTTAAGTAACTGAACAGGAGAGAAATAATTTTTATTAACACAGATAATTACTATAACTATTGCTCTTCCGTCATTCTCAAAGTTACAAGTTTTTCTCTGACAATGGCTATCTTTAGCCTGAAGAACATCTTTCAGTGTTTCTTTTAGAGCAGATTTGCTGCAATCAAATTTTTTTTTTTTTAATGACAAGAGACCCCATGGGAACCATGACTGGCATCCACCATTGAATCAAAAGCACACAAGAAAAAAGGGGGAAGGAATCCCTAAAATTCACCCCCATATAAGTTGCTTTTTCAAATTATGACTTCATTTCTCAATTTGTCTGTTGTTCATTACTTTTCAGAGTCCTCTGATAATTGTCTTTTTTACTTTCTTTATTATTTTTAGCTATAATCAATGTAATATTCTGTAATGGGCTTACTATATCTTGGCCCAAGTCTGCTTGTTTCTGTCTTTGGTTTAATTTTTCCTTTTTTTGGTCTGGCTTTTTTTTTTTTTTTTTTTTTTGAGACAGAGCCTCAAGCTGTTCCCCCTGGGTAGAGT
>NW_003852412.1:13934004-13940131 GCF_000181295.1 Otolemur garnettii
GTTTGGCGGGTCCGGGCTGGGGATTCGAACCCACCACCTTAGGTGTACGTGGCTGGCGCCTTAGCCGGTTGAGCTATAGGCGCCGAGCCTGGTCTGGCTTTTTAAGAAGGAAACTTAGATAATTGATTTGAGATTTTTTTCTTTTCCAACATAAGCATTTAAAGCTATAAATTTCCCTCCAAGCACAGCTTTAGTTATATCTCACAAGTTTTGATATGTTGTATTTTCATTATCTTTCAGTTCAAATCATCTTCTTTGATTTCTGCTTTGACCTATGAGTGTGTTAGAAAATGCATTATTTAATTTATACATATTTAAAGGTTCTCTAAATATCTTTTTTGTTATTGATTTCTAATTTAATTCTGATTAGGTTATAGAACATATTAAGTATAATTTTAATCCTACTAGGGGGACTTCTGATTCCCAAATAGTGGTGTAGACACAAGCTATGTCTCTTCCCCCCACAGAAAACCAAAAACAAATGTACAGCACCAAGATTACACCAATAATACCCTAGAACTAAAATATAAAGATGAGTTAGTTCCTGGGGCAACAGACAAGTAAAAACACTCTGAGCAAATGGCACAAGAGTAAGATTTTCATGTCTGTGATGCAACCTTTCCCCAGTCAGCCTTGCACCAAGTGCACAAAAAATTCCCCCCAATTCATGGTTTCTACAATGGAAAAAGTGAAATTGAAGTGGACAGCTCACTTCCCCACAATCTTGAGTTCTTTGGCAGGACTTTCCATGCCTCGTCCCATAAGAAAGGTTCATGACAGCCTGGGAGAAATATGCCTGAGGACAGCTAGAGACAAAGACAGGAGGTGGGACTACCATCCTCCAGAGCTCTGAAAACTGCTCTGTAACTCAGCCAAAGAAGACGCCAAATCAGAGTGATCGTTCAGCAGTACCATGCTGTAGGAGGTATATTCCACATGTTCCCTGAGCAGGGACCCCTTCCTCAGTGTTAGGATATCCCCTTTGGGACACTCCCATTCTGGACAAGCAGAGGCAAACCTGAGGTTTAGGCACCATCTAGTGCTAAAAAGGAGGCAGTGACCTAGTGGGAAAAAAATATAAGAAATTCAACAGGTAAATTACAAAGAATCTCTAGGCAAACATAACCAATAAAAACTGAAACAAGCCAAACAGCAAAGACAATAATAACTAACTAATCTTTCGATGCAAAGACATAGACGTAAATCCACAAGAAACAACAGCAAACAGGGAAGCTTGACCTCCTCAAATGGACAAAACAAGGAACTAGTAACTGACCCTTATGAGACAGTGATACGTAAGCTCTCTAACCAAGAATTCCAAATAGCAGCTTTAAGGAAATCAGTGATCTCCAAGATCACATAGAAAAGGAATTCAGAAATTTATTAAAGAAATGTAACAAATATATTGAAATAATAATAATAATAGAAACTGGAAATTTTGGAATGGAAAAATAACACTTCCTGAACTAAAAAATTCACTGGTGGTTCTCAACATTCAATGGATCAAGCAAAGGAAAGAATCAGAGAACTTGAATTCAGGCTGTATGAAATAACATAGTCAAAGGAGAAGAAATTGAGCAGGAGCAAGGGGTGGAAAGCTTATTCAAAGAAATAATAACAGAAAACTTTATAAAACTTGAGAAAGATGTAAATATATAGGTACAGGAAGATCAGAGAACACCAGATTGACTCAGCCCAAATAAGATTACCCTGATGCATATAATAAACTCTCAAAGGTCAAAGACAAAGAAAGGATCCTAAAAAAACTATGAGAGGAAAAAAAAGCAAATAATATAAAAGGAATACCCAATTTATAACAGACTTCTCAATAAAAATGATATGGTAGCCCAGGGGGGCATGGGTTGACATTTTCAAGGTATTAAAAGAGAAAAACCCAACTGCCAAAGAATACTTTTTCCGGCATATCTAACCTTAAAATATGAAGGAGAGACAAAGTCCTCCCCAGATGATCAAAAGGTAAGAGAATTTACCTCTACTAGATGCATCTTACAAGAAATGCTAAAGGGAGTTCTTCAGTATGAAAGAACAAAACACTAGTATGCAAAAATAAAACTATAAAACCCACTGGTAAAGTTAAGTATACAGACAAACCCAGAATACTCCAACACCATAATTTTGGTGAGCGACCCACTTATAACTTTAGTATAAAGCCTAAAAGACAAATCTATTAAAAACAATAATAGCCACAGTGACCTTTTAAGAGATAGGCAATAGAAAAATATGTATTAATAAATTGAGATAGACAAAAGCCAAAATGTAATCAGGGTAGAATTAAGGTGTGGAGCTTGTTTTAGTTTTTCTTTATTTTTTTTTATTATTATTTTTAAAAATTTTTTGAGACAGAGCCTCAAGCCCTGGGTAGAGTGCTGTGGCATCACAGCTCACAGCAACCTCCAACTCCTGGGTTCAAGCAATTCTCCTGCCTCAGCCTCCCAAGTAGCTGGGACCACAGGCACTCACCACAACACCTGGCTATTTTTTGGTTGCAGCTGTCATTGTTGATTGGCGAGCCTGGGCTGGATTTGAACCCGCCAGCTCAGGTGTATGTGGCTGGTGCCTTAGCCGCTTGAGCCACAGGTGCCAAGCCAGTCAGTTTTTCTTTGTTTTTATTCTGTGATCAGCTCTATCAAATGTATTGAGACTTGTTTTATGGCCAATGCACTTATCTAACCTAGTGAATATTTATGTTCACTTGAAAAAAAGATGTTATTCTGCTGGTTTGGGGAGTGATGTTCTATAAATGTTAACTAGGCCAAATATGGTTCAAATATTCTATATTACTACTGAGATATAGAATAAAGATAACTCAGAAAGGCAAGTGTCTCTTTTATTTTTGACAGTAATCATTATCTTGAAATCTATTTTATTTGATATAAATATAACTATTCTAGTTTTTATGATTATTATTGGTCTAGTATATCTTTTTCTATCCCAGCCATTAACTTTTCTGAGATTATGTATTTAAAGGGAAAAGTGGATTTTCTTATAGGTAACACTTGTTGGGTCTTTATGGTTTATCTAGTTTGACAATCTCTGCCTTTTATTTTCCGTGTTTGACCATTTATATTTAATGTGATTATCGATAAAGTTATAACACTTGCTATTTTGTTTTCTATCTGCCACAATTAATCTTTGTTCCTTCTTTTTCATCTTTTCCTACTAACTTCCTTTTCCTTCCTTCCTTTCTTTCTTTCTTTCTTTCTCTCTTTCTCTCTTTCTCTCTTTCTCTCTTTCTCTCTTTCTCTCTTTCTCTCTTTCTTTCTTTCTTTCTTTTTGACAGTCTCACTCTGTTGCCCAGGCTAATATGTCATGACATTAGCCTACCTCACAGCAACCTCAAACTCCTAGGACCAAGCAATCTTCCTGCCTCAGCCTTCCAAGTATCTGGGACTACAGGTCCTGCCACAGCTCCAAGCTGACTTTCTATTTTTAGTAGAGATGGAGTCTTACTCTTGCTCAGACTGGTCTCAAACTCTTGAGTTCAAGCAATCCTACCATGACCTCCCAGGGTGCTACAGGATTACAAGTGTGAGCCACCACATCCAGCCTTTCCTATTACTTTCTGAATTTATTGAGCATTTTTTATATTCTATTATGTCTTCTTTAATGGCTTCTCTATAGCTTATTCTCTTTCTGCAAACTTATTTTCATAGAGGTTGTTCTAAAGTTAACAATATGAATCTTTAACGCAACACAATCTATATTCAAAAATTATTACATTACTTTACAGCTATATATTTCTACTTCTTCCTTACATCTTTTGTATTTGTCATACATTTACTTCTATATATGTTGTAAACCCCATATACAGTGTTATTTTTGTTTTAAACAATCAAATAATATTTTAAAGTAAGTTTAAAAATTAGAAATGAGTATATTAAGTCACATATTTGCCATTTCTGGTTTTCTTTATTCCTTTGCACAGATCCAAATTTCAATCTGATGTTACTTCTTTCAACTTGAAAAATATCCACTTTTACCTCTCTTTTAGTGTAAGTCTGCTGGCAATGAATCCACTCTGCTTTTGTTTCCATGGAAAATGCCTTTAGTTTTTGTCTTTATTTTTAGAAATATTTTTTCTGTATATATATTTTAGATTAATAGTTTTCGGCACTTTAAATATAGCATTCAATTTTCTTTTGGCTTTCATTGTTTCTAATGATAAGTCAGTATAATTTTTATCTTTGTTTTGTGTGTGTGTGTGTGTGCACGTGTGTGTGTGTTTTCTGGCTATTTTTGAGATTTGTATCTTTGTTACTTATTTCCAACAATTTGATTATAATGCATTTTGGTGTGATTTGTCTTTATCTCACTTGGGTTTTGCTGAACTTCTTGGATCTGTGAGTATGTAGTTTTCCTCAAATTTGGAAAAATTTGGCCATATTTCTTCAAATATTACTTCTGAACTTCCCCTGCCCCACCCTCTAACCTTTCCTGGGACTCTAGTTGCACGTAATATCCCACAAGTCACTGGGTCTGTGTTTATTTTAGGTGGGAACATACCAAGCCCTCTCTCCTCCCCTCTCCTCCTTTCTTTTATATCTATTCTTGCATATTTATTGTTCCTTATGAAATTTAAAGTTAGCTACTAATTAAAAGAAAATTCTGTTGATATTTTAAAAATTATATTTATAAATCAGCTTAGGGGTAATTAACATTTTTCTACCACAGCTTTCCATGCTTAATTAGGGTTTGTTTTTACACATTTTTCAAGTCTTCTTTTGCATCACTGGGTAGCATTTTAAAGTTTTCTTTATATAGATCTTAAATATTTCTTAATATATTTATTTTTAGATGTTTTATATTTTTGTTATTGTGGCTATTGCAAATAAGGTATACTTGTTATTATATGTTCTTAGAGGTTATTGTTTTTATGCAAGAAGGCTATTGCTTTCTCTATGTTAATCTTGTCTTAACCACCTTACTGTTTTTCTATTATTGTTTTCCATTCATTGCTTATTATATTTTTCAGGTGTACATAATAATATCAAAAATGGCACTTTCTTAAATTTGTATGTTCTTCTTCATAATGTCCTGATATTGCTTTGTCTTTTATTTTTTCTCTCTTTTTGAATATTTTAAACATAATTATTTAAAGTTATTTCTGCATTGTTCCATTATCAGTGGTTTATGGAGCATAAATTTACCCAGCCATTTCATCTGTATTTCAAGATAGTTCCTTTCTTCATGTAACTAGACATATTTTACCATGAGCTCATCTTCAGTAGGAATAGTTTCCTGCTGAGTCCCATGAGCCTGTATTGTGCAGGCTCATTCTGTATCATTTGGTTCACATTTGCCTTGCTGTGTTCATTCTTAGATAATTTTTATGTTTATTTTTTGACTATAACTTCCTTTAGTTATGGTTAAGAGTAATTCTGAGTAACACCCACACATGGTACAATTCTGGAAATTTGACTTCTGGAGGTCTACTCTTTCACCACCCACAAAGTTGGGCAGATGGTCAAGTTCCTGCTGCATCCTTAGACCTGTGGGCAGAGTTTTTCTAGTCCTTATTTCATGGAAAGAACAGCACTTTCTGGCTTTTTTTCAGAGGTCAGTTCTGCTTCTTATCACCTACAGGCCAGAGGCTTAATCCTCTCTTCCTAGGGTTCTTAAAACCTATCTTCTATGCCAGCACCTGCTTCTAATATCCCTATGGACCATTTGCTTCTGTTGCCTGATCAAATCCATGGGCATGATTTCCTACTTCTTTCTTAGGACCCAGGAAATGTCCTTGTTTAGCTTTGAGTTTGGCTGTGAAATTATAATGACAGCAAAGCAATAATAACATTTTCTTGTTATATTTTACCACAAATATATGTGGGTTTTCAGCATGATGGGAAACTTCTCACATCAGTTCAATTGACCAGGATTTCCTGATGGTCTTTTAAGTAATGCTTGAAAGACCATCAGGCTTTTACTTTATTTCATTAAGTAAAGCACATTCCTTTCCTGTCACATGTAGGAATATGTAACTTCAGAATTTCTTGGGCCCCCAGCAAGTATAAGATTCCAATTGTTCCTATTCAATTCACTCAGCAGCTTTCCCCATATCCTCCCTTCTACTCTTTTTCTTTTCTTTTCTTTTCTTTTTTTTTTTTTT
>NW_003852412.1:13940512-13953191 GCF_000181295.1 Otolemur garnettii
GCCCGGCTATTTTTTGGTTGCAGCCGTCATTGTTGTTTGGTGGGTCCGGGCTGGGGATTCGAACCCGCCACCTTAGGTGTACGTGGCTGGCACCTTAGCTGGTTGAGCTATAGGCGCCGATTGAGCATTTATTTTGTGCCAGGAATTGAGCTTGTTATCTGGCATATAAAACTGAATGAAGTGAGGTCTCTTTCTTGTAAGACATCACTCTCTCTGGTAAAGAGTCAGGGGTCAATTTTAATGCACCACAGTAAGTACCTGAAATAGAGACAGGGGCAGTGCATTTTTTGCAAATAGAGATGACAATGTGTCTGTCTTTTTCTTTTCCATGTCCTGGAAATAATGAAGAAAAGTGAGTGGGAGAAAGAGCACTGTCCTGGAGTCAGGACACTGTGGGGTCAGGACTCCTGGCTACTGCTGCTTCTTGCTCACCAACCTGAGACGCCCTTCAGACCCCATCTGCCTGAGGTCCTGACTCAGCAGTTCTGGAGTGGGTCTCAAGCACCTGCATATTTAGAAACTTCTGTAGGTGACTTTAATATACAGTTCAGATTGAAAACTATTGCCCTAGTTATACGACTTTGGGTAAATCACTTTAATTCTTATTCCTTCTGTGTCTCAGTGTTCTCAACTATAAAACCAAACAGGTCATTTTCAGATCTAGAAATCTACTCTAACACATAATAGTTGCCCAGGAGAGGGCTATTTTCCTAACAGTTGTTATTGTTACTAATACTATTATGTAATCTCACTAATTCTTAGAAGCTTACATAGTATATTTACTGAGGGAAGAGTATCAGTAAACTCAAATGGAAAGCAGACTAGGCTTTCTACCATCCAATGCTGTAATTTAGCTTCCCCAAATTAGGTTATGGTAATTGATGTAACAGCTTTCCCAGCTGATGACCTGCCTTTACACACTGTGTTATAAAGTAATGAGGCTGAGTTTTACGGTTTGTGGAATCAAACTTACTGATTTACAGTCACACCTCAGTAGTGTGTGTGGGTAGGCACAAGAGTGCGAACAGTAATTGTTAGTGAACCGAGTTGGAGGACGACAGAGAGGAGCACAGAGGCCAACGTTCCAAATGTTTCTCATTAATTATCTTCAAAACAATCTCCCAGCCTAAAAGCCCCAATTAGGAAGCAACACATGGCTTAGAAAGCCGTGGTGGTAAATTTCCTGACGTATTGGTTTTCCCTTTGGGAATTAGTGTAATGCAATGGGAAAAAAATGTAGTCTCTGGAGCCAACCAGACTGGGTTCAAATTCTGGCTTTACCACTTAACAGCTTTATGACACCGGGCAAATTACTTCACTTTGTGCCTCAGTTTCCTCATCTGAAATATGGAGATAATGGTAATAATGGCACCCAAAAAACTACTGGGGATTAAATCAGTTAATACATGCACACAGCACTTAGAACAGTGTGCCTGGAACATGCCAACATTCAAGTCTTGGGTGTAACTATTTGCATCCATAGGAGTAAATATAGAAGAAAGTTGAGGCAAATGTCAGGCTTGTCATTTGGGGTGTGGATTAGCCTTGACTGAAACCCCTACATGGCACTGTCTAATCCTTCTGCATGGAAAGCCAGCCTTGCCTGGGGCATAAGCTCAGCCATGGATGGCCAGATTGGTAAGACCTGGACTGAGGCTCCTGCAGACGAGCTCTCAGCCCTGACCAAAGGATGCTGGGTCAGGCAGCTGTTGGCTGTCTTTCCCTCTATCTTTCTTTCTGGTCTCTTCCTCATTCCTGTCTGTCTTCCTCTCTCACATTTTTCCTCTTTCCTCCAACCCAGACCTTTACTCCATCAGCTTCACGTCTGGGCATTACTTGGCCTAGAGATCACCTTGAAGGGTTGTTTCCTGGCCGTTCATTTCAGCCTCCCCCATCCAAGGTGGGGCCTTTGTGCTTAGTTCCTCTTCTCCCTCCCAGGAGGTGGTGGGGACTTGCCTGTGGATGGGCCTCCTGGTTAGGAAGGGGTGGGTGGCCATTTGGGTTTGCTATTCCCTGGCAAAGCCTTTTCTCACACACATGTTGCTCAGGGCAGTTTTCAGAATGCAGACATGCCAAGCTGGCTTTACCTCTTATTAACTGGGACTAAGGAATCAAGACCACTTAGGTTTTAATTAAAAGAACATGATGATTGGGGTAAACTGTGCGGCAGTAAGAAACAGGAACAAAGTAAAAAGATTAAAGCCATGCTTCATTCTCACTGGAAAGTTCAATGTTTTGCGTTTATTGAGTTGTTACTGAGTCCTTCACATTATCTCTAAAGAGGAGAACAAAACCAGACCATGTGGGCAAACTGACTAAATCCTCTCCTATGACAAATTCTTCTTAGCAACTGGTTTTCATAAAGTTGAGAAGCAGTGTGATGTTGTGTAAAGGGCAGGGAAGGGACACTCATTTTTTATTTTAATAATTTTTTTGACCTCTAAAATTACAAGCTTCTGTACTCTCATTTAGCCCTACTTTGATATATACCTTTCCAAACACAGAACTTCCTGGAGAAATCTGAAGCTGATGAGAAGCTAGGGGCGGGGGTTGCTGCATTACTTTCTTGGGGCTGCTGTAACAAATCATCAGTGATTAGGCAACTTAGAACAACACAAATGTACCATTTTATAGTTCTACAGTTGAAAAGTCCAAGATCAAGGTGTTGGCATGGGCTGCTGCCTCTGAAGGCTCTAGGAAGAGATCTGCTCCAAAGCTCTTTCCTAACCCTGGTAGTTCCTTGCTTATGGTGGCAGAACTCTAATCTTCATGGGGTGTGTTCCTGTACGCATTTCTATATCCAAGTGTCCCCTTTTTATAATGACACCAGTAATATTAGACCACCCAACTCCAGTGTGACTGCATCTTAACTAACTACATCTGCAACAATCCTACTTCCCAATAAGGTCATATTCTAAGATACTGGAAGTTAAGACTTCAACATAGGAATCTGGGGACGATACAATTCAACCCATAACAGCCACAGCTATACCCTACAGACTTCAGTTCCATAAAAATGGAGATCTTCTTTGCACAGTCTATGCCACAACTCAACACTTAAGTGCCCAGCAGCTACTCATCTGATAGAACCACCCTGATGCTAGTTCTCCATGTACAGGAAATGAGGCCAGGGACTGAATCATGCAGGGTGTGGAAGACCATGTGAGCATTTTGTACTTCATCTCAAGAATAATGGGGTGTAAATATCAATTTACAAACCAGAGAAGGGTGATCAGCTTCCAGAAAGAACCTTCCAATTTTAGTGTTGAGAAATAGAATGGAGTTGGGACAAGGCTGTTGCAGGAATTCAAGCAAGAGCTAGGCCTGAACCTCAACAGTGTTAATGGCAATGCAGGAAAAAGGCTTGGAGAAATAGCTGTGATTTACATACTGGGTCCCTAGGGAGGAGGGACCTAAAGTTTGCATTATTTTATCAGAGAACTGCCATTTGGGGATTGTTGGCAAAGAGAATTGTCATTTGGGTTTTGGGACATGGGCGCTGTAATTAATTTTGGCACAGATTCCATTATTTTCAAGGAAGCCACCAGATAAACTCTCTGGTTGCAACAAAGTAAAGCAACGTGGTCTTGGAATAAATGGTGAGGACTTCCATAAATGTGTGGAAGCTGCAGAGTGAGGTGGTAACTGGGGAAGAGTTAGAAGTTTTCTGAAGTAAGTACTTAGACTGATTATTGCTATTCCCATGTATTAGGTTCCTATTTGCTGCTGCAACAAAGTATCTCACAGCTTAGAATGCCACAAATGTGTCATTGCACAGCCCTGCAGGTCAGAAGCTGAGGTGGTTCTCTCAGGGTTACAGTCGAGATGTGGACAGTGCTGCCTGTGCTTTTCTGGAGGCTGTAAGGTTCTCCTGCCCTTCCAAAGCTGCCCACATTCTTTGGTTCTGTTTCAGACACACAGACCTTTAAGGCCAGCAGCAGGACATCTCTCTGGCCCTGCTTCCTCTTATACTTTTAAGAGGAAATGCATCACATTGAGCCATCCAGATAGTCCAGGGTATACCTCTGTCTCAGGGTGAGCTGATTAGCAAGATTAATTCCATGGGAAACTGTAATTCCCACCTGCCATGTAGCCTAACGTATTCACAGGTTCTGACGATAAGTATGTGCTTATCTTTGGAGGCATTTACACCCTATATAATGTTGAAATTAGTATAATGGGGGGAATTGTTGAGTTGAGGAGTGCCTTTATCTTACTGGGCCCTGGTGAATTGAAGAGAGGTTTCTTCTGGAAGCGATGGCAATTCCCAAGGCCAGTTGTGTAGCATACATAGGCCTGAGGCCAGAGGAAGGACACGTGGCCTAGTGCTCTCTGGGGTGGAGAGTTGGGGGTCCAGATCCAGTGCTGGCATGATCTATTTGAAAGATTCTTGTTGAGTGGGCAGCTTGAGAGGAGCTAGACAGGGCCCTGAGGTTGAAGTTTTAGAGCCTCCAAGAGGAACATATGGAGCCACTTCAGTTATCCCCCAGGAACTCAGGAAGCACCTCGGGAAGCACTCTGGGCAGCGAGTTAAGTTTCCAGGAATCAGTGATGGGTTGGGGCTAGGGGGTCACATCCCCACTTGCAGTGAATCTGTCTGTGGGAAAGGCACTTCCTGGAGAAATGAGTTAGGAGACAGCCTGAGGTGAACGGGGAGGCTGGAGTACGGTGGTGGAACCACAGTGGCAGGTGAGAGCGACAAGTGCCACTGGGCTGCATCTCTCAGGATGCCCAGACATGGTAGGGGGAGACCTGGGTGGCAGGCCAGATGTGCTGATCCCAAGTAGATGGGATCTGAATGTTCAAAAAAATAAGCCTTTGTTTTAAACAGCTGACGCAGTTATCCAGGTGTGGGTTGGAAGGCGGTGCCTGGGACTTAGAGAGAAGGGGCGGGGGAACCGGTCGTGGACGGTGAGGCAGGCTGAGTTTCGGGCGTATAGCTGCAGAGGGGAATGGATTCTTGGTCCCTAGGAGATGTATTTCTGGGAGGCCTGGGACTTCCTGAGGTGAGCAGGGCACTGGGAAAGCACTGGCCCAAGGGCATTCCGTTCACACTCAACAGCTGGGGTCTTAGGGAATGGGACCACCCATTTCTCCCAGTCCCAACTGTGGAGGGGGCTCGGCTGTAGGAAGGGGACACTCTTTTTCTTTTCTGGGCCCATTTTCAAAAGGGAGCAGTGTTTTCCCTGTGTGATTTATGGGAAGACATTACAAGTGTCTTCTTAACGAGGGACAGTTTTCCCCAGGGCCCCTCACGCTCCCTCTGCACCACCACCTCACCTCCTGGCCTTTCTATTCCACTTGTTAGCTTTGTTTTTATTTAGAGGAAAGGTATGGACAAGACTATTCACTTCATAAGATGTTTTCCACCTAATCTATTTTTTTAAGTTGTTAAGTCTTAGTCTCAGGCCCCTGCCTCCCAGTTGTACCCAGAGTGGTGTGTTTCTGTATCAGGGTGTTGATCCAAAACGCACATCAAGAACAGACCCAGCTGGACCTCTCATTGCAATAGAAAAGCACCAGTAATGTGCTCAGTGACAAGCAGCTTCTTAAACTTCTACAATTCTGACTGGTTCTGGGAGTAGCAAGAACTAATACCAGCTATGTGATACAGATTCCAAAGGGCATTTAGTTTTAGCTGTGTGTCCTTTTTCCTAGAAACTGTCTAGTTTTGCTTTTCTCTCTCCTGCCTTCATTCAGCTGTGTGCTTGAGTCTTGACCCAGGAGGAACTGTCTAGAGACAAGAGCTGCCTCTCAGGGAACAGAGTGACACAATGAAGCAGTTCGTGCGCACACCCAGCCTCAGCAAGACTCCCTGGAAATTCTGTCTGGGTGTAGAGCGGGTAGAAGATGATTTTTTGAAATCAGCCTTTGAAGCATTGGTCCAGCAGAGAGAAGGGGCTAAGGCACTTTAGATGGAGTAGGGAGAGAGTGTAAGGACGCAGTAAATATTCATGGCATGTGGGGGATGTGTATCGAATAGTTATATGTGCACACGGTGCAAAGTTCAAAGGTTCAAAAGATATATAGTAGTCCATCTCCTTGTTTCTCTGTCACTCAGTTCTCCTCCCTAGAGGCAGTGTTTATATTTAAAAATATTTTCCAAATACAGGGAGCCACCCTCACCCATGGTCGAACCATCTCTGAGGACAAAAGTGTTAGACAGGCACATTTTCACTGTTTGCTGTGCTGTTCATTATGTGGTCACTCTTCACAACCCTCACATCCTCACAAAACAATACTCCTTAATGTCAGCCACTCCTGGCCCCACCACAAAAGTCTCTGGAGGCCTTTGGGCTTCTATAGGGCATGGGCTGTGGGTTTGAGCCAATGGAGTCGAGCCTAGGGCACCAGAGGCCTGCCTGACATGTGGGCTATACCACAGACAAAAGAGGCACTGGCCACTTGGGGACCAGGCCAGCCTAGAGCAGAGGCAAGGCTAGCCCTGCCTGCAAGCCGCTATGTAAAGGGGGTTCTCAGGGGACCCAAAGGAGCAGCTGTCATGGTGAGCACCGGCAGGAACAGTGTTCACAGACTGCGGGTAAGAGCAGAGACACTCAGACTCACGCTGCCCTTCCCAGATGGGTTTCCTGACCAGAAGAGAACTCCCGCATGGAAAGGTTATGTGAGAAAGATTCTGATTTTTCTTCCCCTGCTGTAAAATCAATTAAAAACAGGATGGACATAAAATGGTTTTATAACCTCCTCCACCTCCTGGCTTTCTTCCTTCTTGGGGATGGGCCAGTCCAGAGTGGGGAGAGACAGTCTCATGGTCTGAAAATTCTGCGGCAGTTTAAATAATAGTGACCTATTGCTTCAGCTCTCCTCAGGGGACTTGAGGCTGGAGAAGAAAATATCTTTTTGAAAAATGAACAGATGAGGAAGGGCCCTGTAGAAGAGGTGGGGACGCTGAGGGGCTGATGCTTCCAGGTGCTGGGCTGGTCCAGTCCTCAGCCTCAGCCCTGGCTGCCAGCACATACAGAAAGTCTAACCTGGGGAAACAGAGCTCACAGAACAATTCAAATGGCTTGTTATGCTTGCAAATACTTCCTTTGTATGACCTAACATCAATGAGTATCATTCCTGCTTTGATCTGCAAAAATGATAATAGGTAATTTAATTGAATGCTACTTTGTACCGGTCACATAATTAGGCACCTTTCTTAAATTAATTATTATCATACCCCTGAAGATTACATAATATTTTCTCCTACTTGAAAATAATGAAACTGAGGCTCAGTGAAACTAACCTGCCTGAGATCAGACAGCAAAACCAGTGTCCAAACCCATGTCTGTTTTCCACTCCCCACCAAGTTCAAATAATAATAAAGTTCTCATTTATTGAACTCTTCATGTGTGCCAGATATTTAACATGTATTATCTGATATCCTCATAACAAACCTAGGAGGGAGGGTGCTTTAGTTCTATTTTACAGATGAAAAAGTCATGGGTAAGGAAATAGTTCAAGAGCTGACTTTGGGAAGTTTGGCCTTGAACCCAGGTCTCTGGATGCTCTGATGCTGAAATTCACTCCAAGCATGGGTCGCAGGAAGCGCTCCTGCCTAGGTGCCTCCAGCGAGTGCTCTGGGGCCGGAGATGGACCCCCACTGGTTGTGCCTGGTGATCTGAGGTTGAACTAGGCCATGCCCAGAGCACGAGAGCAGCCTCTGCCAATACACAGTGTTCTCAGCAGCATGTAATGTTTCCTAGGGCTGTGGCCAACTTGGCTGAGGGATTTTAGACATCTTGAGGGGCAGAGTTCTGAACATCTTAAATGGATTGACAGGCTTTGCCAGGAAGTACTGCTTCTTATGACAGAGCTGCCCACGTTTTTTCCCGATGAAGCGTATTAGTAGCAGCTAGGGTCCTATTTTTATGCCTGATGCACAATCATGTGAATGAGCTTCCAGGGCTCATACATTCCTGTATCCCTCCTTCCTTTCTTACTCACCAGGAAGCTCTGGTCTGCTTGCAGGCAGCCCCATCTTCTCTGAGCTATTGTGCTGTTTTCTAAGGCATAGACTCCCCCAAAACATCATAGGGAGTCTTGATGGCTCAATCCACATCTTCCTTTCACTCACTTGCCCCCTATCTCACTCACCCTGAAACCTGAGGTCCAGAAGCAATAGCAATAGCAGGGCAACCCAAGGTAGGGCTGGCATTGAGAAATAGCCAAACACGTTTCTATCTGTATGTCTTCCTAACCCAACGGAGAAACGCAGTACGAGCATAGATTCAGAGGAAGATTTAAGACCCTGTCAGTATCTAAAGTAGAACTAGAATGTAGACTTCCACTGGAACCCACCGCCTCCACCTCTCTTCTTGTGTATTTCACATATTCCAAGGCATAGTTGGAACAATAGCCACCGTGACTCAGGAGCATGGCCCTGCGACTCCAGAACATTGCAAACTTGAAATGTTTCTCTTCAGTGTTCCTTTAAATTATTTTGAGAACTTAGCCTGAAAATTGTAAATACCCATAAAGGTGAATCTTATGTGTGAAACAATCCATTTTAGAAGCAGCACATTCCCCTAAAGCCAAAGTTGTCACACAAGTTGATCCAGCTCAGCAGCACCAGTGACTAGTCATTTGTCTTCCAGGGCTGTGGATTCAGAGGGAAAGAAGACAGACATGGCCCTGACTGTCCTGGCGTTCAGAGTTCCCTGGAGGAGTCAGATAGTAAGATGGACAGGAACTTATGGTAAAGTATGTGCTGTCGGAGCAGGGAAGCCTAGTCAACCCCAGGTCTGAGTTGGCTTATCTTGAAGAAGTGACATTTAAACTGAGACCTGGAGGTTGAGTAGAAGCTGGCCGAGTGGGAATGAGGCATGACGTCCTCCAGTCTGGCAGTCATGCCCATGAGCCTCAGACGTCTCCAAGATCAAGGAACTTAATTGCCCAAGGGCTGGGCAGCTGCAGTCTGAAGTCTATCACCACGCTTGTGTCCAGGCCACTCTTCCATGGCCACTAAAGTAGCCTGTTTCCTGGAGGCAAGGACTCCCCTGGTGGCCAACTTTGCTTGAGGACACCCCTGTAGCCTTGCTGAACTTCCTTAGGTTGCTGGGTGGTCTAGGATGTTTCTCCTCACTCTGGCCCCCTCTCTCCTTCACTAGGAGTCAGGCTTGCACTGTGCTCATTGTCCATCCCCATTCTCCTGTCTGCAAATGGAGCAGATGACATCACCCAGGGAGGGGGACAAGGGTGCGGTAAGCCAGAGAGTTACCCCAATATAAGGTAAGCCAGAAGCAGGGACAAACAAAGGGGAAAGGGACCAGAGCAGGGCTGGGACATTCTGCTGTCCCAGCAGAAGAAAAGTCAGGCATCAGGCACTAACATTTTACTCCAGGGATTGTTTTAAGACTATAAAATTTTTTCCTTAGAAATGCATTTATTAAATAATAATACTTTATTCATTTTATTTCAGAATATTAGGGAGTACACATGTTTTGTTTACATACTTTGCTTTTTGCACAAATTGAGTCAAAGTTATCAGAGTGCCCTCCCCCATACCCAATAGGTATGAATTTAGAGTTGAAACTACTCCTTGATCCATGGGCTGTGGAGTGGACACTGTGTTAGCAGGTGTGAAGACGACATTCATCTTCTTGCACATATCCATCAGAGTTCTTGGATGACTAGGAGCATTGTCAATGGGCGATAATAGTTTGAAAGAAATATATTTGTTTTCTGGGCAATAGGTCTCAACTTGACCTTGGACTTGAAATATTCAGTGAAAGATGCTGTGACCAGATGTGCTGTCATCCAGGCTTTGTTTTCCCAATTATAGAGCACAGGCAGAGTATATTTAGCATAATTCTTAAGGGTTCTGGGATTTTCAAAATGCTACACGAGTACTGGCTCCAACTTAAAGCCACCAGCTGCATATGCCCCTAACAGTCACCTGCAGCTCTGAAATCAGGCACTAACTTCTAAGTATGAAAATCCTAGATGGCATCTTCTTCCAACAGAAGGCTATTTTGTCTACACTGGAAACCTGTTGTTTAGTGTAGACACCTCCATCAATTGTCTTTGGTGGCGCTTCTGGACGATTTGCTGTAGCTTCATTGGCCCTTGCTGCTTCACCTTGTACTGTCGTGTTACAGAGATGGCTTTTTCCCTCAAACCTTACAAACCAACCTCTTTGCTTTAAACTATCTCTCCCAGTCTTCAGAGAATCAAAGAGAATTAGTGTCTTTCTCTGAATCAGGGTTTGGTTTACGGGAACGTAGTGGCTGGTTTGGTCTCAGACCACGACACCTTTCTCCGTATCAGCAGAAAGGCTGTTTTGTTTTTTTGTCATCTGTGTGTTCACTGGAGTAAAACTTTTAATTTCCTTCAAGTATTTTTCCTTTGCATTCACAGCTTGGGTAAGTGTTTGGCACAAGAGGCCTAGCCTTAGTCTTATCTAGACTTTTGACATGCCTTCTGTACTAATCTTAATAGTTTCTGGGTTTTGATTTAAAGCATGTGACATGCAACTTTTCCTTTCGCTAACAATCAGAGACCTTTATAGAGTTTTCTTTTCTAAATTTCAGATTAATACGAGGGGACAAATGATTAGGTTACATGGTTTGTGTTTGTTAGGTAAAGTTCATGCTGTAGATGAGCACTTCCCCTGGGGGTGTGCTATATACCCTTACATTATGCCTATTGGGTGAAGTTTACCAATCCCCCTCCTCCCTCCCCTCTCTTCCTTTCCTCCTCCCCTTCCCCCCACTTGAATTTAATTGTGTTTTTTCTCTCATATGGGGGTGTAGTTGTTTATCTACTGGTTTCATATTAGTATTGGGTACAATGGATACTTGCGTTTCCATTTTGGTGATACTTTACTAAGAAGAATGTTCTTCAATTCCATTCAGGTAAATACAAAAGATGTAAAGTCTCCATCATTTTTTATGACTAAATGGCATACATATACCACCATTTATTAATCCACTCGTGGGTGATGGGCACTTGGATCGATTCCCCATCTTGGTGATTGTGAATTGGGCTGCAATGAACATTCTAGGGCAAATATCCTTATGGTAAAATGATTTATTTTTCTTCTGGGTAGATGCCTAGTGATAGAGTTGCAGGATCAAATGGAAGGTCTACTTTTAGCTCTTTGAGGACTCTCCATACTTCTTTCCATAGAGGCTATATTAGTTTGCAACCCCACCAGCAGTGTAAAAGTCTTCCCTTCTCTCCACGTCCACACCAGCATCTGCAGTTCTGAGACTTTGTGATGTGGGAAGACTACAATTCTTTAAAAATTCCAGAACAGCTCTGGCTAAGAGCACACCGTTTCAGGACAGAGTCCCAAAGGGTCCGGAAGCACAACAGAAATGTTTGCAAGCCATCTTTTAGTCCACCTAGGAGAGGTTTGCCCTTTACTCTCATATTTTTATCCTCATGGGTGTCAGAAAAAGGTAATGTTCCAGAGTTTCACCTTGGCAGGGCTAATCCCAGCCCTGATGGGAGACAGGCCCATGTGACATGTGTGTTCTCATTGTGACAATGGACGCTGCAGGCTGTCAGCCCCTGAGGCCACTCGGCATCTAGCGCCTGTAACCAGCAGCCCAGGCCCAGCGTCTTCCCAGCTGTGTGGGGAGAATGTGCTTCTCTGCTGCCGTGAGCCACTTGGCAGGTCTACTTCTCATTGCATGTTAATAAATTGATTTTCTGGTTTTATTTTTAAAACAAATAAAAGAACAGCATTAACATCAAGGGAGGGCATCAAAGAGGGAAGGCGTTACAAAAAGGCACCATGCAGCCTGTGGGTGTGAGGTGGAAGAGTAGAGCAGTGTGGATTTGGGCTTTCGAGGTGGGCACAGCCACCCAGCCAGGGCTTCAATGGGGCCTTTCAAATCCATTCTTTATCTATGGGATGCCTGCGGATTAGGTGGGAGTACCAAAACACTGTAATTACAAAAAGAAGAAATAATGACCCTGCTGGCGATCATTTAAGGAAGTATTTTAGGACAAATAAAAGGAAGTACATCTGTACAAAGCCTGAAACATATAAATGGAACCCGTTACCCCTCTGAGGTGTTCCAGAGGAAAGTAGAGGCCAGATGCGTCCATGGATATTAGGCGTGATGATCATTAGGGGCGACCTATGACGTCCAAGTCACCATGTTCCCACAAAAATGTTCCTGGTGCCCCTTTCAAGGATCCTGTGTCCTGGCCACAGCAAGTTTCTAAATATTTCTGAAGCACAGTCTTCCTTCTCAATGCCCTGCCTCGGCCACACTGCTGCCTCTGGGTTTCCTTGCCACGCTTTCCTGAGACTGGCGAATTGTTGCTTCCTGGTGAAGTGAAGCTTCATTTGGTTCAAATGAAGCCTCTTCTAGAAAGCCCTCCCCCAGGCCGCCAAGGCAAGGATGGTCACTTGTTCCTCTGTACCCCAAAGTGTGCCATACAAAGTGCACATAAGCCCCATCATTGCACTATAATGGTTTGTCTGCTCAACCAGACTATAAACTCCTCCAGGGTAGAGATTGTGTCTGATTCATGCGGGATTGGCACAGAGCATGGCCCACAACCCCCATGTAAGAAATGCATGTTTAGGCTCCATGCCTGTGGCTCAAGCGGCTAAGGCGCCAGCCACATACACCTAATGTGGCAGGTTCAAATCCCCAGCCCGGGCCCGCCAAACAACAATGATGATGGCTGCAACCAAAAAATGGCCGGGCGTTGT
>NW_003852412.1:13953342-13976736 GCF_000181295.1 Otolemur garnettii
AAATGCATGTTCAGTGAATGAATGAATGAATGTTGCACTATATCAACCAGTGGTCTCGTCACTTAGAACATACATGACATTCTCAATGACACTCTCAGAAGGTTTGCTTCTAATATCCATTCGACGATACTCCTCTGCCAGGATATATTCCTGTTTATCTCAGCTAATGTATATGCTAGGCTCCAAAGCAGCCATCTGTACAGTTGAAGTAGAGTAGCCAAGAGAATTGTTGAGATTTTAGCATCTTTAACTTAACTGTGTCTCTCAGACAAGTGAGCCAGTTCCCCAGAAATCTGGTCTAGAAATATTGCCAACACACATTCCAGTGACTTTGAGATGTTAGAAAAACAGACATATCACCTTTCAGGCTGAAATCCCTGGGAACTGAGTTGTAAAGTTGGGTTTCCTTCCAGATCCTTAGGTTATGAATGACACACGGTCTGCGGAAACTTCATGAGATCACCAAGAAGCTGAGGTCTGAAATTTTTAAGAAGTGTTTAACCACAGATCAACCCAGTACAACATTTGCATGTTTAAAAAACAAACAAACAAACAAACAAACAAAGATCTAGTGACCAAAATGTTGCCCAAGTCAAACCAATGTGAGTGAGGGACCTGCTCAGGCACAAATGTAGAGATTCTGATGACAGCAAATTACAGGTAGAGGGAGGTGGGGAGGAAGCCCTGGAAAATAAGGAGAAATCTCAAAATGAGGAGAGGTCTTCCTTGGCCAATCAAACAACCGTCCTTAGGGAAAGGTTCCTGGAAGTCAAGAACTTCAGGGTTCAATTGCAGTTTACCTCTTTAGAGAATCCTTCGAACTTAACTTTCTGCTAAATTTCAACAGCTGATTTAAAAATGAATATCTATATATGCTGTTAACTTTAAGGCAAATGTAAAGAGCTTTGAGGGCTCCCATGCAGGTGTGCAGTCATTTGCCCAATAGCCGTGGGCAGCCAGTATGCTCAGGGCCATCTGCTGGGTCCTGGAGATACAGTAGGGGACTGAGGTTGCCTCTGCCTTCATTAGGCATAGAGCCTGGCAGGAAGGACAGGCTCGGGTTAATCACTGGGGGACGTTCAGAGGATTCTGCTAATACAGAGTAAGGGAACTTGATCTATTCCAAATGGAAGGAAAGATCTCCTCGAGGAAGCGATTCTTAAGCTGATGCTTAATGTTGAGGTTATAGGAAGAAGAATATTCGAGGAAGATGGAGGACTCTGAAGAGTTAAGGCTTCCAGAATCGCTGGCGCATGGAGCAAAAGGAAGAAATGTGAGAGAGAGGCAGGGGCAAGACAGAAATATTTAACAACTAATACATGAATATAAATTCATAAAGAATTACAGAAAGCCCAAATTCTAAAATGGGTTCCCTGTTATTCTCTAAATTTGCTAAACTGCAGATATTATTCAATGTCTTTCTTACTAAGAGACTTAAGTGATAACACAGGTTGTTCCTAGCTGTGATTTTTTTTGTTTGTTTGTTTGGTATACCTGCCACTAGATAAATGATGCCCAGAGTCATGATAAATCTTGTCCAATAATTTTCCTGCTAAATTGCTGGACATTAAATAACATATAGACTCAGTAAGAGGAGAATTCATTTAACTTCAATAATATTTTTCAAAATGCTGTGTTTTTTCTTAGCATCTGCTGAAATAACAACAATTGCATTAATAGTTTCTTAGCCCTTATAATGCTGTCTTAGATTTTTATCTACTCAATATCTTTATATTGACTAAATCATGAAAACTGCATACTGGAATCACTTACATTGGTTTAAGCTCATCCTTAGGAGAGATGAGAGTCTCCAGTGGAGAGGTGAGTACTGAGCTGGAAGTGCAGTATTTTGGCTCACTTAGGCTATAGATTAGCTCTCTGCAATTCAGTTTTCTCATGCATCAAAGGGAGGCTATGATAACTGTAGTTCTCAACTGAATTTGTAAATGTTTAGAACAGATCAGAGCTGGCCCATGAGCTCTTACTTTTAGTAATAAAATGAATGTTGTAAATGTCCAGTACTGGTGAGCATTAGGTAGGTTTTATCCAAGCTCTTCAAATAGTGAAGGAATTCAACAGGGATGAGTTTCACAGTGGTCTCCAAACCGTCCTTACGCATGCCTATTTTTCTCAGGAGTGCCCATCATCCCTGAAGAAATCCCACCTCGTGCCTGTAAACCATATTAACATCCACCCACTGCTCTCACTTTTCATCCCATACTCTGGGAACCCAAGTCCAACGGAGGTGGGTGTTCCCACATGTGGCCAGGGGAGGATGGTCACAGCCTGGAAGAGCCCTGGTACACTGGTATCCCCATCAGGAGTAGTGTCACCCCCTTACCATGGAATTTGGGAACACTCTGGTTAGAGAAATTTGCCAGAACAAGGCCTGGAGCTTGAGGCTGGTATGCTAAATAACACCAGAATGATCCCCAGGCAATATCCCCCTGGTCTGGGAGGAGAGGGCACCAAGACAGAGGCTGACCCAACAGTCTCCTGATGGAAGCCAGTAGCAGGCCCCATGGGCCATACTTTTGGGGAAACAAACTGGCACAACCAGAACAGATTCAACACTCACTCTTTAGTTGATAGATAGTGAGGAGGTAGGGGAGGTAGCTCCAGAGTATGGGAGGATTTCTGCATTTAGACAGCCAGTATAACTAACCACACAGGTTAGCTGAATGTTAGCCCTGGAAGCCACAGTAATGGCTCTGGACTCCGGGCTGGGAAGGCCACAGGAGTTTTAAGAGATCTGATGTGTGCTTTTGACAATGTTTTTTCAAAATAATGTGAAGGAGGGGTTGAAGGGAAGGAAACTACTTGTGATAGCTTTTCAGGAGTTCAGGTTGGGATAGGAGAGATATTTATTTAATAATATGTGTAATTCTCAAGATTCAGTGATTAACTAGACATGGGAGGTAGGGAGAAGGAGGGGTCAAGGATGACTCCCAGGTCTCTTGCTTGGGAAACCAGACAGATAAGGTCACACTAGGAAAATCGGGAGATGAGCAAGTTTGTGCGGGGAAAGTGCTCACTTTGGTGGAATGTGTTCAGCTTGAGAAGCCTGTGACACACGTAGGCAGAGATCCACTGGGAGTGGAGGCATGGGTACCATGTGGGTAACAGGCCTGGCTAGAGATGATAAGTTTGGAATCCTTACATACTGAATGCATGAAACTGCCCAGAGAGAGAACATGGAATGAGAAAGGGATAAGTCTGGGTCCTGAGTAACAGCTTCATATAAGGAATAGGTAGAGGATGAGGCATCACAGGGTTAGGAGGAAAAGCAAAATATTGTGCTGTGACAGAAAACAGGGTAAACATGTTGGGTATAGTCAGTGGGCAATCAGCATCCACTTCTACTTTCTATCATGCCCATTTTATCTTCTTGGACAGCTCAAGTCTACTTTTCCCAGATTCCCTTGCAACTAGAGGCCTGGATGCAAATTAGATTCCACCAACTACATGTACCATTCTAGGTTCAGAAGATGGGACTGGGGCAGAGACATTAATCGCACTGGTCGCATTAATTGCATTAATCGTTTTGGTCTGTTTTCTGCTGCCAAGTGCCACATTGGGTGGCGGGGCTCTTCTACCTCAGTGCCTGTGTCTCCTGCTCCCTAGCATCATGGTTGCTCGGTGTCATGGTGGTGGTAGCAGCTTCCTAATACCTAGATTGCAGCCGTAGTGTGTGTTCTAATTCCTTCCTATAGCTTCCTGACTTTGCCAAAGGTACCAGCTCCTCCTGGAGATTCAGCTACGTGTCAAGACCTTCCAATATTTCAGTAAACACCTTATTCTTATATTTAAATCCATCTGCTTAAAATATAAAAAGTGGCTTCTTTTTTTTTTTTTTTTTTTTTTTGGTTAAAGCCTAACTGATATGGAATATTTCAGGGACAGAATGATTGATTTTATCATATACTGCCAAGAGAGCAAGTAATATAGGGACTGAAAAAGTCCACTGGATACAGCAATTTACCTTGTTGGTCATTTTGATAGTAGCTAAATCATCGTCTTATTGAAGCTGACAGGAATAGGTATGGCATTAGTCCATTAGTTCATCTCCCTACTCCAGAAAGGACTCTGAAACTCTCCTAGGTTTACCTGGTGATGAGCCAAGAGACCCGTTGTTCTAGTCTTAATCTTGTTACTGTCAAGCTGTGTGAACATGGTGTCTTCTCAGCCAGGTGTCAGTGCAAACTGTGCTCCATTCCTACTCCCTCCTAATCTTTTCTCCAAGTGACTCTTTACTCAACTCCTTTAATCTCCAAAACATAGCAAATCCCAGGTGGTGGTGTTTATGAATACTTAAAAGGTTTGAGGATGGCAGAAGGGAATTGCAAGGTAGAAATGGTAAACTTAAAATAGGATCCCCAATTATACTTCTAGAAAATATCAGTGTGCATCTCACAGAGATCTCCAGTGGACTTCTGTCTTAGCACCACCAACCGTCTTGGGCAGAAATTCATTTCACCCTGTCCTAAACCTTGGGGTCCAGACTCCCAATTCTTCATTTTCCTCAGAAAAAGGAAAAAGTCCTCCCCTGAGGGAGGCGATTTCTGTAGCAACATACTTGCCTATAAAAGACAATATGATTTGGCAGAGAAATGTCTTTCTTTGTTACATCTACCTTGCTATTCTAGAAAAGGCTTTACAGTTCATAATCAAGAGGCTAGTGGGAAGGTTTGGCTTCCCTAACATTCCTAAAGCAATCTTCTCCCAAGTTTGAATTTTTCCACCTTTCCTAGTGGAGCAGGCACAAAATGTATGCACATGTTCAGAAGTCTCCCCCATTATAAGGGGATATAATTATTTTACTATGTTAATCTAATTGAAATTATATTGTAAAAATTAAAAATGTATTAGAACATGGGATCAGATTACATAGAAATAAATATACACCCACACACGATTGTATGTGAAACTGGTAAAAAGCTAAATAAGGTGGGTGGTTAACAGTTTATACCAATGTCAGTTTCCTGGTTTTGATATTGTACTACAGTTAGTTATATAAGGAGTCAACATTGGGGAAAGCTGGGAACAAAGTTCAAGAGACTCTAAGTACTATTTTTGCAACTTCCCATGAGTCTATAATCATTTCAAAATTAAAAAGTATAAAAAGTGAATTAGAAGGGGCAGCACCTATGGCTCAAAGAAGTGGAGCACTGGCCCCATATGCCGGAGGTGGCAGGTTCAAACCCAACCCTGGCCAAAAATTACAAAAAAAAAAAAAAGTGAATTAGAGGGAGACAACCTAAATTCTATGGGTCTGATATGATAATAATCTATTGAATGTCAAAAATGAATTATTTCTTGCCAAAAATTTATGATCTGAATCTATGTGAGCATTTAGATTTAAATTCCAGCTTACAGGAAATACCAGGAAAAAGGAACAAGTAAAACTACACCATCAAGAAAATATAGGATGTGAGATATTTTATAAGACAACTGGCCTTCATGAGTTTTCTTCCAAAAGTCAATGCCACACATACAAAGAGTATGTAGAGTGGTGGTGATATGGTAGATTAAAAGAGATGAAAGCAACATAATAACCAAATGTAATGAGTTGATTGGTTACTATTTTTTAAATCATTTTTGAAAAATTGTGCTAAAATATACATGACATGAATTAGCCATTTTAACCCTTTTTAGGTGTACACCCAGTGGCATTAAGCATATTCATGTTGTGCAATCATGACTACCATCCATCCACAGAACTTTCCATCTCATGAAACTGAAACTCTGTACCTATTAAAACTAAATCTCTTCCCCTCCACCCCAGAAACCATCATTCTATTTTCTGTTTCCATGAATTTGACTACTCTAAAAACCTTGTATGAGTAGAATCATACGGTATTTGTCCTTTTGTGACTGGCTTATTTTACTTACCACGTCTTCAAGTTTCATCCAGGATAAAGCATGTATCAGAATTTCTTCAAGTAGCTTTATAGTCTGTTATTAGATGTGTAAATGTTTGTGAATGTCTTATCTTCTTGCTATATCGAACATTGTATTAATATATACTATCTGTTCTCATCTATAATAATCTTTTTTGATTTAAAGTCTGTTATATCTAATATTAGAATAGCTACTCCTACACTCTTTTTGTTGCTATTTGCAGGTAATACTTCTTCCAACCTTTCACTTTGAACCTATTGTGTCTTTGGATCTAAAGTGAGTCTTAAATGGCCAACATTTAGTGGGATTATGTGGTTTTTTAAAAATCCACTATGTCAATCTCTGTCTTTTGATTAAAGAGTTTTAATTCATTTACAATTAATATAATTACTGTAAAGGAGGGACTTATTTCTATCATTTTGCTATTTGTGTTTTATGTGTCTTACAGCTTTTCTCCTCTCATTTCCTGCTGTCTTCTCTTATGTTCAGTTGATTTTTTATCATGAAACATTTTAATTTTCTTCTCATTTCCTTTTGAGTTTATCCTATAGCTACTTTTTGTGATTACCATGGAGATTACATTTAACACCCTCAAGTTATTATAACACTCTAATTTGAATTTCTAGCAGCCTAATATCAGTGACATTATAAAAACTCACCTCTCCAATTCTATATAGCTCTTTCCCACACCTTTACCTTCAATTATGGATGTCATGAAATTATATCTTCACATGTTGTATGTCTAAAAAAATAAACTAATAACTATTTCCAGTGATTCTTAAATCAAAAACCAAAAAAATGAAGTTACAAAATAAGTTTCTAATAAAACTAGCTTTTCAAATTGTCCAGGTACTTACCCTTACTAGAGATCTTTATCTCTTCCTACAGCTTTGAATTACTATCTAGTATCCTTTCATTTTAACCTGAAGGACTCCTTTTAGCATTTCTTGCAGGGAAAGCATAGTAGTAATGAATGCTTTCAGTTTTTGTATATCTGGGGACGTCTTAATTTCTCCCCCTTTTTTTCTGAGACAAGGTCTTGTTATTTTGCCCAGGCGGTCTCAGACTCTTAGGCTCATCCTCCCACTTCAGGCTTCCAAGTAGCTGGGACTGCAGGTAAACATCACCATTCCTGGCTTCTCCCTTATTTTTAAAAGACAGTTTTCCCAGATATAGGATTCTTGGTTGACAGGTTATTTTCTCCCCTTTAAGTACTTGGAATATATCAACCCACTGCCTTCTGGCTGCCAATGTTTCTGATTAAGGAAGCTGTTAATAATCTGATTGGAGATCCTTTGTATGTGACTTCTCTCTTTCTGCTTTCAAGGTTCTCTATATTTGGCTTTCAACATTTGATTATAATGTACCTTGGTAGGCTTCTCTTTGAGTTTATCCTGCTTACAGTTCAATGAGTTTCTTGGGTGTTTACCTTCATGTATTTCATCAAATTTGGGAATTTTTCAGCCATTTTTAAAAATGATCTATCTTCCCTTCTGTCTTTTTCTGAGCCTTCCACAATGCATAAATTGGCTCACTTGATGGTTTTCCACATGTCCCTTAGTCTCAGTCCACTTTCTTTTAGTGTCTTTTTTAAAATTTTTGTTCATCAAATGATAGTTTCAACTGTCCTATCTTCCAGTTTACTGATTTTTTTCTTCTGCTTGTTCAAATATGCTTTTGAATCTCTCTAGTGAAGTTTTCAATTCAGTTATTGTACTCTTTAGCACTTTTTAGCTCTAGTTTCTTTTAGTTCCTTTTTCTAACTTTGTATTGATATTTCCATTTTTTTCATACATTTTTTTACTTTATCCACTTTTTTTTTCTTTTTAGCTCTGAGTATCTTTACAATAGTTGTTTCAAAAAGTCTTGCTTAATAAGTTCACCATTTGGTCTTTCTTAGAGACAGTTTTTATTGTTTTTTTTTTTTTTGTATGCCTGGTGATTTTTTGTTGTTGTTGAAAAGTGGACTTTTGAATTGAATAATGTGGTAACTCTGGAGATTCAAATATCTTCCTTTGCCTGGGTTTGCTACAGTTTTATTTATTTTGTTATAATTGTTGTAGGGTGTCTTTGTGCCAGGGACCGGCCTGATGTATAGACCTAAGTTTATATAGTTCTTTTCTGAGCCTGTGCCTTTCCCTGAACATGCATGGTGATTTCCTAAATTCCTCATAAATGTGTTTGCTTTTGAATATTTTAGTCCTTAATTGTCCAGCTTCCAAAAGGGAGAAAAAAGAAAAATGAAGGGGGCAGAGAAAGGTATTCTTTTATGGTAAATTCCCAGGAAGTTGCTTTAGTCAGAGGAGGCAGGGCTTGCAACAATAGCAGTAGGGTTGCAAAAGGCTTCCCTCCCCTGTCTTCACCTTAATAAGCAGCAGTCCCTGCACAGATCCTTGATATTTGTAGGACAAGTCCTTATTGCCCACTCTGGCTTCTACAAGCTATGTGCAAGCTGCTTCTGGCACATGCAGGGTTACCTGCAACTAAGCTGGGGTGGGGGGATGGGTGTGCTACATACTAAGAGCAGGAATTGACCAAAATTAGTCATAATTTACCACCCAATCCTTCCCATTAAAGTTGCAAGCTTTGGAATAGACTCCAGAGTTCCAAAATAGTTACATCAGACTGATCCTACTACGTGTGGAGATGAAATCCTAGTGCTCCCTACTCTACTATCTTCCCAGAATTCTCTTTCCTAATTTGCTACTAATTTTTGAGAAACAGTTACAACAGTTTTGGGATGTGAGTTATATTTCAGCAAACTTCTATTAAAAGATATTTGAGGGACAACTGGGAAAACTTTGATGCGGACTGGATATTAGATGCTTAATATTTTCTTAGAGGTATTTGCATACTGTGGCAGGAGAACACCTGGATTCTTTAAAAATAAATGCTGAGGTATTCCTGGGTAAAGGGCCAGGACATCTACAGCTTTCTTTCAAATGGCTCAGCAAACAAACAAGAAAAGTATAGGCATATAAAGAAAAGATGGCATAACATTAGCATTTTTTGAATCTACGTGGTGGGTATGTGGGTGGTCATTCTCCTATTCTTCCAACTTTTTTTGTATTTCAAATTTTTTAGAAAAAGTCATAACAACCAGTAGATAGAGATGCGGGGGAAGTGATTTCCTGGTTGGGTATCAGTTTAGTGGCCAGATGGATGGCAGGAACGGTCCAAATTCGCACATGCCTGATTTAAGCATGTCAGAAATAGTTGGGACTATGTGACTCCATTCACTTAGAGGCCAGAATCTTCAAGGCCTGTTATACCACTCTAAATAGTTTCTATCTAGTTCATACATGAGCAAAAGGAAATCCATAAATAGTTTAAAGCAGAAGAGTGACGAAAGCATATTTGCACATTTTGGAAACATCGTTCAGGCTGAGGAATGGCTGGAAAGGTAGCAAGGCTGGAAGGGGTGTGCTTGTTAGGAATTGTTGGTTGGTCTCCCAGGCAAATTATACTGGGGCCTTAACTAGGGCAGTGGCTGTGGAAATCATGAGAAAAAGAACAGATAGGAGAGAATTTTAGGACTTGGCAATGAAAGAGCGTAAGTCTCAAACTTTATTAACCCCAGTTAAAATAGAAGGTTTAGGTCATTATGATATTTGATGAGAATCCCTGAAAGTGAAGAAATCTTACTATTGCTATAAGTACTTTAAGAAATTAAGTGTTGTGCTATTTATAGCACCTCAGTGAAAGAAGGAAAACAAGTTCATGGAATATTTACATTTTACCAATAACATGGATATAATGGAAAAAAATTCAGATGAGGCAAAGGTCTCAAGTAAGATTAAAATGTACATATTAAAAATCATGAAATACAGGCAGCGCCTGTAGCTCAAAGGAGTAGGGCACCAACCCCATATACGGGAGGTGACGGGTTCAAACCTGACCCTGGCCAAAAACTGCAAAAAAACCCAAAAAAACAAAAAAACAAAAATCATGAATTACAATTCCAGTTCCTTTGTATGATGAGAATAAGCAAGGAGTTTGCCAAGATATACAACTATTTCTAAAATTTTATTTAATCTTTCAGAAATATAACCTTTAAAGGCTTGTGACTAACTTCAGAGGATAGAAAATACATTCTTCTGAGAAACTGTTTGTCTAAGTCATAAATGTGTTTGTGACGGGAAAGTGAGTTTACTTGCACACGTTGTAAGCGAACTCAGCAATTGTATTGACTAATTTCTTTTTCTTTTTTTTTGAGACAGAGCCTCAAGCTATCCCCCTGAGTAGAGTGTTGTGGCATCATAGCTCACAGCAACCTCCAACTCCTGGGCTTAAGTGAGTCCCCTGCCTCAGCCTCCCAAGTAGCTGGGACCACAGGCGCCCACCACAATGCCCAGCTATTTTTTTGGTTGCAGCTGTCATTGTTGTTTTGGCGGGCCCAGGCTGGATTCAAACTCGCCACCTTAGGTGTATATGGCTGGTGCCTTAGCCATTTTGTTATTCAGTGTGTTATGTTAGACCGAAAGCACCCAGCTGCTCAGTCTAGTTTTTTCCTTGCAAAGAGCTTGAAATTAAAGCATACCTTTGACCAGTTCTAATCCAAACACATGACAGAACTTTCTTCTTCTATATGTGATAGAAGACTCAGGACTTGGAGATTGGTTTGAATGATTGGGAAAGAAGAATCTCTAAGAGTGATGCCCTGGTTGCTGGCTTGGGTAAAAGATAGGCAGTGAAGCTGTTCAATGACAGGCACAGGAGAAGAGGAGGAGCAGGTTTGCAAGTTTGACTTTGAATATGAGGAATTTGAGGTGCCTTGGGACATCCAAGTAGAGCTGATTAACATAACTGAGATATGTATGTGGAACTCAGGAGAGATCTGCAAAGTGATGTTTGGAGCCAAATGCACATGACTCAGGAAGAGCCACTGTCAGCCAAATTTGGGGCCCTTGTAATGTAATTTGACCCAGGAAGGTTCTTAATACCTTAATGCTGTTCTTTTTTTTGAGACAGAGTCTCAAGCTGTCGCCCTGGGTAGAGAGCTGTGGCATCACAGCTCACAGCAACCTCAAACTCTTGGGCTTAAGCAATTCTCTTGCCTCAGCCTCCCGAGTAGCTGGGATTATAGGCACCTACCACAAGTCCTGGCTATTTTATTTATTTTTATTTTTTATTTTTCACAATTATACTCATTTCTTAATAGTTTTGAAGTGTACCATTGCATCATGCAAATTAGGTGAGGTCCCCACAAATAACCTCCCTCCTCCCATATCTCTCCTCCCTGCCCCCAGCTCTCCTCTTCCCTTCTACTTTCTGGACTATAGTTATGTTTTGCCATTCATATGAGTGTGTAGGTGGTTATATATCGATTTCATAGTAGTATTGAGTACATTGGATACTTTTTTTCCCATTCTTGAGATACTTTATTAAGAAGAACATATTCTAGCTTCATCCAGGTAAACATAAAAGATGTGAAGTCTCCATCTGTTTTATGGCTGCATACTATTCCATGGTGTACATATACCACAATTTGTTAATTGTGGACTGTTTCCATGTCTTGGCTATTATGAATTGGGTTGCAGTAAACATTCTGGTGTAAATGTCTTCATTGCAAAGTGATTTTTGATCATCTGGGTATATATCTAGTAGAGGAATCTCAGGATAGAACGGTAGGTCTACTTCTAGTTCCTTGAGTGTTCCCCAAACTTCTTTCCAAAAAGGTTGTATTAGCTTGCCTTCCTACCAGCAGTGTAGAAGCATTCCCTTTTCTCCACATCCATGCCAACATCTGTAGTTTTGGGATTTTGTGATGTGGGCTAATCTTACTGGAGTTAGATAGTATTTTAAAGTGGTTTTGATTTGCATTTCTCTGATGATTAAAGATGATGAGCATTTTTTCATATGTTTGTAGGCCACGTGCCTGTCTTCATCAGAGAAGTTTCTGTTCAAATCTCCCACATAGAAATGGGGTTATTTATTCTTTTCTTATTGATTAGTTTGAGTTCTCTGTAGATCCTAGTTATCAGACCTTTGTCAGAAGCATAACCTGCAAAAAACTTCACCCATTCTGAAGGTTGTCTGTTTGCTTTACTTACTGTGCTCTTGGCTGTGCAAGAGCTTTTCAATTTGATTAGATCCCAGTAATGTATTTTTGGTGTTGCTTCAATTGTCTGGGGGGTCCTCCTCATAAAATATTCTCCCAGGCTAATTTCTTCAAGTGTTTTCCCTGCACTCTGATTTTTTGGGTAGTTGTCATTGTTGTTTGGCAGGCCCAGGCTGAATTCCATGCCAGCTCTGGTGTATGTGGCTGGTGCCCTAGCTGCTGATCTTCAGGCACCGAGCCCTTAATGCTTTTCTTATTGAGAAAAGACATATGGACTTGGAAGGACAATCAATAGTCAGTATGTTGAATATTGCCCTTGAGGAATTTAAGAGGAAACCAGACTGATGTCTACTGACCAAAATGGTGTGAAGAACCTCCATCTTGCCCCACCAGGGTCCAGAGTATGTAGGTATTCAGTAACTATTCTCAATTAAAAATGGCCAAATACTACCATTCCCCACAGCCTGCCCCAGAATCTGTCCCCATCACCTAATGGAACTGGAAGTACTTTTTTAGTTAACAAATTGCCCCTGGGTACTTCTGGGATGGGTAATCCTGCAATTTCCATGAGTCACAGGGAAAGGAAGAAACATGGTGGGGGAGTGGAAAGAAAGAAGAGGGCCGCAGTGAGGCTGCTTCCTTCCCATCTTTCCCCAGGGTGCATCAGCCTGGGCCCAGCACTCTTAAAGATACAGAAAACATCCTTCTCATCCTTTCCATTACTTGCTTTGAAATATGTTTCTGGGAACCCCCTGGGAATAGCAACAGAGCCTGAGGCCTGCCTCCCACCTCCACTTGTTTTTTGTTACCTCATAGCATTGATCTTTGTGACTAAGCAGTAACTTGAAAGGCCAAGGAACAGCATGCCTCCCCCAATAGTAATTTTGAAACCTCTTAGAGACTAACAAAATCCAAGCTTTGCAAGTGGTGCCACTGGCAATGGACATGCAGAAGGGAGAACAGCAGGGAGAGCAAAGATCTCTGCATCTGCAGAGCTGCAGGCATCTTAACAAGGGCCCATGGCCAGTGGAGAGCCATGGCAAGCCTGGTGCGGAAGGCCGCCTCCACCTCATTTGGGCCATTGCTTATTATTATGTTTCAGCTTTTTCTTTCCTTACCTCCCTGTTGGTTTCTGTCTTGATGAGCAACAGCTTAGAAAGTGTAAACCTGTCCCTGGAACATCATCCCTTAGAGACTAAAATGAAGCATTTCTGGAATAACCTTTCCCCTTGTGCCTGCGCACAGCCCTGAGATCAACCATTCTAGAAGGGGAGTAGAGAATGAGGCCACCAACCACATCACTGAGGCTTCTAAAATGCTTTTCCCTGATACAACACAGTCTTACTTGGGAAGAAGGGAAAGCTCCAAATGAATGAGTTAATAGCCTCAGTGAGGGACTTCTTACCCCCAGCTCCCATCCTCAGATAGCAAGTGCTCAGTAAATACATGCACCAGGTACTGGGTGTTGAGATAGGTTAAAATGGTCAACGTGAAATGCCAGCCAGTCTATCTCCTCCTGCTTTGTTCCAAGAGCTCTAGTGTCCCATCTTTAACAGCAGCTAGAAAAAAGGCTCTACCAGGTTTCTTCTCATCCTCTAAAATCCCGGAGTATTCATCACCTGAGTTAAAATTATCATCTTCTTGCAAAGCAGACTGAGAGACTGCTTCAGCTAGCAGCTGGAGTTAAGAGCTACCATCCTAACTCCAGCTGTTTGTTATAGCCAAAGCAACCGGACTAAATGTAAACAAATGAGTGAGTGTTGCTGGTGAAAATCACTCTGAGAATGACCAAACAAACAACAGGCTCTCAGAGTCCCTGAATAGCTCTTCTCCCTCAGAAGATGTAGAGGTGGGGGAATGTTAGGTGAGCCCCATCTGAGCAACACCTGTTGTTTTGGGAGCTGACAGTTTATTTGCTGAAGTGTATCTGAGGAGTCTGATTTGGTTTTCCTGTTTCCATTTTGGGTTCTGACTTTGCTTGGTGGGGCTCTCAAGAGACAGGTGCATTACATCTGCTGATTTCTTGCTGGCTCTGAGGTGACACATTGTCATTACATTAAGTGTTGTGGCTTCCATTGCTTATGTCTCTGCGTCTTTCTCCTTTTCAGTGTTCTATCCCTCCACTGGTCCCACGGACTCTGATGGACCACCTAACTTTCTCGGGCTCCCAGCCTACCCCCCGCCCTGCATTCCATCAGTGTGGAATACAGTAATTACTTGATTCATTTTGAATTCACTAGATTATACATAGGAGCCAGGGAGAACCAACAACTTTATTTTCCACTGGAAAATGCCCAGAGGGTAGTTAACAAGAGAAGTGCTCACAAGAATTGAAATTAACAGCTGGATGAGATTTCAGGGTGTCTCCTGGGGAGGACCAAAAAACAGGAAACCTCTACATGATGCTGAAGCCATGGAAGTGTTCTACACCACGCTGGTACTTGAAGTGCACATCCATACTTGCCCCTCGCATTGCACTATGAGGGTTACCAGGTAAGAATTCTCTCGCAACAGATGGGTGTTTAACTGGGTTAGAACATTTTGTTTCTGAAGTGGGAGGAGGGGGGTAGACCGAAAATGATATTATTGCCATCATGATCATCATTGTTGTACAATAAAGAACATGGCTGACCTTTGTCCCTAGTCCTGAGAGGTAACCTAAATCCTTGAAATTTCGTGAGGGATAGGAGTGTCTTTGTTATTGAGGCCCCTCAGATTATTAGGTATGCTAATGATACAACTCAGTATGGGTCTGGCTATGCCAGAAACGTTAATCATGTGATTAGGGAGTTGGGGCTTTAAGCCACATTATATCAACCCAACCTGCAAGGAGGGAAGGGAAGCTGGAGATTGAATCATTGGCTATGTGGGTGGGCTAAGTCAGTTATGCCTGTATAATAAAATCCCAATAAATGCTCTGGAGGCTTGGTTGAGCTCCCCAGGTTGGTGATACACTGATATGCCTGGGGAGTGACAGATCCTGAGGACATAGACACTGTGTGTGAGACCCTCCTGGACCTTGCTCTTGAGGTCTCTTCTTTTGGCTGGTTCTGCTTTGCATGCTTAAACATAACCATAGCATTTTCCTGAGTTTTCTGAGTCATTCTAGTGAGTTATCAAACCTGAGAGGAGGTGGTAACTTCTGAATTTGTAGCCAGTTAGTCAGAAGTGCTTGGAATTTACAGCTGATGTCTGATGTGGACCAAGTCTTGTTGGGTTTATGCCCTGAAACCCGTAGAGTCTGTGCTGACTCCAAGCGGGTATTGTTAGAATTACACCAAAATTGTCTCCATCATCATCACCATCATTACTTTATTGAGTTCTTACCAAATGGTTCTTCGTATATGTAATGGGACCCTGACATTTACACACTGTACTCAAACATGCAAAGAAATATTGCTCTCACAATAGGTTTTATCTGCCTAACAATCTCCACTCTCCCTCTGTCATTGAATAGTGGGAGAAAAACAAAATTTAAACTTGATAGTTTATAGTATCAGAGTCTCGTTCAATTTAAACTTTTTTTTTTTGAAATAGAATCGCACTATGTTGCCCTCAATAGAGTGCTGTGGCATCAGAGCTCACAGCAAACTCAAACTCCTGGGCTTAAGCGATTCTCTTGCCTCAGCTTCCCAAGTAGCTAGGACTACATGCACCCTCCACAATGCCCAGCTTTTTTGTTGTTGTTGCAGTTGTCATTGTTGTTTAGCAGGCCGGGGCCAGGTTTGAACCCACCAGCCTTGGTGTATATGGCGGGTGCCCTACCCACTGAGCTACAGGTGCCACCCAGTTTAAACTTTCTATGTGAGAGCATGTGCTCAATCTTGCAGATTCCTCTTCCTATCCCCAATCCTCTTTAAGGTGATATTTGGATTTGGAGGTAGGGTCACAAGACCTAAACAACTTCAGAGCCACAACAGAAAATGGGCCACAAATTCTTGGATCCATTCTGCCTTAGACTTAAGCAAGAGGGGCCCCTTTCCTGAGGTGCTTGCTCTGGCCTCCACACCCCACACCCAAGGGCAAGAATTTCAGGCAGCCAAGGGCATGTTCTCCCTGGTGTCTGCACCTCCACTTCTGCACCACCGTGAGGTACCCAAGACACTAGAATCTCTTTCTTCCAAATTCCTCCCGTCTATCTCCAAGGCCTGTGTAGGCTTCTTCCCCAGGTCCATCCTCCTGATGGTGGACTTCACAACTAGTATGCACACCCTTAGGCCCAAGAGTTGGCCAAGAAAAAGCTGTAGCTTTGTGGGGTGAGGCTTGGGGGCTTAAAGGCCTGTGCATACCTTCTAGACAAAGCCAGGGTTAGGAAGAGATGGGAGCAGCTGCTCCAGAGCCGCATTGCACCCTCACCCCAGGGTGAGATCTCTGAGTCTTCACTGGTCTCTGGTGCACTGTGACTGGCCTGGCCCAGCTCACAGACTGGTGACCACTAAGGTGTCAGGACTTTGGCTATGATGTGCTGGCATCTGTCACCAGGGTGTACAATCCTTGACATTTACCCTCAGTCATGAAGTTCACATACACAGGGTTTGCTTGGTCCTGACTCCAGGATTCAGCTGCCAAACCAGGTCTCTCATCTCCTTTCGTTCCCTCACTCAAGCACTGGAAAACTTCTAGCACCTCTGCATACCATATGTAAGCAATGGGAAAGCGGGAACATTGGTACCTCTCTGCTCTGGGGTGCTGCCACTTAAAACATCCTGGAAGTGGCCATATATGAGGCTTCCCTTAAGAAGTTACATGAGATAGGGGAGGGCTGGAAGTCCAAAAGCAGGAAGGGGGCATGACCTGGGATGTTCAACTCATTGCATTTATGGCTTCAATCCTTTACCCTCCCCTGTACCCAAACCCTCTAGCCCATGACTTTGGAGTCCCTTGCATGAAAAAAAAGAGTCCATCTCTTCACCCTGTGTGACTTGTAGGGCTGAAATGATGATGGGTCAGTTCTGAACCCCAGCTCATGAGGCTGTGTGTTTCCATGTCCTCTCTCTTCCACATGCCATCATCATGAGACCATGCTCTGGGCGTGTTGTTGGAGGATGTGACTCAGAGCCACTAGACCGTAGCTCAGAGTCTAGTGGCCACAGTCAAGACAAGCCTTGATAAGCCAACCACCAGCCAACCTGCAGGGCACAGAATCCCTTAGTCCACACCTAGCAGACCTTGGATAGACAAGCAATAAACTGGTACACTTTTGTATGCTACTAAAATGTTATTGTTGTGTTACACAGAACTGTTTTGGCAGTAGGTAATTTGTGCCCCTGGAAACCAGGAAATTGTCATCATTCTTGACTTGGAGGCTAATAAGGGGAGGGAATGTTACACAGAGGTCAGGAAGCTGCTAGCACCCCAGACCGATGGCCACAAGCCCAGTGTCTACCACTGTACTGCTAACCCTGCTGGAGAAACCAGAAAGCAAGTCCCGGCCCCCTTGGCTGGAGCTCTTGAGCCCACACAGTGTGGGAGGCACCTCCTGTACCAATGAAGAGTCCTAACAGGAGTTAGTGAGCAGAAGTCCCCTCTGCTGCCTCTGCTGCATCTCCTCCCCTTCCAATCTCACGGGTCATGGCAGGTGCTAACTAGACCAAAGGTGACCTGGGAATGCAGGAGATAACATTTATAGCCTTACAGCCCCAGCAGTACAGGGGACATTACAGAAGGCAGGGCGAGGCTATGCACCTGGCATAGACAGATGCCACCCGGCACAACAGATAAATTATGTGATGTACGTAGTAATGGAAATGCTAAGTGCTATAGGAATAAAATAAGAAGAAAAGAAAGCAGGACTTAAATAAATGAACATATTCTTAAACACTGTATTTTACTGCCTCCCAACTAATACAACCCTTGGTAGATGACATTACAAAAGCTTAAAAAGTTTCTGCCGGGAAAGATGAGACAGTAAGAGAATAGTAATACACAAGAAATACCAAATTACACACATTCCTGAGAGTTAGATACCTATTTTAATTCCATTTAATAAACCATTTGTTTCCATGTACCTGGCACAAGGAACCATACCAAAAGTGGTGAGGAATATAAATATAGGAATATAGGAATAAATACAGGAATATAAATATGGCCTGGATATCAGCAGCCTGCTTGACCCCAGGTCCTCCAACTTGCAAGGGTCAACTTGTCTGCTATGATCTGATCTGATTTTTTTTTTTACCTTCCATTCAGTGTGCTGTGAAAACTCAGCATCCTCTATGCATCTCTCAGGGTTCCTTTAGTGTGTCTGAGGATCTGGCCCTGAGTTCTTTCATCCATCTTGATTTCAGCTCTGCGTTTTGCCGTGTGTATATAATCCCTCTCCTCCATCAGGCCAGGGCATCAGACATTGCCACATTCCCTTCAGAACCTAAAGTTCTGGCTGTGATTGTGCAGAGTTCATGGAAGGTTCGGCGCACCTGAGGGAGCTGACAGCTCCAAAGACAATTTAAAACCGAACTTGGACATCCTTACCCTTAACCATTTCTCAGTCGTCTCCCTGCCTAGAGGGATTTCCATTTACCTTTTACTTTCCGTCTACTCAGGTTCCCTTCTCTCTGTCTCCCTTCCTTCCTTCGCAGCCAGGGGTGGTTTGATCTCTTCTCCCATCAACATTCCTACTTATTTGTTAAATGGAACAATGTAGCTGCTTTTGACTCACCACGTGCTCATTATCTAGGCTACCCAATTTTTCATTAAGGTTTGTTCCTGAACAAACCCATTGTTCCCTCCCTAAACAAACATTGTGGAGTCGGCTTCAAAAATTATTTTCCTCCCTCCCAGCAAACCAAGAGAATTAGCCAGAGTTTCCCCACTGATGGCCACTGACTAACACATACAGAGGAACTGCCTACAGAAGATGCCCTCCAGGACGCCGCTGCAGTCCAAGCCCCCCGTGCCGTCCTGACAAGCCAGCCTGTGGAGAGCGTACGCAGGGAGGTGCATCACCAGAAACTGCACCCTCCTTTCGTGCGACAATTAGGAAATTAAGGATTTTCTTTTAAAAATAACCAGGGAACTTCTGTTTCTATGATGACGACTAGTTAATTTGAATCAACTCTTGGAGGGCAAAGAGAAAAACTAGAAATTATATATATGTGTGTGTGTGTGTGTAGAAAGATGGAATTATACACACACACACACACACACACACACACACACGAGCTTCCATAGTTGACCCCCTCCTAGGACACTGACCACCTTAAGTTGACCTAATTGCCATAGACTGGACATGAACCACATTGGATCAGTACAGGAGGCCTAATTCCTTATGTTGACCACCTCCATATGTTGACCATTTGTTACAATCCCTTGGGTGGTCAATTTACTGAGGGTCTACTGTACATACATACATGTGAGAGTATGTGTGTGTGTATTTAAGTCTACTTGAAAACATCAGAGAGCTAATAAGCTAGTTAAGGGATTCTCTTTCCATGGTCTAGGAAAAGCCAGAAATACCTAGATTTGAGCCTGGCATTTGGGACTTTTCCCTTGGAAATGTTTAATGATTCCTGAATAGACTGCTGAGAGGCAGAGCAGAATTTCGAGCAACTTCAGAGGGTTAAAAGAAAGCTGGAGTCTAGGACCCATTAAAGCAACTTGCTCAGATGCTTTAGAGTGGGGCCGTGGAGATCTGAATTCTAGGAGTAAAGATAAGCAGGAAATGTAAAACGTTTTTATTGCCAGGGTGCCAGGAACAAAGACAATGCTACAGGAAAAACGGTTGAGGAGATACAACCTGAGGATTTTCTAAGGATGGTGAAACACATCAAGCCACAGATTTAGGAACGACCATGAACCCCAAGAAAGTTAAATATAAAGAAAACAGTACTTACACACATCAAAGCAAAACTACAGAAAATCGAAGATTAAAACTCCTAAAAGCAGTTCAGAGAAGACAAAGGATTATTTTCAAAAGAGAATTGGGTAGACCAATAAGAGAAGCAATGAAAAAGTTCAGACAGAAATCAAGAACTAAAAGAAAATGTTAAAGAAAATGCTTGCTGCATTAAGAAGATGCCAGGGAGAAACGGGGATCTAGTCAAGGAAATGTCAATGCAGTTCACTTACGTTTTACAACTATTGATTATGGTAGTGTTTATACAACGGAATAGGTTTGTTATAACGTGTAAAACTAAACACTGGAAATGATTGGTTTTACCATGTAAATTATAGCATAATAAAAACATAAAAATCAATTTACCATAGAGTTTTGAATATATTCTGAACTTTTATTCTGTAGCGTTGATCTACATATCTATTCCTTGCTAATAACATAGTATATGGATAACATTAACTTTCTAATAAGTCCTAAAATCCTGGTAATGAAGCCTACAAATTTTGTTCTTCTTTTTCAAAATCCTTTTAGCTATTCTAGATCCTTTGTATTTACTTATAATCTTTGGTAATTTCAACAAAAATATGCTGATTCGGATTGCATAGACTCTATCAATCAGTTTGATATAACTGACATCTTAACAAAATGAGTCTTCTAATCCACGGAGGTAATGTTATTTTTCCATTTACTTAGGCTTTGTTTAATTTCTCCCATCAGCACATACACAGTTATTTTCAATAGTTTTTAAAAAAGAAAATAATATACCCAAGCATCAACAAGGCATTTGTTAAATAAAATTATTGCATATACATACAAATGATGAAATATTATCCAACTTTGAAAATGATTCAGAACTCCCACATAAAGATGGTAAAGTGAAGTCGTAACACAGAATCTGTCTACTTATTTACTTTATTTTTTAAAAATTAAAAATATTTTTTTAATTGTTATAAAAAATGGAAGAAGAACTCAAAAATTTAACCAGCTTATAAGAGGAGCTCAAACTTATGTTATAAATGTCAAAAAGCATTGGGCAAAGAAAATGCAGAAAGTTCGTGACAGTCTTGTACCACTTCTAAGATTGCCCTCCCCTCCACCGCTGCCAGTACTAGAGAAGGACTATAAGAACAATCCTGAGGATTCTGAGCAATATCTACCAATACAGAAACAATCAGACTTAAGGTAGAAATGAAAGGCAGATAACAACAGCAGGAGGACAGCTGGTTCGGCTGAATAAGGCTGTCCAATAAATAGAGACCCAAGGGAGCATTCAGAATTGTCAAAAAGAAAGTAAAGAAAATATCCTTGAAGTGAGGATTTAAAAATGTACACTTAAGGGTATGGTCTCTATGTCAGAAAACTGACACAAAAAACAATAGATATCGACACATTGTCTAGTTCAGTTGCTGAACAGGAAAGAGTTCTTCCTGCGTTCAGCCAGAAAAAAAGTCACCAAAAGAAGGAAAAATCAGGCTGGGCTCCAAATTGTCCACAGAAACATTTATTACACGAGACAATGGAGCAATCTCTAGACACTCTGAGGGTCTAAGTATGACTCAGAGATACTCAGCACAAATTTGTCAAGCAAGCACAAAGGCAGCAGCGTTCATCTGCAAATATGAACAATTCATGAGTCCTTCTTGGAAAACCAATTCAATAATCAAATCTAGCCGACCAAGAAATAAATAAAAATAAATAACTCTGGGAGGGAGACGTCAAAGAAAAAGGATCGTCGTCAACAATTAATTCAGTTACATGGAGAATGAAACCAAACATCTGGGAAAATTCTGGTTGCCACGCAGAATGTGATGGTATAAATTTGAGCAGAGTGATAGAACAAACAAAGAGAGATGTGGGGGAAAGAAGGGGAAAGAGACAGATGCACAGCGACCTAGTCACCTTTCACAATCAGGAGTCAACTGATGCTGTCCAAAACTGAAAAACGACAACAACCACCAATTTTGATGTCTAATCACTTAATTTTTAAAATCTTTTCTCTTAATCTTAAACAAACTTTATATAAATTACTATTTCTTGCACTGAGAGATTAGTGATCGAATACAGCGATTTCTTTAGTTTCACATCAGCAGCATATTTTTCTTCTGTTAAACTCAACTTAAATTTTAAAAATTACAACATGTAAAACCATGCGAATGAATATCACAGACCCACACTGTGCATATGAAAGCAGATATAAAGGAAAATATACTAGATTTCCATTTATATAAAGCTAAAGAAGACAAAACAAATATTCCCCGTATAGGGAGGTAGGAGACTAGTGACAGGGGCTAAGCATTAGGAAGTCTCCTGGTGACAAGGAGACTTGTCCTATCTCTGGGTTACACCACAGGGGTGTCCACAGATGTAAAACTTCACTGAGGTGTACACTTAACATTTGTGTATGTTACTATGTGTATGTAGGTTTTAAAAATTCAAATCGAATTAAGTATAAAGCTTTTTATTTTAAACTGGTATAGATAGTAATGTTTAATTTTTAAAAACAGTTTATTCTCCTATCTATATGTAGGCAAAGAGAAGTATCTGGAATAATTGTCAACATATAGCAATTGGTAATTTCAGAGTGACAAGATTAGGATGATTTATTGCTTTTTTGTTGTATTTTTCTATATTGCTTAAACTTTTACAATAAGCATAGATTATATTAAGTAAACAACAAAATTATTTTAAAAACAATGATTCAGATCTATATTTGTGGATCCAAAAATGTCTCAGATATATATATACACACACACATATATATGTATATACACACATACATACATATCTATGCCTGAAACATTTATATATATATATAGATATAGATATCTGAGACATTATATATATACCTGAGACATTATATGTATATATATCTGAGACTTTTTATATATACCTGAGACATTTTATATATATATATATGTATCTGAGACTTTTATATATATATATGAGACATTATATATCTACCTGAGACATTATATATGAGACATTTTATATATATATACATATATATGTGTATATATATATAAGACATTATATATACATATATAGGACATATATATACACATTATATATATATGAGACATTATATATACATAGATAGGAGACATTTTATATATATATACCTGAGACATTATATATTTATATACCTGAGACATTTTATGTATATATACCTGAAACATTATATGTGTATATATACATATATATCTGAGACATTATTTAAATATATATATATGTGAGACATTATATATACATATGTATACACCTGAGATATTATATAGGTATATATATACCTGAGACATTTTATATATGTGTGTATATATACCTGAGACATTATGTATATACCTAAGGATATATATATATACCTGAGATATTTTATATATATGTGTATATATACCTGAGACATTATGTATATACCTAAGGATATACATATACCTGAGACATTTTATATATATGTGTATATATACCTGAGACATTATGTATATACCTAAGGATATATATATATACCGGAGACATTTTATATATATGTGTATATATACCTGAGACATTATGTATATACCTAAGGATATATATATATACCTGAGACATTTTATATATATGTGTA
>NW_003852412.1:13977005-13985071 GCF_000181295.1 Otolemur garnettii
ATATACCTAAGGATATATATATATACCTGAGACATTTTATATATATGTGTATATATACCTGAGACATTATGTATATACCTAAGGATATATATATACCTGAGACATTTTATATATATGTGTATATATACCTGAGACATTATGTATATACCTAAGAATATATACATATATATATATATATACCTGAGACATTTTGGGATCCCCAAATATAGATCTGAATCATTGTTTTAAAATAATTTTGGTGTTTACATAATCTATGCTTATTGTAAAAGTTTAAGCAATACAGATATATATATGGCAATATACATATATATAATTTATAGTTTAATGTATTTTAATAACAAACTTGCAGGAACATCACAGAAGACATGTCCCTGCCTGTAGGACAACTCAGAAGTACAGTGAATGGATGGAATCTACGGCAGGATAAAAAATGCTACAGGGACTCCGCGCCTGCGTAGAGCGCACCCCTCCCTTTCTGCCTCCACTGCCACCAGGGCTCCTGTGAAAAAACTTGTGGCAAAGGGGGCCAAAGAAAAGAAGCAAGTTCTGAAGTTCACTCCTGATTGCACCCACCCTGTAGAAGATGGAATCATGGATGCTGCTAATTTTGAGCAGTTTTTGCAAGAGAGAATCAAAGTGAATGGGAAATCCGGGAACCTCGGGGGAGGTGTGGTGACCATCGAGAGAAGCAAGAGCAAGATCACAGTCACCTCCAAGGTGCTATTCTCCAAAAGGTATTTGAAATATCTCACCAAAAAATATTTGAAGAAGAATCATCTACATGATCGGTTGCACGTAGTTGCTAAAGGCAAAGCGAGTTACGAATTACGTTACTTCCAAATTAACCAGGCTGAAGAGGAAGAAGATGAAGATTAAAATTCATTTATCTGAAATTTTTGGTACGAGTTCTTGAATAAAATTTTGGAACCAAAATAGTGGCTTACCCTTGTATCTCTGCAGTATGGATAGAACAGAAAATTGGAAATCATAATGAATAGGGCTTCCCTTGGGCGGCCACTTACTTACTTGTAACTTGATTTTTTTTTTTTTTTTCTGCTCAAAAATGTCAGTTCTCTTGAAGTGGCAATACCAAAATAGAAGAAGGCGCTTTAAGGGAACTGACCGGCATTGAGCAGGTACACGAGGTGTGGAGATGTGAGCGTCAGTGAGTCCCCGTTTCATCTCTAAAAGTGTGACGGGCAATTTTATCTGGTGCTTTTACAAAGAAAGATTCAGGAATACAAGTGCTCATTCATTAAAAGCAAACCAAGTAATTTATAAGATTCTCTTATGGGAAGAATGGCAGTGTCAATAAAATGCAGGTTTCTGGGGGAAAAATGCTACAAACACCATTTAGTTGCCATCAATAAGAAATTTACTTGTTTAAAGAATAATCCAAATGCTGGCATTGTCCAGAAAAATTTAACAGGTTTATTTATAATTGTTATAATGTTGAACGGCTGTAACTTGTTCACTGAAACATTTTGACTCACATTAATGCTGCATGTCCCGCATTTCGGTTAAAAATTCACACTCAAATGAAAATGGAAAAGCTGCCAACACCTCATTTCTGTCCCCTGATTTTCCAGTTGCAATCATATACTTAAGTGGCTTTTGACCCCATGGCGGAAAAACAATCTGACATTCAAAACTACCAATAAACAGGAAGAAGAGAAATTTTTTTTTTTATAATGAAATTTTTTTCCATCATAATGGACTCTTAAGCATGTTCTCCACGTATGCGGCATGCTAGCTGGATTTTACACGTTTGGCATGAATAGCACACAGGTTGGTGTCTTCAAAAAGGCCAACCAGATAGGCCTCACTTGCCTTTTGCAAAGCACCAATAGCTGTGCTCTGTTTTTTTTAACGTCTAGAAGTACAGATACCAAAACAATCTGGAAATTCCAACAGCAAAATTTATCAGCAACAATTCTCTCTTAAATGATGAAATTACCGATACTTATTTTTATTTCACTTCGCGCTTCTTTATAGTACTTTAATTTTTAACTATTGTTCATTATTCAAAGTTGTTGTTTTTTTTGTTTGTTTGTTTTTTTTTTGGCAGTTTTTGGCTGGGGCCGGTTTGAACCCACCACCTCTGGCATATGGGGCCAGGGCCCTAATCCCTTTGAGCCACAGGCACCACCGGATTCAAAGTTTTGTTTTGTTTTTTGTCGTTGTTGTTCTTGTTTTTGTTGTTGTTGTTTTTCTTTTCTTTTCTTTTCTTTGAGACAGCGTCTCACTCTCTCCCTGGACAGAGTGCTATGGCTTGATCGTTCACAGCAACCTACTTGAGAAGCTGAAGCAATCCTCTTGCCTCAGCCTCCCAAGTTCCTGGGACTATAGGTGCCCACCACAACATCCAGCTAATTTTTCTAATTTAATAGAGATGGGGTCTGGCTGTTGCTCAGGCTGGTCTCTAACTGCTGAACTCAAGCAATCCACCCACCTCAGCCTCCCACAGTGCTGGGATTACGGGCATGAGCCGCCATGCCCAACTCATTTAAAGTTTTTACAATCAAAAGTATTACTTATGTAATAAGAAAAATGCTAGTTTCATTGATGGAGTGGGGGAAGAAGAAAGAAAAATAATTTCTTAGAAAAGAAAACTGAAAGAAGCCCATGAAGAAAGTAACTATGGATTCAGAGTTGCTGGGAAAGCCAGAACACATATGTCAGAAATCGTTTCTGGAACTGCACACTTGAGGAAGCCGACTTCTGCCACGTATGGTCAAAAGACCAGAGAAAATGCGTGCAGGGGTTGGGCACATGTAAAGGTAGACAGTCAGCGGTTAAATGGCAGATCTCCAAAACCTGGGCAGCACAAGTCTGGATATTACAATGTGGAAGAAAGTCATAAGGCCAATATTTCTGTCTATAGTGGGAAGTGAAATTTTTTTTCTGATGGTTATAAAACTAGAAATTGTTCTCCTTCAAACAAAAAAATCCAAATTCATAAATTCCTTCTCATGGTTGCGGAGCACTCAGCATATAAGCAAACGAAGATGCAAAGCACAGCACTACCTGGTCGCAGAAGGAAACCAGGCCCAGGGTAACAAGGAGATAGTTTACAGAACCTGGATAGAATGACCCAGAACTGTGCCAATTATAGCAGGAAAAGAAAAGTGAAGTTCTAGACCACCTTCATGAAACTACATTCAATAAGATCTTGGTGCATTATGCAGGACAGGAGGAATTAGTATCCCTAATATACAAAGGATTCGAATAAATCAAAAGGAAAAGACTAAAACCCTTATAGAAAAATGGCAGAGCACATAGACAGGCAAAATGAAAATTGGTAACCCAAATGGCTAACATACTATATATAATATGTTAATATAATAAAATGAAAATTGGTAACCCAAATGGCTAACATACTATATATAATATGTTAATATAATAAAATGAAAATTGGTAACCCAAATGGCTAACATACTATATATAATATGTTAATATAATAAAATGAAATTGGTAACCCAAATGGCTAACATACATAATATGCTCAATATGTCTAGAACCAAAATGCAAATTTAAAATAATGTGATAGCAGTTTTTGCCTACAAGATAGGCAAAAATTTAAAATACTGAAAGTACCATGTTGGAGAAGGGAATACTCTCATTAACACCGTTGGGTGCATAAATTGGTACAAGTTTCTGGGAGGAAATGTGGCAGTGTGTGTCAAAATGCTACATCAACATTTCCTCTTGCTCATTCATTTTATTTCCAGTAACTTGTATGGTGATAATCAGACAGGCCAGGCACATCTTGATACTACACAACTCACACACATACATACATAGATGCAATATACCTATTCGTGGTTTGGTGAAACAAATTATGGTACGTTCCCCACAAAAGGAATAATGTGAAACCATTAAAAGTTAAAATATAGATCCATATTATTTGTGGCTATAGCACATTGACAAATAAAAGCGAGTAGCAAAAATCATGGGTACCACATTCTCATATATGTATGTGTTTGTGTCTGTGTCTCTGTGCACAGACTCATGTGCACAGACTCATGTGCACACACTCATGTGCACAGAAAAGAAAGTCTGGACAGATACCGGGCAAATATTAGCAACTGTTCTACTTGTGAGATGAAATTACAGGTGATTTTCAAGTTTGTGTTGTTTGATCTATTTTTATAATGCATATAGACATATTTCATTATCAAAGAATAATTCCCATTTTAAAAATGTAAAGCTTTAGAAATTTTAAACAAAGGAAAGATAGTTCCCTGTTATTTATTACAAAGGTCTTGATATGAAAATCTGCCATTTCAATTCTTTTTCACATGGTGCAAAAACCCCAGAAAATGAAAAGGATCAATGAATGACACAGAATGGTGAAATTCACTTCGGTGAGAGTAGTTCATATTTCCTTAACCACATGGCTAAGGATTTCACCATAACCTCATAAAAAGAGGTAATTGGGGTTAACCTCAAAAATCACACTGAATGTTTTTATGGTAGGTTACAAGGATATATTTGCCTACATTAATTTTTTCAGTATTTAAAATATAGAACCACTTCTGAAATGGTGCAAGAGGACTTCCAATATCTGCTTGACCATAAAAGCAATGAAAGCTCTAATAAAAAATTGTGAAAATAAACTGTGTCTGAGCTCTGAAAATTAACCAATGGTTTACAATAATCTGTGAAACATTTATTCAAGAAAAATGGCTGGATCTCAGTAATGACAGCAAGCTTTGTGGTGTTTTGCCTTGCCCTATCACATCCTCTCCTACCCAGCTCTGTGGCAACCTTGAAAACCAACAGCCTCATAATGAGCGCAGCCATAAAACCCAGCAAATTACCAGCCACTGAAGTGAGCAGAATGGGTTTGAACTTTCTCAAAGCTCTGTCCCCAGAGAATTGTCTCTGTTTGATCTATCTGGCAGTTTCCTAGAAATCCACACTCCCAAGGCTTCTGATAGTTAATTTTATGTGTCAGTGTGAATGGGTCATGGTGCCCAGATTATTCAGTCAAACATTCTTCTGGGTGTTTTTGTAAAGATACTTGTTTAATGAGATTAACATTGAAAGCACTGAACTTGGAGTAAAACAGACTACCCTCTAATGTGGTGGGACTCATCTAATCAGTTAAAGTTCTTAATAGAATAAAAACTGATGTCCCCCAAGCAATAAAGATTTCTGCAGATTGCCTTTGGACCCAGACTGGGTCTCTAACCCGCTGGCCTACTCTGCAGATTTGGCCTAGTACCACCACAATTGTGTGAGTCAGTTCTTTAGAAATAAATCTTCTCTGTCTCTCTCTCTCCTTGACCTCTCCCTCTGCTTTTCCCTCTCTCTGCCTATGCACAAAGAATAGTTCACATTAGCACACAGCAAAATGGTACTGTCTGCAAGCCAGGAAGAGAGTCCTCACCAAGAACTGAATCTGCCAGCATTCTGGTCTTAGACTTTCCAGCCTCCAGAACTGTGAGAAATAAATTTATGGTATTTTGTTACCATAGCCCAAGCTAGGTATCTATGTAAAATACCTATCACATACAAAATTTAACTTGAACTGACTCAAAGACTCAAGGACTCAAAACTACAAAATTCTTAGAAGAAAGCATAAGCATAAATCTTAATGATCTTAGATTAGGCAGTACTTTTTTAGGTATCACACAAAAAGCATCATCATAGTTTAAAACTTTTTTTTTTTTTTTTGGCCAGGACTGGGTTTGAACCTACCACCTCCAGTATATGGGTCCAGCACCCTACTCCTTTAAGCCACAGGTGCTGTCCCATAGTTTAAAACTTTTTTACTGCCAATAGTCCTATGTAAAAAGTTTAAAAACAACAAACAATGTGGGATAAAATGTTTTCAAATCAAATATCTGATAAGGGATTTATATTCATAACATATAAACTTACAACTCAATAATAAAGACACAACTCAATTTTTAAAATGGGGAAATGATTAGAATGGACATTTCTCCAAGAATATATCTAATAGTCACTAAGCTTATAAAAAGATGCTCAACATCAGTAATTATCAGGGAACTTTAAATCAAAACCCAATGGGATACCTCTTCTTACCTACTAGAATGGCCATAATAAAAAAGACAGACAATAGCAAGGGTTGGCAAGAATGTGGAGAAGTTGGAACCCTCAAAATCTTGCTGGTGAGAATGTACAATGCTGCAGCTACTTTGGAAAACAGTTTGAAAGTTTCTTACAAAGTTAAATGTAGAAGTACCGTACAGCCCAGAAGTTCCACTGCCAGGTATTTACCCAAGAGAAATTAAAAAGATGTTCATACAAAAAATGTGTACACATGTTCATAGCAGCATTATTTATAATAGCCAAATGCTGAAAATCATTCAAATACCCTCAACTGATGAATGGATGAACAAAATATGGCATAGCCATACAATGGAATACTATATATTTTTAAAAAATGAAGTACCAATACTTGCTATAACACGGAGGAAACTTTAAAAACCTTATTCAAGTGACTGCTAAGGTGATACCGTTCAACTATTTGTCCTTGTCAAAGTTCATGTTGAAATTTGATTTCTAATGTTGGAGCTGGGGCTTGGTGGGAGGTGTTCTTGTCATCAGGGCAGATCTCGCATGAATGACTTGGTGCTGCCTTCATAGCAATGAGTGAGTTCTTGTTCTAAGAGATCCCTTAAGACCTGATTGCTAAAAAGAGCCTCGGGCTCCCCCAACCCCTGCTCCCTCTCTCGCCACATGACATGCTGGCCTCCCTTCGCCATGCACCATAAGTGGAAGCCTCCCGGAGGTCCCTCGCCAGAAGCACATGCTAGTGCCATGCTTCTTGTACAGCTTGAAGAACTGTGAGCCAAATTAATCTCTTTTCTTTATAAATTATCAGCTCCAGGTATTCTTTTATAGCAGCACAAATTGACTAAGAAATAAGGGATATGGGTTTCTTTCTACAGGGATGTAAATATGCTGGGGTGAGATGGTGGTGATAGTTGAACAACTTTGTTAACGTACTAAAACCCACTGAATTGTATACTTAAAAAATAAATTAAAATGTTAAGGGATTTTAAAAGCATGTCTGTTTTTGCATATATATATATATGTTTTGTTTTGTTTTTTTTAAAGAAAATAGGCTCAGCACCCATAGCACAGAGGTTACAACACCATCCACATACACTGAGGCTGGTGGGTTTGAATTCAAGCCAGGCCAGCTAAACAACAATGACACCTGTAACAAAAAAATAGCCATGCGTTGTGGTGGGCACTTGGAGTCCCAGCTACTTGGGAGGCTGAGGCAAGAGAATCGCTTAAGCCCAAGAGTTTGAGGTTGCTGTGAACTGTGATGCCATAGCACTCTACTGAGGGTGACATAGTGACTGTCTCAGAAAAAAAAAAAAAGAAAGAAAAGAAAATATACATAAGCAAAGAAGCTCATTATCAATTATCCTGCTACTCAGAGATATACTGTTAATATTCTGCTTTACATCTTTCCAATTCGTAAAAATTTCTTTTTATGAAAATAGCAAGTACACAGAATTTTAAATATTAAATACTTCTCTTTAAGCCACTGCTCAGCTGTCATCTCAAACTTCCCTCTGTTGACATCCTTGGGATTCCCTTTGCCCTGTTGTGAATCTATTCCCTGCTTCCTCGGTTTCATGTCTTCTTTCTTGTATTTAATCTCATCTTAGGCGGATAGAATGTCTTAGGCGACAGTCCTGGCAATATGACTGTCTCCTGGGTCACATGTGTTTGGGGCTGGGGCCCTTGGCCTACAGTGTGCAGCTGCGATCCCAGGCTCTTGCTTTGCCATCATCCTGGAGAGGTCCCTGTTTCTCCCTGCGAAGAAGTCCCTGTTTTCTTTACACCAGCTCTTCTGTCTGAGTTTAATCCTTTATTCGTTGTATCACATCCTCTCCTGGATTCCTGAAGAAAAGATATATGGGCAGTCAATATTTTGAGGCTTTGCATGTATAAAAATGTTTGTACTCTGTGCTCGTATTTGAATAATAGTATGGATGGATCGAGAATTCCAGGTTTGGGGGGGGGCGGAGCCAAGATGGCGAACTGCAGCCAGCTTTTTACAGAAGCTCCCGTCC
>NW_003852412.1:13994494-14066225 GCF_000181295.1 Otolemur garnettii
AAAAAAAAAAAAAAGAGAGAATTCCAGGTTTGGAATGTTAAAGGCTCTGCCCATTACTGTCTGGCATCTGTGCTTAGCACACAACGTCCCCTACCAATCTGGAAAATCATGTGCTCTGTCAGGGAAATTTTCTTGAATCACTTTATTGGAAATTTTCTCTCCTCTGTTTTCTGTTTTTCTTTCTGGAATTTCTGTTATTTTGCTTTTGGACCTCCTACACCAATCCTTTGGATTTTCTTCTCTCTCTCTCTCTCTTTTTTCCTTTGCTTTACTTTCTAGGGGCAAGGGTTCAACTCTATCTTCCATTCCTTCTAATATCTTTTCTTCATTTTGCTGTCACATTTTTAACTTTTAGCTCTTTTGTTCTCTGAATGTCCCTTTGTGAGGTGGGGACATGGAAAAGGTATGGGTTTCATGGATATAGTGTCTTCTCTTAGCTCTCTAATGATAATATTCATACTTGTCTGAGCATTTTTCTTTCGATTTCCTTCTAGTTGCTTTCTCTTTGCTTGCATCTCCATCCTCCAGATTAAAGACTCCTCTGATGTCTCATATTCTTTGAGTGACTGCTCACCATTAAGAGTTGAGGACTGGGCTTGGAGCCTCTAGCTCAGCAGCCAGGGCACCAGCCACATACACCAGCGCTGGTGGGTTGGAACCCAGCCCAGGCCTGGCAAACAACAATGACAACTACAACCAAAAACAAAATATCTGGGCATTGCGACAGGTGCTGGTAGTCCCAGCTACTTGGGAGGAGGAAGCATGAGAATCACTTCAGCCCAAGAGTTGGAGGTTGCTATAAGCTGTGACACCACAGCACTGTACTGAGGGCAACATAGTGAGACACTGTCTCAAAAAAAAAAAAAAAAAAGAGTTGAGGACTAAAGAAGCTCTAAATACGTAGGTCAGGCTTGACAATCCTGGACTTGACTATAGGCTGATCTGAGTAGGACATTTCCTGGGGAAGACTTATCTTTACACTTTGGCTTTGCACTGACCCAATAAGACAGGGAGTTTTCTTCTTATTTGTTTTCAAAAGGGTAAATGTCTGGGTGCCGTCATTCTGGTACAGAGTGAGAGATGGGCTGTGAGTTTCTACTTAATTCCTAGGTACTTACTATGCCTGTCAAGGCACTAATGTGTCCAATTCCAGAAAAATTTGTTACTGCTTGATCTGAGACTTTGGGTTTAGTTCTAAACTCACCCCACCTCTGGTTTAAGTTATCCTTTTCCATGCCTAGAAGGAAAGAGTTATTATGACAGAAAAGCTGACAACAAGAATCAAATCTTAGATTTGACATTTCAAAAATACAAACCCTAAAGGACTCAGGACATTAAAGTTTATATAACTATGGAGAAAAGAACTTTCTAAAACTTGGAAATAAGGCAAAAATAATGGCTGCATGACCTTTCTTAAAAGCCTTCAAAGGCTTATCTGAGTCACTGAGTGTGCCTTTGATTGTGGTCCGGATATGTCATAACCCTGAAAACATAGAGATTAACTTATAGAAAAATGATAAGGCATGAAGATTTTTGAGGGATAAGAAAGAAGCTTGACAAAGAAGATAACCCTCAAGCGTACACAATTTTTACTCTGTAGAACAGTAACTTGTTTGTAGCTATTTAGCAATCTTATGTGGGTCATTACAAAAGTTTTGAGATACACAAAAATCAAGAAACCCAAACTCTGCATGGCCAGAAACAAATGAAGCCCTTCCAGCAGTACTAATAAGACATGCAAGTTGAAACTTAAACAGGTGAATCAGAAAGGAAGCTGTTGACTGTGTTTCTTGGAAGTGAAATAATGAATCATCACACAGTCTGTCTCAAAACTTTTGTAGTGACCTACATATTTCAGTATTCCATTCCCCACAAACCATAATCTTCCTTTTTCTTAAAACTTCTTCAAATTAGCTCTTATTTTTCGCCTGGTGCCTTCATTAGTTAGTTAATAAAACTTTGCCACGAGTTTGTCATCTTTGTGTAGAATTGTCTCTTTTAACAATTTGAGAATTATGCTTTTACACCTTGTCTTTGTCTATTTTGTGTTTCTATAAAGAATACTTGAGACTGGGTAATTTATAAACAATAGAAGTTTATTTGACTCTCAGTTCTGGAGGCTGGAAAATCCAAGAGCATAGCACTGGCATCTGGCAAAGGTCTTCATGTTGTGTTATCCCATAGTGGAAGGTGGAAGGGCAAGCACACACACAAGACAGAGGGAAGGGCCCAACCCGTCACAATAACTAACCCACTCCTGAGACAATGGCTTTAATCTCCTTAAGAGAATAGGGCTCTCATGACCTAAAGACCTCTCAAGATCCTATCTCTCATCCCTTGGCAATTAAATTTCAACATGACTTTTGGAGGGGATGTTTAAATCATAGCAACCATAAATGAAAGATCTGGAAGAATAGTGCTCATTGAGAATAAATTGTTTTTCCTGAGCCAGATTAGATGAAGATTCCCTGGGGTGAGGGAGAGGAAAAGAGTCAGAGGAAAGCAAAAGAGCACAAAAACTGGCTGGTCCTCAAAAGGATTTTTCCTGCCCTCTGCCTCCAGACTGGGTTTCAGGGAAGATGACATGCCAGGGACACGTTTGGGAGGCTCAGAGAGGACCTGGTACCTTCTTTTCCATGGAGAAGACAAGCCTAGTGCCAGGGAATTACTAGAGAGATGCCTACAGGAGTATCTGGGGAAATGGTTCAAACTTGGTATCTCAGAGCTTCTGTGCAGCCTAGCATGGTTAAGGAAATGTTTCCCATGTGTAGACGTAGCTAAAGAAGAGCTGGACTTGGAGAAGCATGTAGCTGTGATAAAGAAGGTGTGTGGACCCAACACTGAAGACAAAATGGATTGAGGACAAATCAGCAGATGCCTAGGTAGATGAATGACAAGAAACCAGACGTCCCCCAGGTGCCTCATGCCAGTCTGAGCTGTAAGTCCTTAGAAACTTAGACATGATCCTAGGAAACTAGGATCATAAATTGACTGTGATGAAGTTTGCTTCACTCAGCAGAATAGGAGCATGAAATAGAAACAGAGGTATAGGATATAAATAATTTATCTTTTTTAAGAAAATGGATTATGCTGTACTTACTAATGCATATTCCACTCAGTAGCATAGCATGGAAATCTGTATAGGTCAATAAATACTCTTCTACAATGTCATTTTTCATCACTACATAGCATTCTACCATATGTGCTAGTTTAATAATTTAGAAAAACTATACATTTCTCCTTCCAACTGGTAGGCACAATCAGTACCAATCATTTTATTTATTAAGTCTTGAGTTAAAATAACATCTACTTATTGGGAAGAATCACAGGATGGATCTCAACCAATGACTGTATTCAAAGAATTGGTGATCAATGTTGGCAAAATCAAGTTAACTTTAGAAAGTCCTTTCATGAAACTGGTGATGATTAATTTGGGCTAGCCATACTAAAGTGACATTGATTCAACTCTTTATGAGAAGACCTCTAGGGTTGGAGGACACCTGGGATCCTCCCTAATGTGTGTCTTGAGTAATAGCAAAAGTCAACCATCTACCTGCCCCGGTTCTGTATAGGTGCCGCCAGCAACTGGGAGGCAGGGATGTGCCTACTAGGCACAGGTTGATGTTGAACTTGTCACAAAGCAAAGAATAAGCCCGTTCCAAAAGGCACGGAGGAGACTGTTGTGTGCTCCCACACTTGAAAGAAGGACTCCTTCCATAATGTAGACAGAGGTACCAGCACCTACAGGGCTGTGATCCCGTGGCATTACTGTGATAATGCCCTCAACAGCCCTGAAAATCACACCCTGTACAGGAGCGAAGGTCCCAGAGTTCATCAGTTACCTGTCAATTTCCCCAGAATGGTGGTTTTGATCATTCCTTTCTTCTTTGAGGGGCTTATATTTACTACAAATCAAAGTTCCTCCAGTTGATAGCTGTGATGGGATATTATTATTATATTTTCTTATCATTATTGTTTGTTTGCTTGTTTTTGTGCCTGCAGCTTTGAAAAACCCCAGTGTGTTTGGATCAACAGCAGCATTTTGATCAATTCTGATCAAATTGTTCTTGCTGTTTTGTACATTTTATAAAAATTGTTTTGTACATTTTATTCTCAAAAGAAAAGATGAATATGCTACACAACAAGGTCACAAAAAACTTTTCACAAAGCTTGTTCCAATGATAGAAATAAAATACAGATTCCTCGTTTTTTTTTTTTTACAAGAGAAATAAATTGTCATTTCCCCCCAAGTGTTGAGAGGGGAAAAAGTATATTTACAATACGAATTCTGATACTAAACCAATTACAGACAAAAATGTGTCTGCTGCACTGCTATTTTATTGTTTTAACAGTGTTGCGTTATATTCAGGGTATATCATCTTCATTAGTTGGAAGAACAAAATTAGAATCATATGCAGACTTTCTTGGTAATTCATTTAATTTCCTGTTTTCTATCTTTTTGGTGACTTCTGTAGAAGGACTACTTAAAAAGTTTCCCCTTTGAAAATGGCCCAAGGAGCAAAGGAAACTTCTATTTTAATGCTCTGTGAGAGGAATGCATTTCACAAAGTCCAACTTCCTTTCCAAACAGTGACCAAGGAGAGTGGAGAGAGAGAGTGCAGTGGAGGCAAGGGAGATGAGGGGTGTGGGGAGTGAGATTAGGGCTCACCTGCTCATAAAACATGGTGATAATGTAGTTTCCATGTGCTAGAGGCTAAAATGAGTGACGTGAAGCCCATTGTCTTAACTGGGTCAGAAAAATAACATCGACTTAAAGTTCCAGAAGTGTCTAACCTTTTTTCTTCTCTGATGTAAATTTAAAGAAGAAGAGCTGTCTCGGGCCACACAGTAAATACAGAAACACTAACAAAAGCTGATGAGCAAAAAAAAAAAAAAAAAAAAAAGGTCTGTGAATTCTTTTCACAATATCTAACACTACAGATAAACAAGACAGTCCTCAAATCATCAGCATGCAGGCCGCAGGCCAAACCAATAATAGGTAACTTGTACATATCAGAAAATAAAAATTATCCTGTCATTAGGGGGTCTTGAAAATAAAATAGAGCTTCTTCTGCTTAAAACAGAAAACCCAGGCTGGCCAAAGGAACAGACTTCAACATGCCAACACATCCCTCCCTGCCCCCTAGCCATTCCCACACAGATCCCGCAGACTGGGACAGTTGGCATCGGTCACCAAGGCAGCTGAAATCAATCAAACAGCTTCACCCTGGACTCCTGGATAACCTGTGTCATGCATTCCCAGGAGACTCTGAGATTTCCAGGCTGGAGCACCTGCCTTTCCCCTAACTTCCCTGCAGGAAAAAGGTGGAATCCAAAGAGAAGAACCAGGGGCTTCTGGGAATATTGCATCTTTATTCAGAGTCAACACCCTTCCAGAGGTGAACGTCAATGTTCTAATGATCTTATTATTAAATGTAACATACGTTAGGAGAGACAAGGGTCTTGTTGGGTTCAAAGTACAAGAGGTGTTGAATGCAAAGGGACTGGCACCTTTGCTTAGGCTAGAACAAGCAGATATCTCTGTACCCCCTTAAAAAAGAACAGGAATACAACTAAGGGGCACGTGTCATAAAATACAATTTGGAGAATACACGATGAAATTTTATCCTTATGAAAAGAAAATGTTCTGTTTTTCCCATTGTAAATGCCTTCAGTTCCTGCCAAACCTCTTCTTATCCCAAATGTCTTAGAATATCTGGTACAACACAGCACAGATAGGGTAGCACAAACACTGAGTTATAATTTAATTCACTGTATACTCGTGAAGAACAGTTATACTAAAGAATGCCTTTCTGAAATCCCTTCCCCTGCCACCAATAAAAATAGCTCTTGATATTAGGAATTGTTTTTAATTCTTCCATTAAAAAAAGACAGTAATGTTTCCATTCGGACTTTGCCACAGGCACACTGAGCTGGAAAATGTGGTCAGTCTTTCTCATGACGGGGCAGGTTCATGGCCCAATCCTGGGTCTCTGGGTGGTGTCAGAGACTATTCAGAGGCGCCAGCGTGACTGTGTTACTTCCCAAGACCAGACACGACCATGAAATAGGCACTTCACAAACACTCAGTGAGATAAGCACATTAGGATCTGAAATCTTAAGCCCTGAGTGATCCATATTCACTTTATTGGCTATGAAAATAGACTCATTGCAGGGCTGGAGGGCAGTGGGGAGCTGTTAAAGGATACAAATTTTCAGTTAGACAGGAGGAACAAGTTCAAGACATCTAGTGTGCAGCATGATGACTATAGTTAATGACAAGGTATAGTGTATTTGAAAATTGCTAAGAGAGATTTTAAGTGTTTCCACCACACACACACACACACACTGATAATGTGAGGGTATGCATATGGCAATTAATTTGTTTTAGCCATTCCACAATGTGTATATTTCAAAACATCGTGTTGCACACCATGAACATATACAATTTTTATTTGTCAATTAAAAAGCAGAATCACAAGACCCATCTCTTCATGTACTGGCTCAGAGAAGTTTGAGAACTTGAATATTCATGTGGCAGAGGAGGTTGTTTAAATCAAGCAAAGCTCTGTTCTTTTTTAAACATGCAGTCCTTTTATTGTACTGTTCTTTTTTTTTTTTTTTAATGACTGATTTCTCCTTGCATCGCCTTAATCATTTGAACAGAAGGGCTCCTCTCTGAGCCTTGTGCAGAAGGCTCTATCCAGTACCTTGCTTTGTGCAGGGGCCAAGCCACATGTGCAACCCTTAGGAGTGTTCAAAACTCCCCTGGGTCACCTCCACACCCATTCACGTGTGTGGCACTGTTTTTTAATGCTCTCTTTCTGGAACCCAAGGGGAGAGTAACATTTTTTCTCCCAAACTCATTTCTAATGTTGGTAATTTACCTGGTGCTTTTATGCATGTAGTGTGGGAGGGGGCATATCTCCATCAGCTCAGGCCCTCCTCACTGCAAGAAGTTCTTTCCAGCTCCTTTGCAGCATAGAAAAAGATTCTACTGAGTTCACAGACTTCTAAGAGCAAAGTCTGATCTTTAAGGAATGAATTGGAACACCATTAATCCAGCTTAAAGTCTAACAGACTAAGTTGATATTGATCATATAAACTCTGCTTTTTCATTCTAGAATCCAAAAGCTATTGCACCCCTCCCCCGGTCATCATCCACTGGCTACCACTACGTGCAGGAAGAATCATTACAGAGATTCTCATCACTGGAACGGAAACTTAGCAGCCTTCAAGGTCAGGCAGATAACACAACTGCCTGAGTCTGGGCAGGTATATGACAGCAGGGAGCAGGGCAGACTGTAGTAAAAAGGAGATCTCAAGCCCCACCTAGAGGTATTCAGCTTCCATCTAAAAAACTATTAACATCCAAACAAACCATGCACAGGCCGAATTCAACCCAATGTACACAGCTTAACGCTAATTAGTACAACGTTCCTCATTATGAGCAGGAAATGAAATTTAGACAGAATGAATAATTTACTCGAGGTCATAGAACTGCTTAGTGAAAAGCCAGGACTAGCCGGCCTCAGGTTTCTAATTCCAAGATGCAGCCCTTTCCCCTGTCCCATGCTGCCTCTGGCTCTCAAAACACCCCTCTAAAAATAAAGACCCACATAAACATGTTGCTCTCATTAAATTAAATGTGGTCCAACTCAGGTTTCCTTTAACAACAAATTCTGAATAGCATCAGAAGATGGATAAATTGGTCAAAGCACAAGCAGAAAGACAGACCCTGAAGGGTGGATGACGGTTACATAAGCCGGTGGCTCAGGTTTCCCTGCCTCAGCAGTGAGCCTGAACAACCACAGAGAGCCTGGGAAATCACTGAGCAAGGGAGAACTCACACCTGTCTCACTTGGGAGGGCTCTAGAAACCCTGACACTGTCACTTTCCAGTCACGCCGTGGCTAGCGGCCAGATTTTTACCTACCAAGCAACCTGAGAGATGATGTCAGTCTAGCTGGTGAAACCTGGCCAGAATCACTTGCCACATGCAGACCCCTGCTGGCTACACCATGTGACCTCGAGCAGAGCCAAGATTTGCTTTGAGCCTCTCAGAGGCATTATGTGTGTCTCGAAGGAGTTTGATTTCTGCAGGAAAGGGGCAGTGTGGTGTAGTGGTAAGAAAATACTTTTGCAACTAGACAGACCACCTCTGAGTGCCCTCTCTCCTGCTCCAGTCAGTGCACAAACATTTCCTGAGTGCCCACTGTGTTCCAGGCACCATCCTAGGCATTATAAGGAGGCAATGGTGAGCCAAACCTTAAGTGCCTGCCCTCGGGAAGATCACACTTTAGTGTGGGGGGTTGGTGGGGGAGATGGACTATGAATAAAATGAATAATTCAATTCCATAACATGCTAGAAAGTGAACCAAGTCTCACAGTTAACATCCCAATCCCTACATTGTCCAGAAACAGGGTGTAATCCATGACTAGTTCATTTGCTACAAAGCCCACCCACCCTTGCCTCAGTTCATAATGAAGGGGGACCCCTAGCTCCAGAGCACCCCAGGTCATCAGCTGAGGCCAGAGCTTCACCTGCTCCCCTGTTCACCTCCTCCCTCGGCTGATCCTGTGGCCTCTGCTCCCTCACAGGGATGTTTTAAGGGCACCCCCATGGACAAATCTCTCCTTCAGTCTATGTCCCAGAAAGTCCATCCTAAAATAGTGGCTCTGGAGCACAGCACTTACTTTATAGTTTCCTCCTTTGTAATAAGGTGACAATTATCCCTACTGGGCAGGATTGTAGCAGGGATGAGGGGTTGACCTGCAGAGTGCCCAGCTCAATTCCTGGCTAGTGGCAGGCATTCAAAAACTGGTAGCTACTCTGTGAGAATCAGATTTTCACTATCCCGTCTTCTCAAACCTGAAAGAAGACTTTTAAAAGTGCCATCATAGTGTTGTGCCATCATTCCACATTACAGGCCCAGCCTAGTCCTCCCCCACCCTTCTTTCCTGTAAGCTCTGTGCCCATCTTTTTCATGGTTGTAGCTCCAGAGACTGAGACATTGTAGGCATTCCCTAAATATTTACTGAACTGAGTTGACATCTGCCTGAGTTGATGGCCGAGGGCCTGGCTCAGTTTGGCTCCACTCTGGGAACGACAGACCCAAGTGACCTTTCTGATGAAACTGGGTCTGCTCCTCCGAAGCCCAAGAGGAGCTCACTCATTATTTATACAGCCCGACCGTGTGCCAGGTACTAGAAACCATCGTGAGGAAGCTCCTCTAGTCAAGGGTAGGGTAAACGGCGGACAATAAAGCAAACAGTTAGGTCACCGTGGAGCCTGCGGTCAAGGGAAAAAACACCAGAAAGGGAAGAGAGGTCAGGGAACCGCATTCACGCAGGGTGAGTAGAGACTCTCTGAGGAGAAGGCATTTGAGACGAGACCTGAGACATGAGGAGGAGCCGGTTGTAGGAAAGGTCAAAATACTTCAGATGGAGAAGGATCCTGAGAGGGGGAGGGCTGCTGTGCTGAGGGAAGGAGAGAAACCCAGTGGGAGAGGCGGGGAGGGGCAGTTCCCGCGCGGCCCTGGACACAGCCTGTGACAGTTTTGCTCGGTGCCGGCTGAGAGAACAGCGGCAGGGGAGCAACAGCGTGGGGGGAGAGGAACTAGCGCGAGGGGCTGCAGAAGAGGGTCACGGTGCAGATGGAGAAGGGAAAATCTCGCGCGTACATAGTTTGAAGGGAGCCACGATAGGAATTAGGAAAGTGGGAGGTGAGGGGAAAGAGTGAGTCCAGGAGGCCCCTTAGGCTGGGGGCTTGGTTCCCTGAGTGAATGGGGAAGGCTGAGGGGAGAGGGCAGGATGTGAGGAGGAAACCGAGAGTTCCCTTTGGGAAATGCCACATCTTAGAAGCTCACGAGGCTGCATGGGACAGCCAGCTGCAGTCATCTCCCTTTCTGGTGCTGCCCTGGGCAGGAACCGAGGAGCCCAGACTCCACTGGGATTTCCTGAAGCTCCTGGGGCCTCAGGAAGCCTGGGAGGAAAGGGCCTGTCATTCTGGGGGTGAGCGCACCTTGCCCAGAGAGAACAAAGCACAAAGGGGCGCCCGTCTCCAGCAGAGATCAACACTCAGATGTTCTTGGACACCGAGTCCAGGCGCTTACCCGTCTGCAGCTAATGACCAGAAGGAGAGGTTTCACCCGATCAGGGACACCGCGCGGGTCCAGCGCTGGGCCGGCTGCCCTCCATTCCGTGAAGAAGGGCCCCCCGTCCCACACGCCACTGGAATGGAAACCAGATTTGAAAGCAAGCACAGGTCTGCCAGCTGGGTACCGTTCAGACATCTGCGGACAATCAGGAGCCTCCTTCTCACAACTGGCTACACGCTAAGAAAAGCAAATTTCTTCGGTGGCCACTGGTCTGTCAAATCCACAAAGTATGCTGTGGGGCTTGGCTGGTTGGAGGAGGAGAGTGGCCTGGAGCAATGTCCACTAGTCATGCCCTGTGGGGATGTGAGAGCTCTGTGCCCACCAGCCACTTGTTTTCAAGGAAATTTCAAGAGCAACTCGAATTCTAATGTCCTTTGGCCAGTAGCACCACCGGACTCCTGCCACTGCTCAGCTCAGTGGAGGTCACAGCACTCCGGTTCCTTAGTCCTGGGGCCTCTCTCTCTGCCACTGTGTTTTGGCCAGTTTTCAGTGCAGCCCACAAGTGCACTCCCTGTATCCACAGGGGTGAATGAAATCTTCTATTCACTTCACTGTTCTATGCTGGTGATATTCTTTCAAAACACTACCCCACCATTACCATTTCCCCTCTGCGATGGGGCTGATCTCATTAGCTTTGGGAGCCAACAGACAAATGGGCAAAGGCCAGACCGTACATAAAAATAGAACTCAGACCAACAACCTGCCCAAGAAACCCACCTCTTTTCTATAATAAACAGCCCAGAAAGCCAGCCTGCTATAAATAAACTTTGTGGGAAGCCAGACTGCTGTCTCTAGTGACAATCGAGGAAGCCAAATGTTCACTTCTGCAATAATCAGTCCTAAATGGCCAGGACTTCATTCAGAACTGACAGGTTTCCTAACTTTCATCCCTGCTTCCAACTAAGCCCAAGCAGGGACAGCCAAACAGGTGGCCCTAACCATCACACAGGATGCCCATTCCTAGTGGGCCCAGCTGCAGCATCCCCACACCAGTGGCCTCCAATCAGCCCTGAAGCCTTCCTTTCCTACTCTAGAGCTTTCCCACCCCCGTCCCTGCCTGTGGGTCTCTGTCCAAATGTCACATGATGGTGGTCGATCCCCTTGCCACAGCAAGCTCTGGATAAATAGCCTTTGCTTTTCTCATTATGTTGGTCTTCATTTATTTCCACAGCCATTTATTGACTTTTCTCTTATGAATTTCCAAAAATAATTGCATTTGGGCAACCACACTGAGCCCCAGTGTAACCATTAGGTTACAAATTAAACTGCTGGGACAAAGAGACCCCCAAATACAACGGCTCAAATATGACAGAACTCTTGTGTTCTCCCGTATGCCTGTCTGGGGGTGGGGGTGGTCGAGGGGAGGAGGCAGACTTGTCCTTGAGGCCACTCCAGGGTTCCGATCAATCTGCCATTTCCTAGGATGTCAAGCTCACCCCTGTGATGGGAGACGGCTCATGCCATGTTTGTGTTCTGGCCACAGGAAGGAGGAAAAGAGATAGAGCCCTTCCTCTCAAGGACGCGATCCTAAAGCTGCACACATTGCTTTCTCTTGCATCCGGCCAGACTTAGCCACTGGGCCTCACCCCCCTGCCAAGGAGTCCAGGAAATACAGTCTCTACACGTGCCTAGCTGAAACTTGACCTTATTACTAACACACAGAATAAGAGAAAGTGCGTATCAGAGGGCAGTTGATGGGTGTCTGCCATACTGGCATTATGCAAGGTATTGAGAGATACAAAATATACATCACTTTTGCCCTCATACGTTACCAGCTTTGTAATGACTTGTGAGTTAGTATGAAGACTAAACCTCCTAGCCAGGTGTTTAAGACCTGCCACACTCTGACCACCACACCTACCTCTTTCTCCAAAGATCCCTCCTGCTCCCCACCAAACACAGCCATGCTGCCCTGCCCCTGCCATCCTGCTTCGCTCAAGTTACTGGGGATAAGAACCACCTCCAAATGGAAATTAATTCCTGTGAACATTTATTTCATCAAATTATGTCAAGGGTTTTAAGGTCCTGCCCCTCAGTATTGGTGAGGGAGAGGGTGGCAGAGCATTCTTCCCACCATGGCGTCCACAACACTATGTTGTCATTAACTCTCAGCTATCTGCTCTTTTGCCCAGCTGTGTACTCAGCCAGAGACCAAGTCTGTCTTCTCCACCATCACAGCCAGGCCCAGGCACACGTCTGTGGAAGACCTCTCCATGCTGTGTGAGCTACTCTTACCTGGCCTTACCATTCACCTGGGGGCAGCCCCTGAGAGTCTAGGCAGAGCACTTTGGAGAAATGATGGAGTGTTTTAAACTCCTAACTTTCTAATCTACATGAACCAACTAGAATATCACAATCTCTGAGAAGTTCCTGGATGCCCATAAACAAATTAAAGCTTTTTCCCTGTAGAAAGGGGGCAGCTCTCAGGCCCACAAGGTCTGGCCACTGGCACGTGACTTTAATCTGTTAGTGGGTCCCTGCCTGCAGTGTGATCTGTGGCTCATTTTGACTTGGCACAAACCAATCCCCTCCCCTCAGATCCCAACCCTGAACTCACACCCACTCCAGGGACTCAAAGGCTCTGCTCTCATCAGAACACCACTGAACTTTAGGCCCATCCATCTTTAGGCCCGTGAGTTTCCCAAGCAGTTTGAAATCTCTTCAAATCAATGAAAGATGTATTCAACATCTATTTAGAGAAAAGGTTAAATTAGAAGATCCGCATGAATTAATACAGGGAAGGTATACACTGGTTCAGCCCTGAAAAGGCAGGACTTCCAAGTCACAGGTAGATTTAGAGATTCTTTAATCTATAATTGGTTAAAGGAGCAGGGCTGTGTCTAAAACTTGGAGTCCATAGAGAGGAGGGCTTAAGATAAGGGGTTCGGTTACATGTACCATACCCGCAAAAAAAGGAGACCAGTTTGGCTAGATTTTATGGATTGTAAGTGGTGACTTAGGCCTCATACATAATTTGGTATCTTATGGTCACAAAAACCCTATTTTGTCAGTCTTATGATCTCTAGCTTAACATTAATCCTGGTCAGTTGTGTCCAAACTGCAAAAGGGAGGAGGTATAACAAGGCATTTCTGACTTCCCTTCCAGCCACGGCCAGGAACTCACTTCTTCAGGATTCTCTGGGGTCTCCTTGGCTCAAAGCGGGTCTGCTCAGTCAGTTGGGGGACTCAAGATGTTATTTTCAGTTTACATTTCCTATATTTTTCCTGGTAAGTCAGTCGGGTCAGTCCCCATCCCATTCTATTTCCAGTAATCTGAGCATACCTTACAGATTGCTCCCATGCTCCCCAGCCCAGACATCACCTCTAACAGCTCAGCCCTCCCGTTTCTGTGGCCTCTGCCCTGATGGCGCCTGCACTTGGGATCGTCTCCCTTACCCTGTAAACTCACTTGCAATATCGGTGGGAACACCAAGTCTCAAAAAGTCATTTGCATTTTATGCCTCCTGGTCTCCAAAGAAACGAATTAGGGTTTTAAAATAAGAAAAACTGAGCTTGAGAAGGAGTGGGAAGACTGCCAATTACAATCTCTTAATTCAAGGTTGCTTGTTTAAAAAAAAAAAAAGCCTTGGATTGTTTCTATGTTTAAACAAAGTGAACCTTTGATGTTAATTCTGACTGACCTTTAAAAAAAAGAGAGGAAAAAGAGAAATAAAGAAAAGACATGCTTTTCTCCTCATAATTTCAATCCCAAGAGACGTGTAAAATCAAGCCCTCACTAGTGCTGATTCACACAGGGCCCAGCCGCTGCTCTGCTCTTAGTGGGGACACCGCATAGCTGTGCACAGGCGCACACAGTCCACGGACTTCCCGACGCTCTGCCGAAGGGGAGCTTTCCCCAGCTTTATCCACTTAGGCCCTGAAATTTGGGATGGACGTTATTTAGCAGTTTCTTTACATTTAAATGATTACATTGTTCACATTTTAACACCTAACAATTATCTCAGTTATTAACATCTCCAGCTTCCCCCATCTGCTAATAAGAATGGAGCTGGGGGTTGAGGTAATCCGTTCAGAAGTTAAATTTTGTAAATCAAAATGATCACAGAAGTAACCATTCTGTGATTATGACCACGCTCCAGGGACATAAATGGAGCATAAAAATGATGAGTAGAAGTTGCATGCTTTGCAACTGCAGAAAATAATTTGGGCTTATCTTTCTTTCCAAAGAGGTTCTATGTTCTTTAATATCTGAATTTAAAAGAAAGGACCAAGATAGAGGATTTGTTAATGACTTAACATATTTGGTATAAATACTGTTCTATGAATCACTGCACTGGTAGGAGCAGGAAGAAGAGGGGAGATGGATAAGAGAAAATTGGGGAGTAGGTGGGAGAAAAAGAGGAATATGTGGGCTGTTTTAGACTGTTTCAGACAAGCACCTGGGATGAGGTGCATTTCCAGCCCAAGCTGACTCTTCACCACAGTGAGGAGGGAGTTAGCGGCTCCTCCCCACCTTGCCACCCACTTCTCAGCCCCACCCACCACCATGGGGAGATGTCAGACTTCCCTGGGTCTGGGGAACGCTCTGTCTTCTGGCTCTTCCAGGAGCCTAAAAAGTTATGTACTTTTCAACACTCGTCCTTCAGAGATATGCCCTGAGCAAAGTAGGAAGGCAGGAGTAGTGACTCATTCATGATGAAATTTTCTCAAGTCTAAAGTGAATTGAAAAAACCAAGAATAACTATTGATGTGTGTGTCAACAGAAAAGAATCCAAACTTTGTAAAATAATTTAAAGAGGTTTATTCTGAGCCAAGTGAGTGACCACACCCAGAGTTGTAAGGGCAGCCAGGTGGTGGCTTGAGGTAGCCGCCAAAATAATTGAAAAGAGCAAGTAAAGTTTTTTCAAGAAAAGGAAAGTTGATGAACTATTAATGGTTTGTATACAAGCCAAGCCCCGTCCCAGTGACTGCAGACCCACGGAAAGCACAGTTTGGGGTTTACATAACTTTGAGGGGTGCCACTTGCTTCTTGGAAATCCAAACTGTTGGGTTTCAAGGTAGTTGCCTCTCTCCTGAAATGTTGGGGTTTCAGGCAACTGCCTGGGTCCTCAGTTCTTGGCACACTCTTGGTCAAAAAATGGCCAGACACCTCAAAGTGAGGCAAGTATGAAAGTTTATCGAGAAAGAAAAAGACAGGTTTACAGAGTAAGAGCAAGATATAAGCTTACAGAACAAGGTATGTTCCCCAGAGGCAGTGAATGGACACCCACTGTTGCAAGAAAGAAAAAGCAAAGAGGCAAAGGTTATAGCGGGCGGTTCTCTTTTATACTGCCTGGGTCAGGCCTACCTCTTGGTCACCTTGAAACCACAGTCTTACTACACATGTGGACCTCTTTGCAAACTCACTTGGGGTGGATCAAATCATAATTAGTAATAAGGCTATTCTATGTCACCTTCAAGACTCTATTGCACCTGTTGTTAGACTAGAGTCTTCCACATCCTTTTGCAGTTGGCATGCTAACTTCTGATTGGTAGGACGTTCCCTCCTCCCCAGATGTGGGCAATCACTGGGGACAAAATTAAGATGGGTGCACCAAGATAGAGGCCTGAGGGCCCCCTGTCTTATCTTCCTTTCCAGGAGAGCCCAATTCTTAACTACTACCTAACAGAGCCATACCCAGGAAGCCTTAAGCAAGTGGACTTTCTCTAACTGGGTTACAGTTTGGTTTTTTCAGGGAGACAAGAATTACATGTAAAGTCCTAAACAATAAAGGAGGGTATATACTGGTTTGGTCTGAAAAGGCAGAACATCTCAAAGTGGGGGATTGTAGGTTATAGGTGGGTTTAAAGATCATTTGATTTGTAGTTGGTTAAAGAAATGAGTCTTTGTCTTAAAAGCTTGGAATGTTTTAAGATAAGGAAGTCTGCTAATCAGAGACAAGTCACTGAACATACACTCGGGAGGTCTGTTGGGTAAACTGAGGACCTACAGATCTGGTTTAAACTTTGCCTTGCATAGTCTTAGGCCTGTTAGTGAGTGGCAAAGGATGTCTCCAAGAAGAGAAGGAGAGATGAGGAGGCATGTTTGACCTTCCTTCTCAGGGTCAGCCACTCAGCCTCGGGGTATTTCTGGGGTCCCTTGGCCAAGAGAGGGTCTATTCAGTTGGCTGGGGGGCTTACAAGTGTTAGTTCACATGTGGATAGATAAGTAGATGGATGACAGTGTAAGATTACTAGCTCATTGTGGGAGAAAGTTCATTATGCTGAGATTATGCTTTTACTGTTAATTGGGGGGGGGGGTCAATGAGTCCTATTATCATAAAGTCCTATTATCATAAAGTCTTATTATGACAGAAGATAAGGGGTTTTGTTTTTCAAGTTAACTTCATTTGGTAAAATTAAAAGTTGGCTACCCTTTGTAGGGTCTCCCCTTCTTTTTAAAATTTTACTAATAGGTCTGAGGAACCACCAGCCTAGAGGTCCATCTCTCAATGACTCAGGGGGCTGAGTCTTCCAGATACCCCCTCAGCTTGCTTCAAGGACACAGCCCACATGCCTTTGGTCTTTTCTTTGGTGAGAGCAGCCATCTGGCATTCTTTGAAGAGGGAGTTTACAAAAAGACTAACTGAGCTCAGGGAAGGGGACAGGCCTCAACCACAAAGCCACAGCTGAACATATCTGAGGCACATACCATATCAGAGAAAAATGAGGCTTTAGCAATTTCCCTTTCTTGCAGAATGATGGGAAGAGCAGATTTATAAGGGGATTGCTTTTATTTCTGATTTCTGTGATGGGCCACTTAACCCATTCTACAAGTCAACCAGATAATTGAGAGAAAAGGAGTGTATCATAAAAAGATGTTTCTCTTTTATTGTTTGTATGTATGTATTAAAGTGGCCTATGCAGAAACATCCTTTGTCACATGAATCAGTTATCTATTGCCACAATAGTAACTGCATAACAACCAACCACAGAACCTCGGGGGCACACAAGACAAGACAATTGTTTCGCTCACTAGTCTGTGGGGAGGTGACCTAGGCTGGGTGCAGATGGGCAGTTCCAGTCTCAGCAGAGCTGGCTTGCCTGGCTCTGACTGGGAAGCTTAGCTCACCACCCCAAAGTCTTGCTCCTCGAAGCCACTTTGGACAGGTTCTCATAATGACAGCAGGGAAGCAAGAGAGTGAGTGACAGGCACAAAGGCTTGTGAGCCTCTGCTGGTCTCACATCTGCTAACATCCCATTAGCTAAAGCAATCCACATAACCTGGCCTGGAGCAGAGGGAGGGGTGCTGCCACGTTACCTGGCACAGGTGTGGGTGTGAGAACACAATGGTGAGAATAAGATGGAGTCGGTCAGGCTGGGGCAGACGTGACACAGCTGGTCTGGGCATTTTAGATCCTCATGACCTTCACCTCCTGTCTCTCATTCTTATTATTTTGTAAATTTAACTCCCACCCTAAAGATGCCCATCTTGAATAGGAAGATTGATTTAGAAAATTGAGTTTTGAGTTGGACTATTATTTGGGGTCATGGGTGTTGCTGATTATTGTCTATTATGGGTCATGGATTATGCTGATCATTGTTGTTTGAGATAAGGGTTAACATGGTTTTCACTTTGAACTTCCATGTATAAAACTGTGATCTGGGGGCTGGGCGCCCATGCTCAGACACATGCACTAGGGCTGGTAGGTTCAAACCCTGCCTGGGTCTGCTAAAACAAACAAACAAAATAGCCGGGCACCTATAGTCCCAGCTACTAGGGAGGCTAAGACAAGAGAATCACTTGAGCCCAAGAGTTTGAGGTTGCTGTGAGGTATGATGCCACAGCACTCTACTGAGGGCAACAAAGTAAGATTTTGTCTCAATAAAACACACACACACACACACACACAACACAAAACTGTGATTTTGGAAATGGAAGAACAGAACAGTCTTGGGAAGGCTACTCTCACTGTTCTCCAGAATTTCTGGCCTTCTGACAAATTGTGGTGGACCTTTCCCAGTCTCCGTGTATTGGCTGACAGTGACAGGCAGCCAGAGTCGCTTCACCAGTAACAGGTGCAGGTAAACAATTGGGACTATGAGAGCAGGTGTGCCGAGTACGTTCCTATACTTCTCAGGTTTCCACTGAGTGTGAATCTGAATTCAGAAAGCACAAGAATCTTAGAAATACTTTTTCTCCCTTTGATTTCCACGCCACACATCTGTGCTCCCCCAACAGGCAGACGCGTGAAGCCTGCGTAAGGTGATGGATGTGTTTGCGGGTAATTATTAATCAATAACAGCAGCAAACCCCTCCCTGGAATCCCTCAAGATGGAGAGGTGATGCAGCTTAGTGCTGCTGTTTATGCAAAATGAAGGTGTCCTTCCCATCCCTACATACCAACATGGTGAAGTGTTTACAGACAAATAAATCTGCCGCAAGCAGCACAGCTGTCGCCGTCTCTGCAGCTGTGCTGTGGTGGCAGCACCTTCTCTGCTCCCGCTTCCAGCACCCTCAGTGGCAGCCGTGCTCGCCTGGAGGCTCTGCGATGCGTTTGTGAGTGGAGATGCTACTCCAGGGGTGGAGGGGCCTGACGGGGCAATGGGCAACTGGGGGTTGATCTCTGGTTCTGTCACTTCCTGGCTGAGGGGCTTGGGACTCTGATGTCTAGTGAGTGGAGCAAACTCAAACAAGGTTAAAATGGGAGGGCGTCTTGTGGGACACAGGAGCTGAATGCAGCTGAGCCTCAGGAAGAATGACGGGAAAGAGCAGAGCACGCTTTGGGCTTCTCGTCACAGCCTCTGTCTGGGCCTAACTACGCAGGAGGCAAGAGACGGTGGCCTCCTGACTCTGGAGTTTGCCTGTCATAGTGTGGATCATGACTATCAGTCTCAAGTTCATTTTCTAGGAAAGGAAATCTGGCCTCCCTTGGGCCAGGTCTCTGCTCCGCTCCCCGAGGCAGTGATGTGGGGCAAACAGGGCTGCTGTGACCCAGTTTCCAGAGAAGGTCAGGTCATCAACAGCAGGACAGACAGACAACCCCGGGTGTGCCATCATACTGGGCAAATGATTCAGAGCCTGTTCCTATGTATAGAACTCAGAACACACTACCCCAGGAGATGTCACCTTGGGAAGTGAGAAAACGGCAGGAGCAAAAGGTCACGCCTACCATCTCTGGCCCTTCTGTGTGATAGTGGGCCCCACAGGAAAACAGGTCAGCAGAACCACGTGGCAGGCAGCTTGCCCAAATGTGGAAGAAAAGAATCCTTCCCAGAGAGGGCATGAAGAATCGGAACGATCTGACCTTGCTAAGTTTCCCCCAGTTTAACACCATTAGATCATTCCCTTTTTGTCTAATCATATTTCTGCACAACTGCCCATTCTTCACCAAACCTAGACATATAAATAGTTTTTCCCTGGCTCTTTGAGTCTTCATTTCCGAAGCCTCCTGTATTATGTAATGCTCTGATTAAATAAATTTGTAATGCTTTTCTATTGTGAATCTGTCTCTTGTTATGGGGATGTCAGCCATGACCCTTGCAATGGGTGAAGACAAGGTATTACTTTTTCTCCCCTACGTCTACACCATGGAGGGTATGTTAGAACCCACTTCTCTGGACTATTGTAGAAATTGAATTAATTTCAATACATTAATAAAAAGAATCAAAGAATAAAAGAAAAACACGGTTTTGTGAACTACAAACACTACAAAATACTGATTTAATTCTTTTTATAATTACTTATTTTTTGAGACAGAGTCTTGCTTTGTCACCCTTGGTAGAGTGCCAGAGCATCATCACAGCTCACAGCAAACTCCAGCTCTTGGGCTCAAGTGCTCCTCTTGCCTTGGTTTTTCTATTTTTACTAGAGATGGGGTCTTGCTCTTGCTCAGGCTGATCTTGAACTCCTGTGCTCAGGCAATCCTCACACCTTGGCCTCCCAGAGTGCTAGGATTACAGACGTGAGCCATGGTGCCTGGCTAATTAATACTCTCTTGAACTTGCTTTTTGCTAACTCTTTCCATGTCAGCATACATAGGATTCAGTGACTGCTGCTTAGCTCTACCCAGCATGACTGTATCTCGAGCATCTATCATTGGATAGACAGATGTCTGAATGATTATATAGGTAGACACTGTGAAAGAATATTGAAGTCAAAACAAAATTCATTCTGTTTTTAAGCCTGTTCATTTCTTGTCTCAGAGCATTCCAAAAGCCTTTGGAAAAGGGAAAAGTGGTAAGAAACCCACGTAGAGGCAAAGGCAAAAATAAACGCAGTCCCTCCCCTGGTCAGTAGCTGAGCTGTGACAGGGTGTTCACTGATTGCAGAGCTGGTTGACCCTGTTAGAATCCCAGGGCTCAATAAATTCATGTTCAAAATATAATGACTTCAACTTCATTGTCAGATGTAAGAGCCCAGAATAGTATCAAGACACGTTTAAAGACACAGTTCAAATGACCAGCCTGGAGGTTTCCACACATTGCGGTATCTTTATTCTGATATCCACAAATCCATCCAAATTCATACTCCAGTTCGGACAAGTATAAAAAAAGGCAGTTTTGCATTTGTGGCAGGATGGGGCTCCCCTGGAAGCAGAAGATGGATCAGTTTCCTTCTGGCACCTTGTCCTTATCAAACCAGGATAACAGGAGAGGCATTTGGTAAGTGGGTGAATTGCTAACATTCTACCCCCCAGAACTGTGCTTTGAGGAGGGAGAATCCTCACCTAGGCGTTTGTTCAACCAGGACAGGCAGTCCCAGAGTTACCAACTTCGATGTACCTACAACTGGCACTTAGGAATGGAGGCTATTGCAGGTAATAGGTAAATGTATCTGATCCAACTTACATACACATTCAGCTTGAGAACAAACCCACAAAACCTATCTTATTTGTCACCCAGGACCGCCTGAATTTGCTGAGTGTCTCTGCCACCAAGTCCCGCATCAGGCACTCGGGATGTGACTCCCCTGCTCTCAGAGCTTACAATCTACAGCGAGTTTGGACAAAAGCTAAGTGCAAAAGCAACTTATATGGTATATTGAAGATGAAGAATGTTCTGAATGAAATAAATTAAGAAAGGAGAGTGGGAAGTCCTGAGGTTAGGGGGTTTCCTATTTTAATAGGTAGTATATTCGCTTCCCAGGGCTGCCTTAAAATACCACAAATAGGATAGCTTGAAACAACAGACGCTAATTCCCCCACAGTTCTGGAAGCTGGAAGTTAGAAGGTGTTTGACGGGTCATACCCCACCACAGAGGCTCTAGGGGAGAATTCTTCTGTGCCTCTCCTGACTTCTGATGGTTGCAGCAATCCTTGGTGTTCCCTGGCTGGTGGCAATGTGACTCCATCTCTGCCTCCCTTATCATGTGACCTTCCCTGTGTGTGTGTGTCCAAATTTTCCCCTTTTTATAAAGATACCCATGCTTGGATTTAAGGCTCCCCCTAATCTAGTATGATCTCATCTTAACTTTATTCTGTCTGCAAAGCTCCTATTTCTAAATAAGGCCACATTTATAGATACTCGGAGTTCGGGCTTCAACATATCCTTTGAAGGGGACACATTTCAACCCACAGCAGTAGTCAGGACCGTGTCACAGACAGGGTGACATCTGAATAAAGTAAAAAGACATAAAGGAGCAAATCATGCAGCTATCTGAAGAAAAGAAATCCAGGTGGAGGGAAAAGCAAGCGTGAAGGCTCGTGGGTGCGGTGGTGACTGAACATTCAAGGAGCAGCGTGTTGGCCGCTGTGGCCAGCACAGTGTGGCCCCGGGTGAGTGGAGGAGGTGGGGTCAGAGAGGAGACCAGTGACACCGCTCATCCCAGGTACAGTTTTGAGATGAGTGACAGGATCTGATTTATAGTTTTAAAGTCTCTCTTGGGCCTGTGTTAGGAATAATTGGAGTAAGAAAGGTGGAAGCAGGGGACCAGTAATAATGCAAAGGTTTATTTGTCTTTGGTTGTTTCGCTTGGAGGCACCTGAAGAAACCATGGCTGCTCTGAATATTCTAGTCCATTGAAGGAAAAAAACAAGCAATCTGAATGAACCCTGAGCACCAGGAGCCTGGGCAATGGAGAACACGGCCCCCAGACCACAGGGAGAAGTAAGACAAGGGAGACCCGAGAGGGAGGCCCCAGCTCTCTGTCCCAGGGGGATCTGATACCAGGGCACTGAGACCACTGAGAGCAACGTGGAGCCAGCACATCAGCTCCACAAGGGCAGGGATCTGGGTTGTGTTGTGTCCAAACTCAGAGACAAATGCCTACACATAAATATTTGTTGACTGACTGATGGGCTGACTAAATGAATGTATGAATTAATGGAAAGTAAAGAACTTTGGGGGCTCAGTGTGTGCTTGCTGGTCTAACAGTAAAGTTTCCTTTTTTTCTAGAATGGACAGTGAGAGGTACCTAAGACCTTACAAAGACAAATGTCTAAACCAGTGGTTCTCATCCTTCCTAATGCCATGATGTATTTTCATTGTTATAAAGGGGTTGCAGCCCACAGTTTGAGAACCACTGGTCTAAACAATAAATACTTACAAGCCCCAGCTGAAGGCCTATTTATTTCCAGCCAAGCTGATTTTTCATAATGCCCTAGCAAGGGAAAATTGGTGCCTGTCACTGGAATTGTTTTAAGGACACTTAGGGGACACTTGCCTGGACAGTGACTGGCCCGGACAGTCTCCCCAGGACTTTACTGTGTGTGCACTCCAAGATCAGTGAGGTGGCACAGGCACAGAAAGTTGAGAAAGACAGACGAGAAGTATTGTGCAAATCCACAAATACTTTTCGGCTGATAAAAACTAATACATAGAGGAAATAATGGATACATTTGGCTCTGTTAAAAAAATAAACACTTCTGCACAACCAAAGACACCATCCACAAAGTCAAAAAAAACACGAGGCAAAGTCCAAGGGCAGATTTTTGAGATTCATATAAATGACTTAGGACTATGACCTAGAACATATAAAGAACCCCTACCAGGGTGGTGCCTATGGCTCAAAGGAATAGGGCACTGGCCCCATATGCCAGAGGTGGTGGGTTCAAACCCAGCCCCAGCCAAAAACTGCAAAAAAAAAATCTAATGAAGATCGGTATTGCACTTAGCTGAATTTGCAGTTACCAAAAAAAATAAAAAAAAAAAAAAAAAAAAAATTAAAGAACCCCTACCATCATCCCCCAAAAAGAAAAATGAAAAATATGAATAGGCAATTTACATAATAGAAAATAAAAACTTACTTAAGAAAATATGCTCATTCTCACTGACATTCAAGGAAAAAATTAAAACAATTATATATGTACCCACCAGACTGGCAATAATTAAAAAGTTGTGGGCTTTTGTTTTTTGTTTTGAGACAGAGTCTCACATTATTGCCCTGGGTAGAGTGCCGTGGTGTTGTAGCTCACAGCAACCTCAAATTCCTGGGCTCAAGCGATTCTCTTGCCTTAGCCCCCCAAGTAGCTGGGACTGCAGGTGCCCTTCACAAAGCCCTTCCCAGGGTTTCACTCTTGTTCAGGCTGGTCTCAAACTCCTGAGCTCAAGCAATCCACCTGCCTTGGCCTCCCAGAGTGTTAGCACTGCAGGTGTGTCCCACCACACCTGGCCAGTAATTTAAAAGTGTGATAAGTTTGATAGTATTTGGAGTGAGCCAGGGTGGTAGGAAACAGGTATGCTTATGCAATCCCAGCGGAAACACAAATCAGTACAGCCACTTTGGAGAGCAATCTGGTAGTATCTACTAAAGTAAAAATTAAAAATTTGCATACTATCCGACCCAGCAATTTCACTTGTCAGTAACTATCCTCAAGAAACATACTCATCCTTACACACAGGAAGCATGCCCAAGATGTTCAGCACTTGTAAGGAAAACAGGTAGGAACCAATTTAAATAGCCAGCAATGGGGAATTACTGAATATACTGTAGAATACTACATATGTTTTAAAAAGGAAAAGATACTGGATGGGTAGATTCTCAAGATATATTATTGAGCAAAAAAAGGACAATGCAGAGCCTGAAAATATGATACTATTATGAAGATAGAAAAGAAAACACGACTACATGGTATCCGTGGGTGCCTACGAGTGCTAGCAAAGATCTGGAAGGAAACACGAACACGCCAGCTGATAACGCTTACTGCACTCTGAGAAAGGCGGGAGGCATCTAGGGATAATTTTACTTTTATGAGGAAAATTTATTCACATTATTACATAAGTGCTTCAAAATAGATTATTCAAAAATATTAAAATCAGTTATAAAAATCATAAAGAAGGCCAGGCACAGCGCCTCACACCTGTAATCCTAGCACTCTGGGAGGCCGAGTTGGGTGAATTGCCTGAGCTCAGGAGTTGGACACCAGTCTGAGCAACAGCAAGACTCCATCTCTAAAATATAGCCAGGCATTGTGCCAGTTGCCTATAGTCCCAGCTAGTTGGGAGGCGGAGGCAAGAGGATAGCTTGAGCCCCAGGTTCAAGGGTATGAGGTTGCTGTGAACTATGACGCCACGGTACTCTATCCAGGGTGACAAAGTGAGACTCTGTCTCCAAAAAATAATAAAATAATAAATAGGCGGCGCTTGTGGCTCAAAGGAGTGGGGTGCTGGCCCCATATGCTGGAGGTGGCAGGTTCAAACCCAGCCCTGGCCAAAAATTGCAAAAAAAAAAAAAATTATAAATAGATCAGTACAAGATTATAAAAGATGTCAGCCTGTGGGTATTGTTGAGCTGTAGGAGAGGGAGGAACATCAGTGGGTCTTGTCAAAAGCACTCTGCAGAGGGTGGGACCAGAGGACAAGAAGGAGGGGACACAGAGTGGGAAGGTTCACAGAGGACAAGAAGGAACAGGACACATTTGGAAAACACAAAAGAGCCCTGCTTTTCTAGATCTTTCTAAACATGGTAGTATAATTCTTCTGATTGTAAAAGAATCTGTGCTTATAGTCTGGGAATTCAATTGAGACAGAAAAATATACAAGATAAATAAATATCACTCCACCTCCCAGAGATGGCCACCACAGACATTCAGGAGCGTACACTTTATGACTGTTCAGACTTTGCTCGTTAGCTGATGCCTCTCACTGTGCACAGCCGGAAGAGGCAAATGACCAGCCACGGGGGTCAGCAGGACAGGGTGCAAGCAAAGCCTGTCTCCGTATCTCTAATTAGGCTTCACACAGGAAGAACTGTGAAAATGCACAAGGCTAGAGATAAAAGTGAAATAGGTGCAAATATCTTGTAGAAAAGAATACATATTTCCTTTAAAAAAAAAAAAAAAGGAAGAAATACCCAATCCTCAAAATCTCATTTTACCCCCATTTAAACGTCCACCTTGTACTGCCTGTCAGCAAGAGGCCAGTCCACAGCATGGTTTCCTGGAGGAACGTGGGGCAGCTTTATGGAGGCCCAAGACATAGGCTGGACCTCCTGAACTTGCTCTCAAAGTCACTCCAAGGTTCTTGGCCAAATGAACAAGGGCTGCCTAAATTTGAAATGCTTGGATGGAAAAGTGACTTTCTTTATTCCCATTGATAACTCCTGAGCCTTTTCAGCCTGGATGTTTGTCAACAAGAGATAAAATTGCGCAGTAGTTTGGGAGGGAGGGTGGGCAGTTGCAGGGATGTTCAGGATTGGAGCTGTCTGACTGGCCTATATTCGGGGCAGGCACCTCTCTCTCCTCCTGAGAACAGAGTACCACCTGAAGGTCACAAGCCCAAGTTAGGGCCCTCAGACAGAGCACATTCCTGAGGCCTATGCAATTGGGCACCAGGTAAGGGGTTGGCTGTAGTTTACATCACATGGTTGTCATGTCTTTACTGGGTTCTAACTCAGCACAGGTGGAGAGCACCATGCCTTCTGTAGAGGGGCCACAATCCATGCTGCTTTCCATCAAACATGGCCATGATGACAGAGGTCTGGAAATAGAGGATGGCACCAGATTTTGGTGATGCCAGGATGAATGAAACAATATCCTCGACCTCAAGGAGCTTCTAATCCAGTGGTGCAGACAGAGCTGAACGGCACAAACACTAACCCAGATGGAATGACATGAATCTACTGTCCCTAAATACCAGACAGAAAAGGGAGTAAAAAGTTTACAGTGAGCCTGCCAGTCTGACAAACACACGTAATACATTTACTTAGCAGAGTTAAGGTAGGAGTGCTGCAGCTCCTGGCCCTGGCCAGCCAAGCTGTCACTTGGTGTATTACAGGGTGTTTTCACTGTTTTCACAGCAGTGACCCAGCCTCCTGGCTTTCTTTCACTACTTTCCTCTAAGTTTCAGCCATCTTTTAGATTCTCTATCCTCATTTTGACTGATCCTTAGTGTGCAAAAGACCACCCTCAGGGGTTGAGTCAAGATGTAGTGTCTATAGACCAAGTTGGATCACATGTTGGGCCAAGATGTACAAAAGGATTATCCATTGTGGGTAGAGAAGGTCTACCCCTTACTTGATGAAGAGAACTTGTAAATGGAGCCTTTTTGCCATAGTAACATCCCATGGTAGCTTCACATGTGACTGTGCTGGTGAGTAGAGTGGTCAAGGGCGGTGCATCGGAGCACTTCAGCCCAACCTTGCACCCTTTCTTCCTAACTATAACTGAAGTCACGGTCCCCATCCGTCCTGCCTCCCCCATATTTCTCAGTTCATGCCTTTGCTTGAATCTGTTTTCAGGTTTGGGTGACCCTGGATAGTCCATATCTTTCAGATTCCTCCTCAGAAGCAGGGTTGGGTAGACTTAGGTTATGACACCACTCTGCCTCCTGACCTTGGAACAGTAGCCTAGTATCAGTGACAGGTATTGATTAAAATGACCCTCTCGGTGTCCCCCACTGCATCTGACACCAAATCCTGCATTTCAGCCCTAGACTTGAAGCTTCTTTGGAAACCCACAAGGACTTTTCCTTTCACTGTGAATAATTCCTGATTTCATGGTTATCCTCACGGGAACTCAGCTTTCAATTATTGATGTGTCATCAACTAATTTTAGAGTGTTTTTTTATTTTTTTCCTTAGACTTTGAAAACTTGTTCTAGGGGATCCTCCCCTGGAGTCCTCTGGAAATACTAGTCCCTTGGCCCCCTTTCCTCATCAAGCCTAGTCTTGAATCAGATGCACAGACTCCATGGCAAGTTTTTGGAATTACCACCTCAGAAGAAAACAGCCTATAATTTCACAGTGCCTCCAGGGAGCCTACAGCCCTTGATTTAAGAAACGTGCCCTCAGGAGAGGCAAGGAAGAGCCATCAGACTCTCACCCCCAGTTCTGGCCATTCCTCCTATAGTTCCTCTCCTGTCCACCCCTCACCACTCATTCCTCCCCCCACTGGAGAGCAGGATGAGTCTATGGCCCACATTCCTGAGTTTCCATCTGTGACCCGTGGTGGCCTGCCCCTCTGCCTCCTGTTCTTACTTATTCCTTCCCTGCTCCCCCCTTGGCAGGTAATTATGGCAGCAGATACGTCACACTGTGCTCCCCAAGCTCTCCAGCATCTAGTGGCTTCCCATGCTTTGCGGAAGGAGGCCAAAGCTGGTAAGGTGGCCAAAGCTGTTAAGGTAGCCAAAGCCTTCTCAACCCTTTCCTGTGACCTTAATTTCCACTGTGTGGCCGCGCACACACACACACACACACCCCTATGTGCCTCCTGGCCTCCTCCAGCATACCACACCCTCTTCATCTAGGCTGTGCTCAGCTCAATCCCCTAAGGATTCTCTCCATCGAATCCCTTCTTCATCTTCTCTTCCTTTACAAATTCTTTCAGGTTTCATGAAGCCTAAAGATTTCTTTGACCCCATCCTCCTCTCCCAGGCTTGGGGTCCCTGCCCAGGTGCTCACTGCAGTTACCTGCTAAGGCTTCAGCTGTGCTTTTGTTTCCAGTCTACTCTGCCTGGTCATCAGCTGTTCATGGTGACTGCAAGTACACCAAAGGTGTGAACTCCATCTTATCATCTCTGTGTCCCACCCACAGTGCCTCTCATACGATGCTCAATGAGAATTGAATGTGCCCATTCGAGAAACATTTGTTGAATACCGAATAGTAGATGCATCAGCCTAGGTGGGATGCCAACTCCCACCATTCTCTTCTCCCCCAAATAGATTTTTCTCATTTTCCATCAAGATGCCCTGGTTCTCTACACACTACTTCCCTTCTGTCCTGCAGACTTAAGCATTGCCTGCTCCCAGCTTAATCAGATTATAATATTGGCTGCTGTTGTTTCCTATGCTTTCCTAAGTTATCTATAAAACCTTATAGACACAATCATCACCCACTAAGATGCCTTCTCCATCCTTTTCTTGACTATCCCTCCTCGAGTTAACTACTTTCCTAGACTTTACATACGTTCCTTGTATTATTCTGTACATGGTCAGGCCCATTGAACTGGAGCCTTGAAGAAGACTGATGCTTCTTCAAGCAAGTAAAATGTGGATGTTTATAACTGTGGTATGGCAAGAAATTCTTCCATGATTGCACATTGGCCTCCAGCCTAACAAGGTTAAGGGATCCCATTTCTCAGGGATTTCTTCACTCCCTGAGGGCTGTTGAGACCACAGAGCTCAGGGTGTGCATCCTTGAGGAGCAAGGGGGGTCCTAGGGAAAAGGCGCCCCTCTCACTTTGCATGTAACCCTGGCAGGAAACCAGTGTGGGGGTCATCTTAGCTGCTCTCCACCCGGAGCCAGGAACAGCCTTTGTAGTCTGGTCAAGCTCACTGTGAATCCTTAATCTCAACATAGCAAATTAGGTTTGCATATTTTCAAATTTTATGTAAATAGTGTGCTATTACTTTACAAAGCCATCACATCCACACTGAAGCTTGCTCTTTTCCTTTGCTCAACTTTGTATTTTGAAAGTCGATAACCATGTTAAATCAAAAAAAGTATTCCAGCGTACGTATGTAGAAAACTTCTGTCATTGTTTTCCCAGTGCATATTACCCACATTTTAAATCCTTATGAATAACACTGCAGTGATATGTTTGTGCATTGCTCTTTGTTGGTACATATGAGTATTTCTCACTCGTCTCCCTTTGTGACAGTGGGTGTGTGAAATGACATCTCCTTGTGGATACAATTTGCATTGTTTTATTACTGAAAGGATTGAATCACTGAGGCAGGGGTTCAGAAAATTTTTCTGTAAAAGGCCAGATCAGTTCTGATAGTTGCCCCTGCCCTATGAGCAGGGAAGCCAGTCAGAGATGGTACATAGCTAGTGGGCATGTTCCAATAAATAGTATTTACAGCAATAGGCAGCCAACCAACTGGTAGTAGTTTGCCAACCTTTGCTAAAGGTGAATTATCTGGAAAACACAAACAATCCAACAGAAAAATAGGCCGGATCTAACAAGCAAGGTATAGAAGGTCATGTTCACCTGGCCAGTAAATATAGGCACAGTTCAACCTCCCTGTCACCAGAGAGTTTGTGATCAAATTCCCCCCCTTGCACATCCCCAGAAAGCCTCCAGGTACTTCTTCTGGGGTGGTAAGGGGCATGCATGTGAATGAGACCAGTGTCCAGAGGTAGCTCCCCCACCAGGAGTGAGGGGGTGTGCCCTGTCCTTTAATTACACCGAAATTGTCCAAGGTCCTCCTTGGCACCATCAGATGCACATTAAAAAAAAAAACTGCATCCCCTGCCACTAAGCAAGTGAAGGAGGCAAGGACAGTACCCCATGACATCATTGATAAGGGACAGAGAAAATTTCTAGACTGTCCTTCTTGAAGGTTAAATTCCTTCCTTGTGAAAAGGCAGCAAGACAATGGGGCGACCGAGCAGAGGCAGAGCCATTTCCAGAGGTCTTGCTGCTTGGTCAGCTGGAATTCGTTTCCTGTGCACTCTGCTGACATCACACACTTTAAATGACTCCAGCTTCAGGAGGGTTTGCCGTTAGAAAAACATCCCGCTGCCCTGAAGTGTGATCAGCGGGGAAGCTAATAGCTGCAGAGTTAGCAAAACACTCCATCGTCCCTGGATTAAGTCTGCAACCTGGGAAAACGCTAGAACAGATGGTTCATGATCTGAGTTTAACAACCTGGGAAGAACTGGATTTCTGCCTGCAATAAACTAACAAACGGGGCGACCGGGAGGTCACTGATTATGTGGGTGCTGCAATTGGGGAAGGACCCTGAGGAACAGGGCTCTAGCATACAGGCCTATCTTGCAATTAGACAGTGCTAATTCTGCTCTGAACTGCCCAGGATGACCTGAAGGCTTCACTGCCACAAATGTCAAACAACCTCCAACTGGTGACTGTGCAGATGGTGGGGCCACATCTGCCTTAGGCACATAAGATTCGGACATAGGCTGCCCTTTTCCCCAAGGAACTCCAAACCATATTCCATTCCAGAAATCACCACTGTGGGATGACCCTTTTGTCCTCACCCCATCCCCTATTGCAAAGCAAGTGCCCCAAGAGCACCCATCTGCTGACACCTCAGCAAGGCCTCAGAGACACATGTGACCGGCCCTAGACTTTAGTTCTGTTACCTAAACCTCATTCATTAACTACTTTAGTCAAACATGCCTGATACCAAACATTTTCTGTGTGACATCAACTCAGTGCTCTGAGAAAGGTGCTAGAAGGATTGGCATCCTGTAGCCCTGACAACTATTTCCAAACAACTATCTTCCTTGGGAACTGCTTTTCTTAAAGCTTATGTGACACAAGCCTAAGGTCCCATCAGAACAGAGGACTAAAGGGTGTCAAAGCGCTGGCACTAACAGGCTCCTATCCACTCCTAACTCGACTCATTCTCTCAAACAAATCCTTTTCCATTCCGGGTGTGGTTACCAGGCCTGGTAGGGACCCACCTTCTCTCACTGGGCAGCAGGGGTCCCTGCCCCACTCTGCAGGGTGTACAATCATAAGTGTCCCGCTGGGACCCCTCTGTATCAGGCCCCCTGCTGACTCCTCAAGGGATGCTCACACCCAGACACAACCACCCTGGACCCTTCACAGTACTGAGCAGCAAATAGCCGGTTCCCTGATTCTGTGTCACACATACTACTTGTACTAAAGTAGAGCCACTTGTACCCACGCTTCATAAAAACAACTCTTTCAGCTTTTGTTTGGAACATTTTTCAAAGGTTCATAACAGACAGCTGACTCCACAGGGTCAAGACATTATGCGGTCCTCTCCATCCTCTCCCGTCGTCCTACCTCAGCTCTCTGACCTGCCCAGAGGCCAACATCAGATGCCCTTCTGCAAACCACCTCAAACAAAGCAATGCCACCCAGGCTTGCCTCTCAGCCCAAGATGCATCCCCGGAACATTCATTTGAGCTCAAGGTTAAATATTTGCATCCCTTATGAAAATCAAAACAGCAAAAACTCACTGGACTGAAGGAAAGGTTATCTGAATTACTAAAAAGCCTAAATTTAATAATTTTAAAGAAATACATTCACTCATTTATTTACCAGCAAACGTTGATTGTGTGTTTGCTGTCAGAGACATAGCAAGTAGGTCCACACTCTCCACACCCCGGCCGGTGGCCAACATTGCTAGTCAATCAGACACTTTCCCACAGAGTCTAGATAGACAGTATCTTTCTCAAACTAGCATTCCATTCAACTCCTACCAATCAATAGGAGTTGCCAGTGAAATCAAACCCATTTGCTATTCCTAATTAACTGCAGATTGATGATATTAGACCCTGGAGATCTTAACATGAGTAAACAGAAGATGCTGGCTTTGAGCGACAGCTGGGTGACCAGATACGTAATGTCTGGCTACCAATGCACAGTTTGAGGGAGAAGGGCAGCAGTGTCAGGGGAGACATGACTGAGAAGGGACAGTCACAGAAGAAACAATGAAATACCACAGTGAGAGGGAGGAAGAAGAGCAGTCCAAGAAAAAAGCAGCACGATCAAGGGCAAATGGATGTGAATGTCCACAGTATGTTGGGGAGTATCTCATGGGGACAGATTGTAGCACTGGAGGGAAGGTGGGCTATGGAAGTTGGAGCCCAAACCTTGAAGGCCCTAAGGACATAGAAGGTCAATCGGAAGACAACAGGAGACAAGTGGATGTTTCTGAAAGAGGTAGTGATCAGATCCACTCTGCATTTTAGAAAGTTAATTCTACCATCACATGAGAGAGTAGATCGTAAAGATATGTGACTGGAGCCAGGAGGCCCAATCAGGAAACTAAGTTGATGGCTAGGCCAGTGGCTTTCAATTACCATCCAATGAATGAATGAATAATGGCGGGGGGTGGGGGGGGCAGTGGGGATCCAGCCCTCCCCTCTGCTCCAACTAAAGCAAGTCTTTTTTATTTATAATCTGGACTTCTGTATAGATTTTGTTTGAAGAAAGTATTCTGTGACTTTAAAGAAGTCTGACAACCATGCTTTTGCAGGAGGGGAGATGGGCCTGGGTTAAGTCACCACCCAAGAGAGCAGAAGGGCAGAAAGCAGTTTAAGAGAGATTTCCAGGAGCACAGAGAAGAGGTGGTAACCAACAGGAGTATGGGTTTATTTGGGGTTGATTTTTACTTTCAAGAACAAAATAACACAAACAAGAGTGTTAAATAAGGTCTACCTAAATCTATCTCAAAATGTGTATTTTTAATGTAAATTTGTATTTAAACGTTTGGTTTAAAGATCATATTGCTAGGTAGATTCAGTGTTTCCCTGTGAATTTGTCTTTAGTTTTGATTTGCTTAGTCAACACCCCTCATCCCCTCACCACTACTTATGAGTATTATATATTTCTAATTAGTCCCAGGTAATAAAGTTTAAAAGAAGTAGTAGTCTTGGCTCACCCAGAATCTGTCTTGTAAACCTTTAAAGAAAGTTAATAATCCCAATCAGTTTCTCCTCTGGGACATTTAATTCATATTTGCCTCCATACACCAATAGCAAAAAAGAAAGAAAAAAAGACTAGTTTGTTCTTTTGTTTGTTTGTTTTTGTTTTTTATTAAATCTTAGGTGTGTACATTAATGCAATCATGGGCCAAAATGTGCTGGGTTTACATACAATTTGAAATGCTTTCATCAAACTGGTCAACATAGCCTTCACGGCATTTTCTTAGTTATTGTGTTAAGACATTTATATTCTACACCTAGGAAATTTCACATGTACTATTGTAAGATGCACCGTAGGTGTGGTCCCACCAATTACTCTCTCCACCCATCCTCCCCCCTCCCCTCCCCTCCCTCCCCTTCCCCCTTCTTCTTGGGCTATAATTGGGCTATAGCTTTCATAAGAAAGCTATAAATTGGCTTCATAGTAAGACGAAAAGACTAGTTTTATAGTCTAAATGTTTGTGTCATGTTCAAATTCCTCTCTTGAAATTTTAACCCCCAGTGTGATAGTATCAGGAGACTGAATCTTTGGAAGGCAATTATTATCTGTCACTAGGGTGAAGCCCTCATGAATGGGACTAGTGTCCTTACAAAAAGGATGCCAGAGAGATCCCTCCTGCTTCAGCACGTGAAAATACAACAAGAATACGGGTATCTATATACTGAGAAGTGGGTCCTAACCAGAAACCAGATCTGACAGCCCCTTGATCTTCCCAACCTTCAGAACCGGAGGAAATGAATTTCTGTTCTTTGAGCCACCTGGTCTATGGTATTCTGTCATAGCAACTCAAACCAAGCCAATGGGGGTCCCCCAACACCCATCTGTTTCCTCCCTTCCCCTTTAGTTCATCCTTCCCAGAGCCCTGGGGAATGAATACTAAAGCAAAAATCTTACTCCTAACTTGCCTGGAAAATGAGGAGGTGTTGAGCAGTGGTTCTCAGAATTGGAATTCCCAAAATCTTGAAATGCACTTCTGGGGACCAACCACATAGGATTGCTATTATGTTACTTTTCTAAGAAAGAACATTAAGAGAGCAAGTATCATTTACTATAATCATTTCCAAAAAGACAATTCACACTAAAAAGCAAGGAAATCATCTCTAGAACAAGGGGTGGTTCTTTAAATTGAATATACTTTGCTTTGTGAAAAACTTTCTTTACTAGACTTACCTGTTGTATTTCGTTTTAGACCAGGGGGACCACCACCAGTGAGATCACTGCCAGTGACCAGCACAAACCAAGGGCTAGGTTTGAGAGGCAGTGGTATAGAGCTTTATCAAGATCCCGCACACTGGGGGGGAGTTTCTGCTCCTTCCCCTGACCCCAAAAGCCTGGAGTCCGGGCAACTGTTAGAGAACTTGTTACCTCTTGAAGAAGAGAGAAATCTGTGGCCTCCTTCTGAGCTGGAGCCTGGAATTTGTTTTTCTAGGAATGAAACAGCCCCAACTGGTGGCTTGTTGCAGTTGGAATATTAGGAATAATCAAATATTCCAGGCAAAATTATAGATTAAATAAGCTTCTCTAAACTGACCCCTGGGAACTTAACCACCATTTATACCATTGTTTCTATCTGGAAGTCTAATGTGGTTTCCAAGCAAATGACTTGGAGATGAGTTGTGAGCACAACCTGATCAGAAATTGGAGACAGCTTGTTGGCCCTCTGGTCCCTTTGGATTCAACATGCAGAATCCTCATTCCTAATTCCCACCTGCATATATTGATTGGCATTTAAATGACCCCTTTTCATTAATGAGCTTCAAGAATTTTCTGAAAACTCTTGGGAATTTTCTGATGCTTTTGCCAGTTCTGGGACATCTGCCTACAAGGTGGTAATGGCTCTGCTGGGAGTTGGGACACCTGGGTTCTGGTTCTGAAGCTGCCATATTTTAGCTTAAGCCTTTCGGTGAGCATGAGTGTGAACTGATGAGCTGTACCTCCGAGGTCCTTCCCTTGCCATCATTCTATGATTTATGATATTGTGGTGAGTAGATCATAGATGGTGACAGGATCTTTCCATAGCCTCCCTTTTCTGGTCTAAATGCAGTGAGAATAGTCCAACCACTTTATTAGGATGTCTTTATTTTTATGACTTTTCCACCAAATGCATTGCTTTCTTTAGTTGGCCAGGATTTTGGGGACACAGATTTGGCTATTATGTCCGTAAATGCTTTTGACAACAGGCAACAGAGGATGTGGGAGCCAGAAACTTTGTAAGTTCCATAACTTACAGTTCCTGCTGGGATTTTGATTTGATGGACCTGTCTCACCTTAATAAATTATGGAAGCATCTCTTTCCCCTGAATCTTTCCTTGTGTCTTTGTTCCAAAACAGGCCAAAGAATGTGCTCTAGAAATTGGTCATCTCTCTGTCTTGACGCTGAGAGATTGCCGGGTGTCACCCTGAAAAGGAGACCTCTCTATTAGATGCTTCTGTGATTCCAAGCTCACTGTGAGCTGTGCCTTTGACTTGGCAAAGGAATTCATCGTTTTAAAAGCTATTTCTAGCCCAGCACAGCTGTTCACAGCTTAAGATCAGTAAATGCTGTCATTTTGCAGACTCAGTCCTAATACCCCCAGAGAAATTATGGTGACCCAAGTGTGCAACTTTGATGAGCAAACAGAGTGACCACTTGTCCAAGGTCTGCCATGGGACATCTAATTATACTCTGTCCTCTCTCATCAGGTGTGATGTAGGCTCTTAAAAGCAAAAACCCAAGAAGTTTTTATTTATTTATTTTTTGCAGTTTTTGGCTGGGGCTGGGTTTGAACCTGCCACCTCCGGCATATGGGGCTGGTGCCCCAAACCTTTGAGCCACAGGCGCCACTCACAAGAAATTGTTTTTAGAGACAGAGTCTCACTTTGTCACCCCCAGTAAAGTGCCATGGCATCACAGCTCGCAGCAACCTCCAACTCCTGGACTTTGGCAATTCTTGCCTCAGCCACCCGAGTAGCTGGGACTACAGGCGCCTGCCACAACACCCCGCTATTTTTGTTGTTGCAGTTTGGCCAGGGGCAGGTTTGAACCCACCATCCTTGGTATATGCGGCTGGCACCCTACTCACTGAGCCACAGGCGCCGCTCAAAAACACAAGAAGTTTTTAGCATTTGGTTCCTGGCCTGGTCTTTTGCTAGAGAGATCAAGAAATCACATGATAATTGTGATACTACTAAAAGCAACCACAGCAATTCTCATTTGGTGCTTGTTATATGGCAGGTAGTAGATACTTTATTAAAATGATTAGGGTCATTTACAGATGAGAGAAAGAGGCATAGCAAGATCATATAATTTGCCAAAGAAACTCCATCACTAGGAAGTGGCATCTGGATTTTAATCCTGGCTCCCCCGGGTACAGGCTTATTGACTCCCTTGTGGCACACGGAGTAAAATACTGATGTAGAAGTGTGGATATGGAAGTGGAAATTTCCATCTTCCCTGGCTCCTTCTAGCTCCCAGATCCTTGTTAAGGTTCTTTGACCACTTGTCCCTAATTCTGCTAAAATAATAGTCACCTGGCTGGGCATGGAGGCAGAGACAGGTGGATTGCTTGAGCTCAGGAGTTCAAGACCAGCCTGCACAGAAGCAAGACTATTCCCCCCTCACCCCTCTCACCCCCATCTCTACTACAAAAGTAGAAAAACTAGCCAGGCATTATGGTGGGTCCCTGTAGTCCCAACTACTTGGGAGGCTGAGTCAAGAGGATCACTTAAGTCCAAGAGTTTGAGGTTGCTGTGAGCTATGATGCCATGGCACTCTACCCAGGGCAACTGAGTGAGAGTCTGTCTCAAAAGAAAAAAAAATAGCCAGCTCCCCAGCCCACTCCCCACCTGCGTGACAACAGAACTTCTTCCCTTGCCCTTCTTCTGTATTTCTGGAGAACCCAGGGGGCAGCAGCCGCAAGTTGCCACACGTGTACCTCATCCTTGCCTGCCCTTCCCTTGGCCTCCATCGTCTCCGTCAGCCACGTGATTCAAGCCTTTGAGGGGCAGAGCCTGTGGCTCAGTGAGTAGGGTGCCAGACCCATATACAGAGGGTGGTGGGTTCAAACCCAGCCCTGCCAAACTGCAAAAAAAAAAAGCCTTTGAGACCCCTGCTCACCCCAGGTCTCTGTCTGGCTGGAGGGGAGAGGACTCCACCTTCTGTGCCCTGCTCTTTTGTGTTTCCTTTGCTTGTTTGTGTGTGGTGTGTGTGCATTGGGAGGGGGTGTTTGGGGCGGGAAGTTGAGACCAGTAGCCGCCTTCCCTCAGGCCCACTCCAGGTCACAGTGTGGCCCTGCAGTCTTCCCACCCAGGCATCTAGGCACCTGGGGGCGGTGTCCAGACCTGAAATTCTCTTTTCAGTCCTGTAACTGACACCCAGGGCTCCTTTCTCCATTGAGGGGAAGTTTCGCCAGGGTTCCAGTCCTCTCCTGCAATTCTGTGCACATGTCTGTGTATGAACCCAGAGGCTCCTGGGATTCAGGAAACGAGGCTCAAGAAAGTGAGTTAAGTTTTCCTAACAGATGCTGGATGTCCTGGCTCAGGGAGAGTCGGGGGGTGTATGGTATGGAATGCCAGCTGGATAGTATTTTAAGCTCAGTACCTATGTGATTTTATCCATTTTTTCCCATTTTTCCTCCTTTCCTCCTGCTCCCCTATTCCTCCAACCCCCATTCCAGCAGATAATAGCTGACTCCATGATTCTACCTAAGAGGATCCTTGTAGCAGGGCACAAAGCAAAGATTTTCCTTCTGAATTTAAGAAACAAAAGCCTAATCCCTTAGCAGAAGATTCAATTAAAAGAAAGAGATTGTCCTGAAGAAACATGGAAACAAAGAAGCAATTTCCCCACAGTAGAAAGAGATTTTGTTAGGTTGGTAGAGGTGACAGACATGGCTTTTTGGGTTCCAGGAGCAGAGACCCAAGCCCTGCTTCCCCGGAGAGCGACACCAGCGTGATACCAAGGTGGCCTGGGCAGAGATGCACAGAGGGGCGTGGGAGACACAGCAAGAGAGTGATGGCCCAAGGGGGGCAGGCTGGACAGGCAAGGCCAAGGTTTTCTCGGAGATAAATTGTGGACAGAGAAACGAGGACCAGGTAGGCCACGGGCCACAGGACTTGGCACTGCATAAGCTCGGAACCGTTGGCATTAAAAGTCACAGGGACGGGACCCAGGGAAGACTGAGGTTATGCATTTTTGTCTCTTCTCATTTTTTCTGCCAGACAGAGGAATAAGAGCTTGGCATTAGAACTTAAATTGTTCCAGAAAACAAAGACCGTTATTCGTGAACCTCGTGTTTGGGGCCTGGGATTCATGGCCTCTGCCCCACATGCCTGAGCCCTTGCCTGAACTCTGGGAGGGAAGAAAAGGCCGTACCCACACTCAGACTTTCTGTCCCAGACTCAAGAAAAGGTATCCTTGACCATGAATGCCTTCGTATCGTGCTTTCTTTTCCATTTCAATAATGACTCCACAAAACACTTTTAAGTGAAAAGCATTCCGTAAACATTGTTCAGTTTTTCCAGGACCTTCAACTTCAGAGAGATACCGCAAAATCCTCTCCAGAGAAGTTTACGGTGCTTGTGAGGCTGAGAAAACAAAAGTCCTTAGAAAAGCTCCAGCGAAACCATGTAGAGGGCTGTATTTCCTGCCTTATAATTGTGATGAACGGTATGGCTTTGTTTTTAAACAACACCTAATCTTTAAAATGACTCTGCTGAGAAACCTAGCATATTTTTCCCCCGGAATATGTCCACTGTGTATATTAAATTGAATAAACACTAGACAAAGGAGTGCAAATCAGACCCAGGAGAGCCTGCTGCACGGTGTGAGTAGGAGCAGGGAGATGCTCCCAAAACTGAAAATACACTAAAATTCTGATTAAACTTCCAGATCCAATCCCAGGCGAGCCTCTTAGGAACACTCACACTGTTGAAAATAAAATGGAAAAAAGTGATTACCCGCTGGCATCAGCATCTAATTGTTTAATGAACATTACACGGCCTGGATCCTATTACTAATGTTTCTCTTCTTTGACATACGTCCACTGACGAAGGAAAGTTCTTTTCTTATTGAAAAGCGGCCTTCAGAAGTTGGACGCCCCGAGAGATGACAAACAGGGAACATCTTTTTCTTCTTGCTCACAAGTCAATTTCTGGCCGTTTTTGACAGGCCATAAACACACATGAAATGCTAAACTTAGTGGGTTGCTAGAGGCTTTCCTTAAAGTTGAAAAACGTTTTTAAAATAAATTTTCCTTCTGTCTACTTTTTTCCACGTTCTCAACTCTGACATTCAAGTGCACTTCACGAACCGACATGTAATATAACATTTGAAAACCAAATTCGGAAAACCCTCAGGAATCCAGTCTCCCCTCTCAGAGGACGTGCAAAGCGTTAGGCTGAGCCTACCTTGGCTTTCCTGAGATGAGCCAATGAATGCTGTAAATAAGATTGTTCAGAAAACATTTCATTAATTTAAGAGACATTTTCATATCTGTTAGCTATCCGCAAGCAATTAATTATGTTTGATGTTTGGGTCTTTTTGTGAGAGCCCTGACATTCATCAGGCCTTTCCAGAAGAAGTCTCATCCATCAGCTTCCATGACATCACTCTTCCTTCGGTTTCCAACTGGCTTCAGACAAATCTTTTCTAAATTCTTTTGCAGGCTCTTCTTTCTCACCCAGCTTCCTCAGTGATGGAATTACTCAGGGTTTCATCCACAGACCTCTTTTTTCCTAATTGTCCACAAACTCACTCAAGAGCTTTAATTAATTCCACACGGAGAATGTTCACAATAATCTCTCCAGCCCCAGCCTCTTTCTTGCACCCCTCACTAGACTCCTGTCTCAGTGAGCAACCCCACTGATCCCTTGTAGTCTAAGCCTTAAACCTGGACATCATCGGTGATTCCTCTCTCTCTTCCCGTCACCCTCCTAAATTTCACTCTAACCGTCCACTCTGTCTCTTCCAACCATCACCAGCTTATTCCTGCCATCATCATTGCTTGTCCAAATTTCTACAGCAATCTCCTCACTGGTACAGCTATTTCTTACACATTCCTCCTACTGAGACCACAGGGCATCTGTTTAGTGTACAAATCTGATCATGTCACTCCTCCACTAAATAACTTGTTCAGGACTCTCACCGCCCTCAGGAGAAAGTCCACACTTTGTATAGGCTGACAAGGGTCTTCGTAATGGAGACCAAGGCCCCTCTCAGCATCATCTCCCTGACCCTGGCTCACCAGGCTCAATGCACTGTGACAAGGGTCTTTGTGATGGAAACCACATTCCCTCTCAGCAACATGTCCCCAACCCTAGCTCTCCAGGCTGAATGCACGGTTTGCATTCTTTACTCCATTTACTTAAACTATCCCTCCCCTTCACCTCTACTCTCTCCTGGATCTATAAAGCTTTCTTCCAGCTAAGATCTCTCCCTACTCCCTCCAGAAGCTTCCTCTGCCTTCCCAGGACTGGATAAGGGACCTCCCCGATGAGACCCTTGGTATTTCCTGCATCACGGCACTCAACATGCTGAACTGCAATAGCAGCTTTACTTACCAGTTTTCTCTGATGAACTGTAAATGCCTTCAAGGAGCGATGTGTCTTGTTATCCCCAGTGATCAGCTCACTCTAGATGCTCAAGAAATATTTGAAGGAGAGTTAAATGCAGTTCCCTGGGAACTGTTTCCCAGTTCCTGATTCTAAATTCTGAACAGGAGAATCTAATTTGCCCAGCTTGGGTCATTTTCCACCCCTGGTCTGATGGGCTGAGCTGAGGGTGCGAGAGTAGGGATGGAATCTCTTACCAAGGAGTATGGGGTGGAACCAGTGGATGAAACGCTTAACAGAATTATACAATGTCTTTCATACAAACAACAAAACTGCATTTTATTTTTAAAAATCATACATTATATATTTTTCATCAATTCATATAGCCTCCTTTCATCAGTTCATTATAAAGTGGTGTAATTATACCTTCATCATAACATATAGAATAAAAATTGTGTAGTTGCTGTTTATTCAATATTAATCACCCATCCATCCATTCACGGCTATTGCTAAGTGTCTATCACTAAGCTAAGCTCTGTGCTAGGAACTGAATAGATGGTAGAAACTAAAAAAAATAAAAAGACTCAAATGTATCACTTTCAATCACAAAATTTAATACGAAAGAGAAGAATAGAGTGCTATGAGGAAGAATAATGGGGTATGTGGCTCAGATCCGGGCATCAGGGAAGCCTTCCCAGGAAGGCTGCATTTGCCTAAGGCCTCCTGGCTTCTCTGGGCAGAACGACTAAGAGTGGAGGGTCGGGAGTGAGGTGGGGAAGGCAAGAACAGAACTAGAGATCTTGGAGCTCCAATAGTCTTGGGAAAAGACCAGGGATGGCGACAGCTGTGATGGATTGTGGTAGATGGATTCAGGACATTTTTGTAGGTGAAACCGATTGTACTTCTGATGGGTTGTTGGTGGGGGTCAGTCAAAGGAAGATACCAGAAATAACAATAGGGGGTGAGGTTAGGTTAAGCACATGAACTCTGAAACCAGCTTGTCTGAGTTGAGGTCCTAGTTCCATTAGTAAACTGTGTGACCTTGGGCAAATTCCTTAACCTCACAGTGCCTTGGTTTTCTCATCCACAAAGTGGGTGATAGTAAAAGTAGCTACCACAAAGATTTTTTGTGAGGATTTAACAAGTTACTATCTAGAAAACATTTCAAACCTTGCCCTGCATGTAGGGTTTCTCACAAACCGAAAAGGAAAGTCTCATATCTGTCTTACACAATAGAGTGATGCAGGTACTGAGATGGGAAGACTAGCAGAAAGAGACTTGAACAGCCTTCAATAGGTTTGAGATCCCTGCAGACCTCTTGGATATCTCCCTAGACAGAAGTCTGATCTCAGAAGAGATGCCTGGGCTGGGGATGTCAATTCACAAGACTACACCATACGGGCAGCATTTAAAGCCCAGGGAATGGAAAAGACGAGCAGAGGAGATTATGTAAACTATAAACACAGGGCCAAGTCTGAGCATGGGAGCTGTCAACGCCAAGTGGAGGAGAAGCCAGCACCAGGTTTGTGCAGTGCTGTTATCTGCATACAAGTAGACATAGAAACATCTGGTATAATATGAATATAAGGAAAGCTCAAACAAAAGAAGTCCCTTCCATTTCCATTTTAATGGAACTTAAAAATCTAATTCTTAGCCCCATTAAACTGATTTTGTGGCTTCTCTTGTTAGTCATTGGAATCTGTTCTTCCAAAGACTTAAAAGAACATCTGGAATATTTGGAGATGAAGGTGGTTTGTGACTGGGTCTTCAGTGGTTAGGCCAGAACGTGGGACACCGCAAAACCAGAAACAGAGGATGAAATGTCTTATACACTGTGACAAGGAGTGTGGCTTTGATAACGATGAGGGGCTGTTGGCGGTATTAAGCCGTGGTGAAGTGTGATTATCTTGCATAATAGAAAGATTTCTGAACTTTGAGCAAGGTCGAAAATGAATCAGAAAGGGGCAAACCCAGAAGCTGCAAAGCCAAAGGTGCATGGGCAGCAGAGACCCAGGAAAGAAAAGGAAAACACAAACCAGGGCCTTGAGAGAGGCCAACTATTCCCCTTCAAGGGAAGACAGCCCAGTGAGGAGCAGAGGAGACAAGGGGCCTGGCTCTCTAGAGAGGGGAAGAGAGAGGATAATGTTGAGGCCTCCAATTTGTTTTCAAACTGTTCTGTCTTTAAAACATGACATTTTCCCAAATAAATCCTTAAGCTTCACACACACCATCAATGCTTTCTATAGTGATAACCCTTTAATTTTCAGAGACGTTCTCTTCCTGTCCCCTGAACACACACAGTCATTAATTAATAGCTCAAATGGAAAACGAAAATGCAGATTTGCTCCATGTGTGCTCAGTTCTCTTGGCCCCAGGCCTAGGTAGAGAAAAGAAATTCTGTTACCTAAATCACAGAGGCTGAAACCCTCCACAAAGAAAATACCCCAGTGACTGACTTGGTCTCCACATCATCTGGCTTAAATAAGTATCAAAGTCTAGACCAGTGGTTCTCAACCTGTGGGTCATGTTTTTGGGTTTTTTTGTTTGTTTGTTCATTTGTTTTGCATTTTTTGGCCGGGGCTGGGTTTGAACCCACCACCTCCACCTCCGGCATATGGGGCCAGTGCCCTACCCTTTTGAGCCACAGGTGCCGCCCAAGTTGTGACCTCTCTTTAACAATGAAAATACATTGTGGCATTAGGAAGGTTGAGGACCACTGGTCTACACCTTACTTATAAAGTAATTTAGCTCATCATTGTAAGAGAAAGCCCATGTTTCAAATACCATTTTTTTTTAGACAGAGTCTCACTGTGTCACACTCAGTAGAGCGCTGTGGCATCACAGCTCACAGCTCACAGCTCACAGCAACCTCAAACTCTTGGGCTTAAGTGATTCTCCTGCCTCAGCCTCCCAAGTAGCTGGGACTACAGGCATCTGCCACAGCGTCCGGCTACTTTTTGGTTGTAGTTGTCATTGTTGTTTGACAGGCCTGGGCCGGGTTCAGACCCACGAGCCCCGAAGTATGTGGCTGGTGCCCTAGCCACTGAGCTACAGAAGCTGAGCCACAAATACCAATATTTTTGTACTAAATAAAAGGTCCCTTGAGAAACTCTGTTAAACCCCATTTGGATTTCTGCTAACAGGGCAGATTTCCTAACGACCTAGCTTGACACGGCTGCTTCGTGCTGACTTGCTTTCCAGCACTCCACAAATACACATACGTGGTTGCCTCCTTGACGTGAGCTCCAGGACCCAGGGAAGGCATCTTTACCTCTAGGTATCTTCCCAGCCCTGTCGTGCTATTTACAATTCTCATAGCCTTCAGTTGTTTCTTCTGACTCTCCCCAATTCCTCTAGACCTCTATTGTAGTCCCTCGTCTCTCTTGGACCTGTTCCTATCAGACTTATGCCCCCACCATTCCATCAAGACTGCTTGTCAAAGTCACTGGTGACCTACATCTTGCTAAATCCAGCAGCTGAGTCTCAGTCTTCATCTTACAGGAGCATTGAGGGCTGCCAATCACCCCCTCTTCCATGACACACATCCTTCATTTGGCATCAGGGAAAACACATTGTCTTCATTTTCCTCCCACCTCACTGGCTTCAGCCTTCCCTGCTGGATTTATCTGTGACCTCTCAGTGTTCCAAATGTCAGGGCTTGGTTCCTTGTCCTGTCCTCTTCTCTATAACGTAAACCCTTGATGGTCTCATCCAGTTTCAAAGTATTAAGATAGTGACTGCTACCACTAGAAAAAAAATCTTTCTTTTCCTTGGAGCTGCAGTGTCTTATCAAGAAAATCGAATAAAAACTTTGAAAACAAAACGATCCTCTCTAATTTAATGAAAAATATGTGGTTTCTTATTGTTTTCTGTGCATGAGTTATATGCAACTCACACAGCACTAGACTCAGTTTTTACACTGCACACCACGTGAATTAGGTGTGACTCACAACAGATTTGTTAAATTTATTTCTGAGAATTGAGTCTTTTGTCATTCCACAAGTATTTAATTGTGTCTGATGTAGACCCTGGGTGGTCCTGGATGACCAGCTCTGAATCACACCCCCTCAGTATGTGCCCGCGTAGTATCACATCAGTTTCAGTCCAAGAGCCTCCAGGCAGACATTCAAGGTGAAATGTGCAATCAGAAGTTACGGAAGTCAGAGAAGACAGCCCAGCACATGTGGCACACTTGGCAGGCCAGCTGGAGCAGGGTGACAGGAAGTGGGGAAGACGTGCCAAATAATGAGCAGAGGTTTCACAAGAGGCTCCAAACTGACAGGAGTTAAATACAACACTCACGGCAGTTAATGTGTTAAATAAACCTTTATCCTGGTGGTGCTTCAACCTTTACCTCCTGGACTCCAGGTTGCTATGTGCACAGCGTATACTCAACATCTCCACTCGGATATTTAACAGGTATCTCAAACTCAACATGTCAAAAACGGAACCCCTGAGTGCCCCTCACAAGTGGGTTTACTCACAGCCTTCCCCCATCTCAGTCAATGGCAACTTGATCAAGCCAGTGCCCTTGCCAAAATTCTTAAAGTCATCCCTCTTGCTTCCCTTTGCAACCACATTTAATCAGCCAGGAAATCTTACTGATAGAAGCTGCAAAGCACACCCAGTATCTAGTCTCTTCTTACCATTTCCACTGGCACCATCCTGATCCACCATCTCTTGGCTCTAAGTGACTGTAATACACTCCCAACTTGTCTTCCTGCTCCTACGCCCCGTCTACCCTCAGCAGCATGGCTCAAGTTATCTTTTTCAAAAGTAATCAGTGGTATCATTTCTTTACCCAAAAACTTTGTGATAGCTCAGAGTAAGAGCCCAGGCCCAAGGATGCCTTCAAGCTCTCTCCTGGTCGGCTCCTGCCCTGGGGCTCCCTGGCCCCTGCTGTTTCTCAGACCTGCCAGACAGGCTCGACCTGTGCCTTCCACCCAGATGCTGTCAGATACCTGGAGGTCAACCGCACACTGCTTTCAAGTCTCCGTTCAGATGTCACCCTCGAAATGCTGCCTATCCTGCCACATTTAATACTGCAACTAGTCTCCAGCCCCATTCTCCTTATCCTGCTTTACTTTTTTCTTTTTCCAAAGTACATATCACTTTCTGCCTTATCATGCAAACTGCTTATCTATTAGGTTCATTATTGTCTCCCCCTGCTGGAATCCAACTAACCACAAAGGCAGAGATCTTTGCTTTGTTCACTGATACACACATCCTGAGCACCAAGAACTGTGCCTGGAACATGAGCGGCTCTCAGCAAATATTTGTTGAATAAATGGGTAGATTTTGTTCACCTTTGGCCACAAGAGGATCCCACCACAAGGCATATATCACTGGGGACAGGTGATACATTCAGCTTCAGGCTTCCAATCAGAGCTGTTAACATATCTTTTTTTTTTTTTTTGAGACAGAGCCTCAAGCTGTCCCCCTGGGTAGAGTGCCGTGGCATTATAGCTCACAGCAACCTCCAACTCCTGGGCTCAAGTGAGTCTCCTGCCTCTGCCTCCCAAGTAGCTGGGACCACAGGCGCCTGCCACAATGCCCAGCTATTTTTTTTTTTTTGGTTGCAGCCGTCATTGTTGTTTGGCGGGCCCGGGCTGGGGATTCAAACCCTCCACCTTAGGTGTACGTGGCTGGCGCCTTAGCTGGTTGAGCTATAGGCGCCGAGCCAACATATCTTATAAGCTAGAGCTGGGACTACAAGGGAGATCTCTATGCTATGTCTCCTTTCCAGCTCACGCCTCATACCCATGCTCCAGTCTTCTCCTCAAGACTAGAAACGGACGTAAGCTCTTCACTTTGACCCAATTTCTCAAGGTCTTAAAACTGAAAAGAAAAATGGGTAATGGGTAATGACTCCATTTTAAAAATATATTGGATATTTGTAAAATAAGCCAGTATTGCCAATAAATCTTGATTTAGTTCATTGAAATCTAAAGGAATTATCAATGATGGCCAGACTTCTCTAGCAAGAGAGAAAGATAAGGGACAGTAGGAAACCTGAGCAAATGTTCTATGTTACTGGAGGCTGACATGAAGGTCCCGGAAGGCCTAGAAGAGAGAAAAGAGGTGCATGATGGGAAGGTACACACCACATCACGGGGCAGCCATCCTAGGACACATCTTACGGTTGCCTAAGTTGGACTCCTGGGCTAAAGTACCCTGTCCCACCATGCTGTGGAACCTAGGATAGCCTGGTGGAAGCCGCTCCAAAATTCTTGGGAACACACACTGAATGAGAAAAGCCCAGGCAGATCCCTAGTGAGTGATGTTCTGCTAATGGAGCTTTTCTAGAGACCCCAGGCCATTTCCACACCCCTCTCTACACTGACAGTACACAACAGCATTAAGATCAACTGGAGGGAGGTAGAGTTCCATTAAGTAGTGAGCTCTTGTGCAAAATTAATCCTCAAAAAAACTGTCTTTTTATGCAGCACTCAACTGCTTAACCTTGGTCAAAAAGAAACCAACGTGGAAAGCACTGGGCACAGAGCGGGCATTCAACAAAGGCTGGTCCCTTCTTCCTCTCTCTCTCTTGTTTCCCCCTGGTACCCGCCCCCAGCCTCCTCTGAGATGACTATTTTCCCTGTTTTTGTCTCTTTCACAGCATATCTGTATTTCTTCTTATTTGGCCCCAGATGTCAGATTGGCTTTCATTACTCCAGGCTGAATCATTTGATTTCCTGTCCATGTTCCTAACCTTTCCAGATCCTCTTGTATCATTTCTCAGTCACTCCTGCTGTTTACAATACCTCTCAATTTAAAGCCATCTGCAAATCTCATTAACAAACCACCGACTCCTTCTCCCCCGTGCTCACAGGACATGTTGAATATAACAAGACCCGACAGCAATTCCTTCCTCTCCTTTTGCAACACCACCTCTCTGGGTTACTTTAACTTATTACCAGTTTTATCTGATTATATTATGATTGCACATGTACTCCCAATCTAGGCAAATCGGCTATGTGAAAATTAGGATTAGTCGTTTTTTAAAAAAATTAAGCTACTATTCATTTTATTAAAAAACTTACTTATTAATTTCTTTAGTCACTTTCCTATTATACTTAAAATACTTACCTTACCCCGGCAAATTGCCCAACTTTTCAAGGCTAATTATAGCCTTGAATATAGGTGTTTAATATGCTTTCTTCACTTTAGTCTGTAAGAAATGTTTACTTAGTAGAATTTTCAAATAAGATTCCTATTCTTCCATGTTAATGGTAAGCAGGTGAGGGCCCCCCAGCTTTCTCACTGCCGACTTGCTGGATCTTGGCTTCAACTCTTCTCACCTCTTTTCCTTTTATACTCAAAGAGTATTCAAATCCTACCTTGGTTTCCTTCCTCAAAACGTTTTGTGTCCCTTCTATGTTCCAAGCACTAAGTGCTGGGATATAATAAAGGGTCTTCAACTTCTAGAATGTCTTAAGCCAGGAAAGAACATGGGGGGAGAGGGGGAGTACTGTGGCGTTCCTGCCATGTTCTGGACCTGCAAGGTGTGAAATCCCATTTAGGCCCCACAGAAGCCCCGTCTTACCATGGAGAAAACAAGGGTTCAGAGAAGTTAAGTGATTTGCTTCTGATTCAAGATATGAATCAGCAACTTACAGAAGAAATACAAAGGACAATAGACATAGGGAGAAAACATTCAACCTTACTAGTTACCAAAAACGTATTTATTAAATCAGTTACTATTTTTTAACCTACAAGTTGGGGAAGAAAAATCATGATATTCAAGGCGGTGGGGTTGCAGTAATGCAGGCTCTCCTCCACAGGCCTACAGGGAAGGGACCAGGACAAGAAGGACTAACCTTAACTGTCCATCACAAGGAAATGACATAAATGATGCTCCATCCGTACCATGGAATTGCATGCAGCCATGGAAAGCCACGTGGAATATGTAATGACCCGTGGAATTTCCTGAACATGAAGTAAAAAAGCACATTATAGAATCCTATAAACTATGAAATTACAAGATACACAGGATTGTGTGTGCATGAAGAATAAAAGGCTGGAAGAGTAACAGCAAAGTGTTCACAGGAGTTATTCAGAAGAAACGAGATGAGGCTTTTTCTATTGGTATATTTTAAATTTTGACAATTAAAAAAACTCTAACTTCAATGAATGGCGATGCGAACTAAGAGTCAAGTAGCTTGTTCAAAATCCCCCATCTGGTACGTGATGTGAAATGTAGCTTGCTGACTCCAAAACCCATTGTCTTTCTTCATCCTATTCATCTTTACGTCCATCCCCCTGATTATAGCATATCTAGAGTAATCCCTTGATGGCTTTTCCAGCTTCGACTCTGCATTTTATCACAAGATTAATTTCCCCCACCAAGATGGCTTGTTCTTCTAAACTCTCTAACCTGGCGCTCTTAGCACATTAAGCAACCCTTCCTTTTTTCAAAGTCTGCTGGCAGGTCATCCCAATTTTCATCATCTGCTTTTTTTCTCTGTAAATCCTGGCCAAGGCTTACAAGATTTTCAGCATCCCTCAACAGCCAACTTCCAACTTCGGTATTTGGGTTAGGACAATTCCTTGTTGGGCAGGGCTGTCCCCCACTCTGGCCAGCTAAATGCCTTCAGGACAGCACCACGAGGACAAAACTGCCACCACACATTTCCAAACACGCCCCAAGGGTGAGCAGTTGAATCCACCCTGTGACGAGCCCCAGTTAGCCCTCCAACCTCATCTATCTCTACTTCCCCACTCTCGGCTCCATTCCAGCCAGGTGGGGCTCCTTGCAAGCCATGAAAGCAGGGATTTGGGGTAAGAGTTAGAGGGGAGGCTCGGCGCCTGTGGCTCAAGCGGCTAAGGCACCAGCCACATACACCTAAGGTGGCAGGTTTGAATCCAGCCCAGGCCTGCCAAACAACAATGACAGCTGCAACCAAAAAAAAAACAGCTAGGCATTGTGGCGGGCGCCTGTGGTCCCAGCTACTTGGGAGGTGGAGGCAGGAGACTCGCTTGAGCCCAGGAGTTGGAGGTTGCTGTGAGCTGTGATGTCATAGCACTCTACCCAGGGGGACAGCTTGAGGCTCTGTCTCAAAAAAAAAAAAAAAAAAAAAAAAAAAGAATTTGAGGGGAGGGTGTTCTTGTCATCTGTATCACCAGTTTCTATATTAAACCCCCCTCTTTTAAGTGCTTGATTGGTTTCTGATTCAGCTTTCCCCAGCTGTAAGTGAACTAACCAGAGAAACCTCACTGTTTCCCATGTTCCCACAGCTATAAATCTCTACTACAAGGTCTCAGGACCATGCACGGTCTAAACTACAAACTACAGTCACACTTCCCCTTTGCCTTCTGTTTTGAGAAGGATCTATAAAACTATCTCTTTGGAGAGAAAAACTATGTGGGTGCCAAGTCAATGGTACTGCATTGAAATTAGGCATATTCTGAGCTTCTTGAAGGCAGGCTTTTTACCTCTTTATATTCCTCTGAAATAAACTAGTGCCTAGGAATCATGGGCACATGATCCTCCCACAACAGCCTCTTCCCACAGAGATTAGGGAGGCAGAGTAGGATGGTGATGGTTTAGCAGTGTGGGCATCTTGAGGTTTTCTCATAGCATCAATTACTGAATGGTGGATGTTGAACTTGGCCTGAACATGACTTAAAGTCTCTAAAACTATGGAGATTGGATTAAATTTGCTTAAATTTCCATTAGGGTGTGTGTGTGCAGGTAGTCCTTATCTGTTCCTTTCTTTTTGGTCTTTTCCTCTTAATTTTTACATCTACTATATATATACCCCCCACCTCCCATATTTTTCTAAACCCATTTTAGCAGTAGTCACCCTATGAATTGGATGTTATAGATGAGATAAAATATAAATATTGTTCATTAGATGAAAAAGGCAGTTTCCTCCCTCATGGAGAAAACTAGGACAACAGATATGGGCACAAGATGACAGTCTTCAAATAAGTGAGTTTGTCTCTTGCATTTAAATAAAACTGAAATCTGTTTAGTCTCGATTGTAATATTTGGAAAATGTCATGTTTTCTTCTACCACACCAAAAGATTTCTTAACTTTTTCAAAATGTGAATTCTTGAGGATTACCTTCCCCAAACTAGGCTCTGAGGAATCAATCTCTAATTGTATTTGTAAGTGTTAAAATCCCCCTGTTCTTTTCACTCTCACTCAAAAAGCAGGATAAATATAATAGCTTCTCTCCTACTTGGAAAGACACAATGTTTGGAGCCTCGAGTTGGCTGCATTAGAAATTAGAAATGTCTTTGATGATGCACAGCTGCCCTCATTTCTGAGTCACAGATGTCTAGAACATTCCAGGAGGCTGACTCATGTACCTGGAGACAGGGGCCACGGTTTTCTCATTCTTTTTCCTGAAGTTCTTGTCAAGTAGAGACTCGTTTCTCCTTTGTCCTATAACCAGTCACTTACGGACAAGATCTTGAATAAAACAAACACATTGCCCGACCAGCAGCTCCTTCTTATTCTCTCTCACATTTTCCCCAACATATGTGCAGCCTTTAGTGATCTTCCTGGGCCCCCTTGATCTCAGTCTCTCTTCTATGGAGATTCACTTAAGACAAGATCCCAATACGGCAAAACTTAAGAGTTTTCCTACCACTAACTGCTATGTGCATTTGTGGCAAAGGGAAGGCAGAGCAGAGGTCATGCTGTAGCCTCCCACCCACTGAAGGACGTGCTAATAAAAAGACATACATACGTTTGAGCACCCCGGGTAGTCCCAGACCAAAACCAAACTTCCAAGGTGAGCAGTTAAAAACCAAAGTTTCTGAAGTTCTTGTTAAATGGTTCCCAGCTTTGAGACTGTAAATAGCTGTCTCTCCTCAAAAGAATTTTGTTATTCCACCACAGCCACTTTTTTTTGTGTGTGTGTGAGTCTCACTTTGTCACCCTCAGTAGAGTGCTCTAATGTCACAGCTCACAGCAACCTCAAACTCTTGGGCTTAAGTAATTCTCTTGCCTCGGCCTCCCAAGTAGCTGAGTCTACAGGTGCCCACCACAACACCCGGCTATTTTTAGAGACAAGGTCTTGCTCTGGCTCGGGTTGTTCTGGAACTCATGAGCTCAGATAATCCACCTGCCTTGGCCTCCCAGAGAGCTGGATTATAGGCGTGGGCCAGGGCTCGGTCCTCACAGCCTCTCTTCCGTTCTGCTGTCAGCTGTGAGCAAGTGATCACAGTGATCATTCCTAACCCCTCAATGCACCCAAAGGCTTTCACCTGGAACCCAAAGCTCATCTGTAACTAAGATTTGTGTTCTTTGGGGACAGAAGTTTCAGCAAAGATGTGGCTGGCCTCTCATGAGGGAGAAATGCTTACATACCTGGACAGTCCTACTCAAAAGACCCATGCATTTTACTACATGTAAATTATACTTCAATAAAATTTTTTTTTAATTCTCAAAGATATTCTCTCAGGGAATCCCTACTCATTTTACAGCTATAAATAACTGGGTTCTCTATACTCATATATTTTTAACCCATAAACATAGCATAACAAAAACACGAATAACTTCCCTCCTACCTGCATTTTTTTCTTATGTATGTCATCCACTCAATTAAATGAAACATCACTGGACTGTTTGGGTAGGCAAAATGGATCATTTAAAAGAACTTGCAGAGCTGAAGGAATGAGAATACTATGGCCCTGAAAAGCAGTGTGGGCATCTGATGTCATATATATAAACTGGTGGTCTGAAGAGCAGGCCTCTGACCTCCCAGGCCTGGGGAAAGGGCACAAGTATCTCAATGCATAATAGGAAGAATGAATATAAAAAGAATGACCCTCTATGTATACAGCTCAGTCCCAGCCCTGAGGAACCACCAAAAAATGTTCAACCACCAAATAATATTTACCACAAGGAATAAATAATATTAAATCAAGAATTAGTAAGCATTCAGGCAATTTGAGATTTTATTGAGAAAATAGCTATTTTGACATTATATTCAGTTTCTCAGTTAGCAGAATAAGTTCTTCACAATATTGGTCATCAATCCACTTCTGGGTGTTTATACATAGTCTCTGAGTAAAATAGATTCACACTGGGGAAGGCTAGAATATTGAAATTATGGCCAACATTGCTTATCAGATTTTAGGATTGTTTACAATGAAGCTACAGTATTTGCACACTAGAACAGATGTTTAAATGTTTGCCATTCAAAGGTAGGCTTGGTGGGGCGAAGCCACTATGCATACGTATGTACCTATGTTTCCCTGTCTTCTTCACTCTCAACCTTTCGGAAAGCTAAAGTTGTATTACAAACAGCCCAAATTCCACTTCACGATTAATAAAAAATGGAAAAACATTATTTCCTATTTTACAAAATTAAAAAAAAGTCAGAGCAGGAATAAATTCATCTTTATGCATTTAACTTAAAAGTTTGAGTACACTCTTCCTTTTCCAAAGACAGATGCCAGCACTGCAGGAGGGCAGCGGGACAAAGAATGGATAGCCATCCCCTCTGAAGAGCACGGACTCGCTGAGGACCCATGCAAACCCTGGCAAGTTAGTCTTCATGATTTCCAAAGATCTGGGATATGTAAACTAAATGATTAAAAGGCATTTCTCTGAATTTGCAAGGGAAAACTGAAGAATCATAGCAAAGATCCAACGGCCTTTTATGTGGCTACATGTTGACCCTCACAACTCAAAACCCAACAGCAAGCTTTCCTCCAAACACACATTCAAAAACCGTAGAGTTCCAACTATGCAACTGTATACACTGCAAAAAATAAACAACTAGTTAACCATCTCAAATCTGAAGGCCTCATGAGGTTTTAATTTTTAGGATACAGAATCTGCTAAGAATTTCATGAAACTTATGCAGGCACACACAATCCTTGTTTACATACTGTCATCAGTAACAACAAAACCTGCTTTGTCATTGAAGCAACAATAAACTTTCTACAACATATATGTCATAATCAGCTTGTACATGACTTCAGTGCCAAAAATGCCCCCTGCCTTTTTGGCAACTTTTAAAGCATAGCCAGAAAAGGTTTGAAAAATTGTTCTGGAATTATAAATTGTTCCCTCTGTCTCATGGATGTAAGAGCTGTTTAGTCCTCTGAAACCCTCAGTTCAGCCTCCTACACAGCTCTTTCAGGCTGACTGTGGTTCCTGGGCAAGAGGCCGGAAAGATCAAGGGCCCCACATGTGCCTAAATACTCAGTGTATCTGCACTTGCAGCCGCCCCTCCAGGGTGCAAGGGAGTCCTGACCTGTGTCCTCCCATTTTATCATCACTCATTAGAAGGGCACCCAACTCCAGGACTACAGGACACGTCTGCAGTGAGTCCAACAGGCAGAAACGCTCGGGGCAGCATTTCCTCCAAGTGTGGTTCTCAGAACACAAATCCCAGAAGACACCCACTTTAAAAAAAAAAAAACTCCATGTGTCTGTAGACCAGGCACAGAAGGTTAATGCAAGTACAAGTTGGATCTATCAGGTGTAGAACACAAATGTCTTAACACGATAATTGGGTAAATGAGGTGAAGGCTATGTTGATTAGTAGGCTGTAAGCACTCCAATTTGTACAAATAATCAACACATTGAATCCCATAATGGCATAAATGTATTCATGACCTATATACAAATGACTTAATAAAAAAAAAAAGAAAAAATCCACATTACAGTAAATTAGGAGAAAAACATATAAAACAGAACTGCTTCTTGAAGACTGGAAATGCACATTAGCATATCAAAGGTTCTGTCTAACCCAGCATTTCCCAACTTACTTGGCCACAGAACCCTCTAGTCACCTACTATGTTCTGCCAAAACACACCTTTAGGAACTGCTTCTCCCAGAAAACTAAAAGATAATTTCTTAAAATCTTATAACTTCAAATTAATAATAAGAAGATAAAGGCTTGTTTTCCTATATATTTTTTAAGAAACTAGCTTATTTTGCTCTGAATAATCTACCACAACATACCCCTTTCTACTCACAGATGTCTAACTCAAAGTCACCCTTATTGATATCACTGCTCAAGAATGTTAATTCTTATCAGGAATCCATGGCACACTTTCTGGAAAAATAATTTTGGTATTGGGTTTTACTTCCTAGAGCCCCTCTCCACCTTAACCACATTTAAGTCCAGGGGAGGTAATCTGGGCTCCTAACAAAACAATACCCCCAGAGAAGTCTTTGGGCTAAATTATTTTGCAAACCTTTAGGAAGAAACAAACAAAAAAAAAACTTTATCCTTACATCCCTATGATGTCAGTGTAGTTCCATGAAATTGCAATTAAACTTTTAAGGAGTAAGGGATTACTGGCCTACGGACCTTTGATTTCAGGTAAATAGCAACCAGTACCTTAAAAATCTATTTAAGAAATATGAAAACATTGAAAAGTAAATAGCAAAATGAAAAATAGCAAAAAAAAGTAAAAACAAATTTCTTAAGATACAAAACACCACCATCACAAGCCAAATGATCTGTTGCTCTGCTTAGGTTTCCAATCATAAAAATAAATCAAGGCAAATTCAATTACTAAATCCCTTCCACCTTAAAACAAAAAGCACATGATATGTTACACTTTCTTCAGAAAGGGTGGTTCTACCGAACATCTTGTCATACTGCGCATTTCAAAATGTCCTATCTAAAAATAAACCCAGGCTAGGTGTGGTGGCGCTCACCTATAATCCTACCACTCTGAGAGGCTGAGGCGGGATGATCACTTGAGGCCAGCAGTTTGAGACCAGCCTGGGCAATATAGTGAGAACTGTCTCTACCAAAAATTTAAAAATTAGCTGGGTATATGCACTTGTAGTTCCAAGGGAGGCTGGGAGGCTGAAGAGAGCTATGATTGCACCACTGTACTCTAATCTGGGAGACAGAATGAGACCCTAACTCAAGTAACCCCAGTTACCACAGGAAGAAAACAATATAATGCTATCTAAGCATTTTTTACGTCCTATGGAAAAGGAGTTCTTGATTTTAGGTTGTTGGTTGTTCTTTCCTGGTAAGGCAAAATAGTAGATGTCTGGATAAGCATTTGTTACAAACCTGAGTTGTTTTCTTTAACTCAGGAATGAAGTAAAAATTGTATTTAATTTATATTATATACTTATTCATCTGGAACCGAATCATCTGGAAGTGAGCATTAAATTTAAATTATAGCTTATGTAGATAAAAAATTTATTCTAATTTACTTTTCAAAAATTTTTATTCTGAAATAATGATAGACGCACAAGTAGTTATGAAAATTGTACAGAGAAATTCCATGAACCCATCACTCAGCCTCCTATCTTTATATTTAAGCATTTATGTTTTGGTTTTAAAAGATTTTTTAAAAGCTTTTCTTAAACTGTCAAAAAATCAAGTAGGTCTGGTAAATGCACATTTTTTGGCAGAGGCACTAAGGAAACACTACCAAATTCAAACACCACTTTTATCACATGAAGCTAACCTAACAAATGGCTTTTCTAATCACTGTTTCCAATTTTTGCCTCTTTTGATGTTTACTTTTTTCCATTGTTAGAGATTTTGAAACTTTTAACTTAGCTCTGACTGAAATAAGCTTCCCAACTCCTCATGTTACTACATCGAGCAATATTAAATAAATAGAAATTTAAAGTAGAAATTAAAATGCTTGCTTTTGTAGAATCTCCAGTACCCAAGAGTACTACCCCTCCAAATAAAATAAACACATCTAAGTTGAAATTTGATTTGTTTGTTAATGCCAACCTTTTGTGTGGGCAAAGCATAATTCTAAGGTAATGACCATCCCCAATGTTTACAATTCCTTTAGTGTTATTTAAATAATCAGTCTTATAGATGATTGATGGCAGTTTGTTGATAGAGGATCTTCATGTCTTGGGAATTATGTGAGTTTTCTAATCCTATGCCAACAATAATAAACACAAGCATATTTCCTTTTATATTATCCCCACCAGGATATCATCTCCAGAAGACAGTGGCTCACAGTATTTTGCTTAAGACTATGAACCATTTATCCTAGCAAAGTCACACTTTATCCAAAACATAACCGGACAGGCTGATCACAAGTCCTCTGTCCAGTCTGAAAAAGTGTCCCTTTCTAAAAGCTTTCGATGTGTGTGGCTGGTCCCTAAAGTATTTTGTGCTCAGCTATAGCTTCCTATCATCTCATCTGCTTATACTAAAAACAAACAAACAAACCATAATTAAGTAACCCAACATATAAATTCTCACTTACCTAAGTCTAGAAGTATCATAAACTATACATTATATTGTAAGGCTAAGGCAGTTCATATTAGGAATGACCAAAAAGCCAATAAATTATATTTATGGTTATCTTCTCTACTAAAAAAGACAAATACTTGTTAATCTAAAACACCCACTTTTCAGTAAACTATTAATAAATAAACCATTGCAGTTTGAGTGAACTATTAATAAATGAAATACTGAAGTCTATGTATTTTAAGAATATGATCTCCCATATTCTTGTAAAACGTATGACACATTTTTCTTCCTCATGGATATTAGTTTTATTGAAAGAAAAACTTATATAACCCAATATTGTCATTTGCCTTTTCCATGGAGAAACTTAGTGTTAAATTTGCCATTCAATTTAGAATCTGTCAGTATTGCTGTAAGTTAGTTCTCTTATAATTTTTTTGTTTTTAAAAACTAATGATTATTGTCCTGTTTTACATGGGTTTTTATAATTATAAACCACTCAAATGCCTTTTAGAAGGTCTAATATAAATCATAATTGAAAATGACTAACCCTGACTAATGCATAAACAGATATCTGATTAATGTGCTAACCACCCTTCTCTTAATACACACATCCTTTTTAGAGGACAATAATCTCATGGTCATGATTTTCAAAATAAAATATTCATACAGATTTCAGATCACTGGAATCTAATAATTGTCTTTCAAGATTAACGACACACACATGCCGGTTGTAAAAGTAACACACAACTCATTAGGCACTTCCCCCAAATGCACCTGAACAGATAAACACGATTTCGAAAACTACCTTAGGACTTGATACAATTTGCTGAGCACCATAGTAATCTTTTAAGACACTGATCAAAAACATAGTCTTCTATTTTAAAAATCCCAGAAGTGGTATTAGGACAACAGAAGCACAACCATAACCAAGTGTCTAATATGAGTAAAATGACCACATAGCAAATCCATTAACAGTTCAGCAACCAATAAATAGAAAATATTCTTTAAAATCTGCTACTTCTGATTATTCCTCTGGATCCTTCTACTGTAGTTAAAATATATGGAAAATAATAGGTTGTTAGAAAGCTTTTGACTACATGATATGCTTCTTATGAAAGAATACAGGCCCGAGCCAAGCACAGATTACTTGGGCCTAATGCACAAGAGACGTTTATATTACCCTGGCCACGGTGCCTCCTACAAGCATCTAAAAATTGGACAAGTTTCAATAAGATTTTTACAGCCTCGCATAACGATGACCAATACATTCAGTTCTCCTGGACAATACGAGAAAGATGACTAGAGTTAAAGAATGTACTTCAAAGACATAGGTGTAAAGCTGCCACATTCGCCCAGTAAACTAAAAGAGCCCTTGCGAACCTCTATAGAACACATCAGCAACAGTAATGTTATACTGACGTGCATGTATCATCAGATGAATATTATAGGTAACCAGCTTTAATATTTATGTAGGTGCCACTAAACCCCCAAAAGATGAGATGTAGGAAAGCATAATTAAAAAGCACATTCCTCTTCACTTTTTAAAGTTAAATACAGGCTTCTCTATTGAAGTAATGTATATTTTTTCCTACTTTCTAAAATAGGCATCTTATTTATAAACAGATGAAAAAAGCCTCAGCCAAAGAGCCACAGATTAGGTATTCAGCCTGGTCTAAAAAAATTAAGTTCCTAAACTGAATAAATTAACTTGAATAAGTTCAGAGTGCACATTCAGTACAGAATTATAGCTTTGGGTCAGCAACATGTGAATTAAAGGCAAAAATCTGCCAATGTTAAGGCAGGGTTTTTGTTTTGTGTGTATACAGTACAATGTGTTTTCTCCCTCCCCACAACCCCGCTAAGTTCATTTAGCATTCACTTGGATGTGATTTAAAATGCACTGCCAGGCTAGAATACAAGCTTCCTAATAAGAAAAAAAGTAGATGTCATAGAAAATTCCTTTTGTTTTAGAGTCTTCCTTACACCTCTTAAGGTATTTTCTTTTTGCCTTCACACACTTGGTGTGAGAGATTCCTGCAACAATCACGTGACTTTGGCCACAAAGCGTGACGGCTGTCAGGGTGATAGCCGTTGTAAGGAATTGCTTTCCTCTTCTGCTGGAGTCAATTTAAGTGTTGGCAGTTTCCGACGAGGAAGTTGAGGGCTTTGGCGAAGATTGTCATCCATCTGTAAAAAGTACAAAAGATACATGTGACTAATACTGTGACACCACGTATGTGGACTGTGGCCTCCCCATCCAAACTATAGCCTAGAAGAGTACAGAGCCATATGTTTCCTGGGCTGCTAGAGGAACCTTTTTCTTACAAATAATCTCTCAAGAATTCTAAATGTCATACCTCAAATACCAGCTGACTCAGTATCTGTAAAAGGCAGTGTGGCTCATCTGAATACCTTCACAAAATTATAGTAATTCCACAAGATGAATATTATACTCAACTCACCCACAGCATGACTTAGTTTTAAGAGTTCTTTTAATAGTAATTGGAAAAGTAATACTTCTGTTACACTAACAGTGTACAAAGTCATGTTCATGAACAATACTTCATTTGATCATCTCAACCCACTATGAGGAAGAAAAGGCAGACACAGTCCTTCCGTGCTTTACAGATTAGCAAAACAAGGCTCAGAAAGGTTAAGTGATTTGCCCCAAGTCACAAAGCTAGTGAACTGAACTTGAACCCAGCTCTTCTTATTCCAACACCGTTATTCTTTCAACTATGCTTTTTTGCCTCAAGGAAAGTAACCTGTACTCCACTCAAAAAGACCAGCTCTTTTAAGCTGAGTCTATGCAGACCAAAGAAAGCTAGGAAAAGAAGCAGACAGGAAGATGCAAGTTTTTAGGCCTAATCCAGAGGTCTTCCAAATCCTGGGATCATTCTAAGCCTAACTTAGAGAAACAAATAAACTACTCTCAATGCTTCAGTATGCTCACCTGTAAAACGGGGAGGATAATAGTACGTGCACGCATAGAGCTAGTGTGAGGTTTAACTGAGATAACCCACAGAAAGCTCATAAAACACAGAGCCAGACCTCAAAAACTGTTAGCCAGTGTCACTGGGCCTCATTACCCCATTAATTTATTAAAGAATAAAATATTATTCATTTGTGTCCCCCCCCAAAAAAAAATCAAATTTATCAGATATTTGGGGGAAAACGTGCAACCCCCTTGTATTTTTCCAATAGAATCACCCTTGAACGTTTCATTGTTGGCTCTCCACCCTACATAGTTCCTCAGTCTCTCTCTCTCTCATGAAAAGAACATTCCCAAATGACAAAATGTCTACACTGGTGAAAAGCTATTGACTACATTTAGAACAGAGAAGAACAAGGAGGAAAAAAATGAAAACAGTTCATGTAGAAGAAAGAAAAAGACATCATGGTGGTGGTAAAAAGAAAGGATAAGCCAGTTGCTTACAATCTCAAGAAATGTTAACCTTCAGAGACGCAGCGAGGCAGACAGGCAAACAAGAATTGTTTTTGTTTTTTAGAAGCCAATCTTTTAGGTTTCTTAGCTTTAAAAGTACTGATTGTGGCTCGGCGCCTATGGCTCAACCGGCTAGGGCGCCAGCCACGTACACCTAAGGTGGCGGGTTCGAATCCCCAGCCCGGACCCGCCAGACAACAATGACGGCTGCAACCAAAAAATGGCCGGGCGTTGTGGCGGGCGCCTGTGGTCCCAGCTACTTGGGAGGCGGAGGCAGGAGACTCGCTTGAGCCCAGGAGTTGGAGGTTGCTGTGAGCTGTAATGCCACGGCACTCTGCCCAGGGGGACAGCTTGAGGCTCTGTCTCAAAAAAAAAAAAAATAAAAATAAAAAAAAAATAAAAGTACTGATTGTGTGATAAAAGTAAAACCAATACTATTATCCAATCTTTCCTCAAAGTACTCAAGTCACAGCTGACTTCAAAACACTATGTTATGTACAACTTTAGTTAAAAGTAATTTAAACAGTTTTCTGAAAAGTAAGCTCTTTAAAAAACTAGAAGGACAAAAGTTAATGCATGACCCAAATTATAACATTAGCTGCAAAAAGGAAAATACTAAACTACCATAAAATAATGATTAAAGTGAACTTGACCTTTTCAATCAAGTTGGATTCCTTATTTACAAGTTGTGTGAGTTTCTGCAGATTTGCATCTACCATTTCTTGTCCAGCTGGAGAGATGCCTAAGAAGCCAGGGCAGAAATGAGAGAGAGAAAGAGAAAGAGAGAGACAGAGACAGGAAATTTTGAAAGGCTTTAAAGCTGTATAGATCGAAAGAATGTTGAGTCTACCCATCTTCACAAGTGCCCCACCCTCCCAATAAAAGGCAGAGAAAAAAACATTCTCTTTGGGTTCAAAGGCAAAGTTACAAGGGATAGTAATTCTCCAAAACCAAACTCTAAACCAAAGGACCAAAATGTGTTCACTAAGACAACACTACCTGCCAAGTGTTACACAGGCAGCCACAGGCAGCCGTAAAAGAGCCCAGCAGTCCTCATTTCCTTCTCAAATTTAAACTACGCCTCTCCCCCACCAATTTCAGATAGGTCTTTGGTCACAAATATTTGGATAACTTTCTAAGGCAGTGACTCTCAAACTGCTACCCAGCAGACATCCAAAGTACTCAGAGGCATGTTAAAAATACAGACTGCTGGGATCTATCTAATTTAGTAAGTCTGGATTAGGGACCAAGATGTTTTATTTGCCATGTCGTCAAGTTTGTTAAATACTGCTTCAAAGTAACAAAGTTGACCATTACCTAATTTCATGACTCCCAAACTACTAAGTCCTCCCTATACACAAAAGACAGAACCCACCATAAAATAATAAATCGTCCACCTAAGCCAGCTCTCTTTTCTTTCTTTTTCCAAGACAGATTCTCACTGTGTCGCCCTTGGTAGAGTGCTGTTGCATTACAGCTCACAGCAACCTCAAACTCTTGGGCTTAAGTGATTCTCTTGCCTCAGCCTCCCAAGTAGCCGGGACTATAGGCACCCGACACAACATCCAGCTATTTTTTTTATTGTAGTTGTCATTGCTGTTTTCAGCAGGCCCAGGCCAGGTTCAAACCCGGCAGCCTGGGTGTATGTGGCCAGCACCCTAACCGCTAAGCATGGGTACAAAGCCTAAGCCAGCTATCTTTATAACTTCTGTTTCTTAAAGAACAGTTTCAGCCAACTATCCTAATGGTAATTTAGCATCCCAACCACTGAAGCCCAAGGCCCCACACTCGCAGCAGCACATCCTCAGTGACGACTGCCCTCTATTTACTAAACCTCTAGGCTGATGCAGTTTTCAGGGAGTAGAATCATGGGAGTGCACCTCACCAAAAAGCAATCTGCTGCTGATTTCTGTTCTTGCAGGAAAATGCTAGAAGCAGCAGGTAAGAATCCTTTAAAGTAATTACCCATTTGCATAAGGATAAATACTATTTTTTAGTAGGGTCTTAATACCTGTAGTTTTAATCTTTTAGAAGAAAATGACCCACCTCAAAGGGGCAATATTCAAAGAACAAAAAGAAATGTGAAAATCCAAAGGAAAAGATAAAAGGCAAATGTCTATTTCTCTATTTAAATAATAACTAACACGAGGAAATAAAAATTAAGTTGGAAAATGCAAGTTCTTCAAATGCTATAAACCAGCACTTAACACCCAACTTTTTAAAATTAAAATTAAGCAATGAATTTTGCTTATACATCCATAGGAGAATATGCAAACAAACATCAGCTGAAGAGCCAGCTTACCTCCGACATTAAGCCTAAAATAACTGTTTAAGATATCATCACAAAAGCGACATAGGTTGGAGAGCTGTTTCAGGTGTTCTTGTAGCTGAACTTTAGGAAACCGCACTTTATAAAGAGGTGCAAGAAAACCAAAAACATAGGCATCCAAGGTAGAAGGCCTAGAAATAAATTAAGGATTTTTTTTAAGCAGTTAAGAAAATATTAACTTGCAATTATGTTTACAATGTTTTTTTAAATACATTTGTCAATTCTGAAGTAGACTAATATGGTCTTTGAAAAGGTATAGCCCCCTTTTTACTTTATAAAAGTTTTACTCATTAAGTAGTTTACTTAATATTCTATTTTATTTAGAAGAAAATGGAGTTGTTAATTATAGGCTCATTTTTATTCACAAGTATTAAATAGACTGGCGGCAGAGTGGGAACAGTCTTAAGATGTTTTAAGTTCATTTATGCAATATATTAAGTCAATGTTAGATGATCATTGGCAGAAAAAGTTTCCTGTAATGAAAACCTATTTTTTAAATCTTTTTTTAAGTGAAAAATTCATCTTTTGGAGTTACAAGGGGACTTGCTTCAAACAACTGCTCACTGAATACATGTGCACAAAATATCAAAATGATCTGTAAGGGAATATACTCACGTATCTCCAAAGAAAAACTGAGATGTTCCCAATCTGTTTGACAGAAGATTTAGGCACTCCTTGGCATCTCTGTATATCTAATAAAGATGAAATTACACCTCAAAAAGATGGAAAGATGCTCTAAAACCACTTTCAAGGCAAGCAACTCTATAGACAAGTTCATGTCCACTATCTCTCGTCTGTTTTCTGGAAAGCCCTTGCTTAGAGAGTAACCCAGACCATACCTGTGCTTCCACTTCCTGAAGGTGGTAGAGGGGAGGCTGTCCTCTAGTCAGGAGGATCCTATTCAGTGCTCCCCTAGACATTCTTCCAGGCAGGATCAAACTTAAGGGAAAAGGAATTCGGGAAGCAAACCATGGCTTTGTCACAGTAAAGTAATTGTCACTCTCAACCCAGAATGTGTGAAGCTGCAAATGAAAACAAAAAAACACTACAAGGATGTTCTTTTAGTAAAAGAAAGATCACTGAACCAATGTGAAAGTTTTTCATAAATCTCTGTATAAAGTGGCATCCTACAAATTTTCCAGTTAGATTGACTCAATATAAAACAAGATTATTTTAAATGAGTGAGATTTGTTGACTGCTATATCCCAAGCACCCAGAACAAGGCCTGGCACATAGCAGGTACTCAATAAATATTTGATGAATGAATGAATTACAGTTCACCCACTACTACACATGGAACAAAAAGATCCATCTCCTACTGAGAGTTTTTATTTCCAAAATGACATTATTTTCACTTCGTTATTTCATATACTGGTTAAATATCTAACAAAATCCAGTTTCACGGAAATGCAAAACAATCAATCTTAACACATAAGTGAAATTTTCTATGTCTTTTTCAAGGCTTTTCTTCTGAACAGACCAAGTACATTTTCAAGTCAGTCATCAAAATACTGTAATATTCAGGAACACTCACTACTGCAGGAAGAAGCTTCTCTTCAAGGAGAGCAATGTAGGCCAATGTATCTGCCCCTTGTTTTGCTGAGAGTTCATAGTCAGCATTATATTTCTATTAAAAAACATGAAACCAAAGAAATTCAGAAGTCAAAGAACATCCCAAAGACACCAAAGCTAAATTAAGATTTCTATTTTTCTACAGAAATGGCAAACATGATAGTAAACAGGAGGAGAATACAAACTCAGGGAACCACTGCTTAACACAGCAGCTGTTCCCCGATTCCTTTCTCCCAGTCTCAATTCCCAGTTGTCCCAAATTCAGCCTATTCTTTCTCCCCACCTCATCTCTCAGTTGCTTATAATATAGAATCACCTAGTGCCTCTAACAGCTCAGCACATCATTGACCAACCGTTTTGCACAGACACTATCCGTGTTACAGGGTAACTCGTGACTGGTCAGCAATGCATTAATACACGTAAGGTTCTTAGCACGGCATCATGAACACAAAAAGGTCAATAAAAACTAGTTTTCTTTTAATTTTAACTACTATAATTTCAGTGCTATGAATGATCTACTTTAGAGCACAGCATATAGTACAGAGTTAATAAACAAAAGTTAAAGAATTATTTTTAACAAGAGGGGAAAGTTTCAATTTCTTGCTTGCATTTTTCCCTATGAAAAAATAGCAAACTTTCCAGTTTAGAAAAGTTCCAAATTTTATTGACAATTTTTTTAAGTACACTACGGGCCAAACCTATGATAGTTTTTGCACTTATATTTATCTTTGCATGTTTAAACATTTTAGGTACCTTAAATATATATCTCTTTATGAGTACAACAGTCTAGATACATTATTTCATAAAACTGCTACTATCAGATAAGTGACTTTTTTAAAGAAAATAGTAGCTAGTTGGTGGAAACTCGGATGTCATGCTGAGCACAAACTGTGTAGCAACTAGGGGACTAAATCGACAATCCTATCAATAAGTGCAATACAATGGTTAAATCAAATCTACTTACATACAAATTTCAATAAAATCTAAGCAAAGTGCATGAAAATATAAATACTTCACCATATGACTTTTCAAATCACTATAAAGCCCATACTTTATAGCAGTGATTCTCATGTCTATTTTTAAATCAAATCCCAGGTATCTCCAATTTGTCCAATTAACAAAAAGAAATTTTCAAAGAAAATTTATAATATTTTTTAATAACATGCAGGGATTAACAATCTACTTCTTCAAAAGGAACCACCCACCTGTTTTCTTAAAAAATTTAGTATTTTTGCTGGCTGAGAAACAATGTTGTCTTCAGTTGTCAAAACAGGTACATCGCCTATAATCAAAAAACAGTTTACATGCGAGGAAACCGTGAATTCCTCTGAAGAGATTCCAATACGCTAAAAACTGTACCAATTGCACATTTGAAGGGGGAAAAAATGAGTAAGCTCGTCTTAGTTTTTTGCAGTCTCGCAAAAAGCAGTTCTACAGAACATTTTCACTTCTCATAATTTCCACTGATTTGGCTTGCTCTCTGAGGTATTACTCAGAATGGTCATAAGCAGCACACTGCCAAGGTCACGGTAAGATGAAACTAAAACCCCATGGTACTCTATCGCTATATCATCGTAGCTTTAAATGGAAGGAAGAAAAATAAAAAAGAGGGCAGAAAGAGGTGTCTAAAAGTTTACACTGTACCTCTTGAACCTCTCCAGGTGTTATCTATGACATTGACTTTCAAAGGTGCACCAGAAAATTTGGCATAAGCCTGAAACAGAGTTTGCAATTAAAATACTTTAGACAGAGTGCGTAATGCAAATTTGCAGAGCAGCTTTACTTCACGTCCCATCCCCCTGATACAGAGGCTGCGAACCTCCCCATGATCTCAAGTCGGGGACGTGCTCGCCAGCTACCCGGTTTTCAGGGACCTTGTTCCCCAAAAGGTCCTGGGGATGCGGGGCGGGGTAGGGGACCCCCCCTGCTTCGGTTCTCACTCCGCCGCCCATGACAGTTTTGCTAGGCTGAGAAAACTCGGAGCCAAGCGGAGAAGCCTTGACGCTCCCGCCGGGCTTTGGCTGGCTCCCAGGCCAGGCTGTCACTGGACGAGTGGGAGAGCCCAGGGCGATGCAACGTGCAGCGCCGCAGCCGGCCTCGACCCCGCAGCGCCGCGGGGCACCGGGCCGGCCAGCCTCGCGCCTCCGGCCCCGCCCTTCGTCCCGCGCCCCGCCCGCGTGGCCGCCTCACCATCACCACCAGGGACTCGCTGTGGACGGAAGGGAGCCCCCAGCCGCCTCCCCAGCAACTGAGCTCCAAGGGGGCCGCCATCTTGCGGGGGCTGGCCTTTAGTACCCCGGAAGTACTTTTCCACCCTTTCCGGCACGTGAAATGCGGGGGCGGGACGAGAGGCTGCAAGGGCGACTGTGGCCTCTAGAGAAATTGGGAGAGGACCCCTGGGAGGATTAAGAGGCCCACTGAGGAACAGCTTGGGCTAACGATTAACAGTCTTAATCGGGCCCACCATTCTTCATATTTATTGGATGCTTATTATGTTCCAAGGCCTTTGAATATTAGTATGCTAGGCCTAAATTAATCTGTTTGTAAAATATGATGACAATTTATTTACAAGACAGTGGTAAGTGCTTACAATGATGACATGGAGGAAAAAAACTTGGCCCACAGTAGGCACTCAATAATCGTTCGGATCCCTTCTCCCAGCTATTTGGCCTCTGCCTGCCTTTCCAAGTCTCAATCCCAGATGTCACTCTCATGTTAAATTGCTTCACTGTACTTAAAAGTAATCCTATTCCTGAAATTTGGTAAACTCTGCTTGCCTTCAGGGCTTCTCCTTCAATATGCAATATCTTTCTTCCCTGTCCATTGCTCCCTCAAACACCCTCTTCTGGATTTCTTCAGCCTCTTGTAACATACTTGAGTGGTAGCTTCTTTCCCTAGCTTCATTTTGTCTTTCACTGTACAGAAGCTCTTTGAAGATAGAGGAGAGTGCGAGCCCTGTGCAACCACACAAGGCCCTGTGTTTAGAAGGGCCCCTCATTTGACTAACACTCTGCTGTTAGTGTATTGAAACAAGGGCACCTGCATTTTTATTTTGGATGGGACCCTGCAAATCACGTAGCCAGTCATGTCTGTGGGCCTCAAGCCATGTACTAAATGTTTTATGAACATTAAACCTGACTGTTTTTCAGGAAAACTGTTAAAGAGGAAAGGTGGGTCTTGAAAATGCCACAATCCAGGCACACTTACTGGGTCCACAGTTAGAACTTGAGTATTGGGTCTTTTTTCCAGATAGCATAGTAGTCTTTCTGCCCTCTCCCACCCTAGTTATGCCTCTGAGTTCTTTCCTTTATTCTGTCCCACTGAGATAGTTGGGTCCTCTTAAAAACTGAAAACTCAAAAGAAACCTCAGCAAATGTTCATAAAATTGGTATTCAACAAATATTTATTAGGCCCTCTTACTATTTACATAGCCATCTAAATTACAGTGCCAATCTACTGAAGTCTTTTTATTTTTCACGTTTCAGAAACAGGAGTTCTCAGATATGAGAAGGAAAAGATGTGTCAATGATGAGAACTCATTCATAATACTTTGTAACTGGGAAGTGCTTAACATAAATATGATTAAAACAGCTTCTATGTCCAAGATGCTGTAAGGCAATGTTTTTCAACCTTTTTTTTAATCTCACAGTGCACTTGAACCTCTAGTTAAACTTTGGTGGCACACTTATGTTGATCCAAAAAAAAAAAAGATAAAAAGAATATACTTACTGCATTTTAAACTTCTTTTGAAAACAATTTAATTAATGATCTTTAAAATGTTCAAGGCACACCTAAGATCCTCTCATGGCACACAGGTTGAAAATCATTGCTCTAGGAGAATATGGAAACATATAAAACATAAAGTCTACAAAGGAGAAACACACACACCCAAGTGTAACAAGTCAGATTGTCATGAGTAAGGTCAGAAATATAAAAAATATACCGCAGAAGCACAAAAAGGATCCATGCATTCTCTGTTGGATCAGTGGAGGCTGGGTGTTCAGTCTTCAGTATAAAGAAGTAATTCAACTTTCAGATTCATGTAATGGAAGCTCCCTATTTGGAGAATTAAAAGCCATAAAACAAATAATCTGTATACTATAATCAGTTATTTAAAATAATCATATACAAAGATTATGGATTTCCTGAGTCTTATTTATAGTAGGGTGGGGGATGAACATTCTTAGTGGGCACACAATGTAATTTCTCAATTTTGTCTTCTCTTCTACTGATAGTGTTACATACAGTGATTTCATTTGCATTAAAGACAAAGTAAATCTCTTCCCTAGTGTGGAATAGATGCAGAGCATACCATGCTATTGTATCTGATAAAAGAATCCTTGCATGTAGGTTTATTTGTGCCCAGTTCATTACAATCTTATATTGCTGCAATTCCTCTTGAGAGTCTGTATCTGCTAGATTGAATTTAAAAACCTGAGCGTAGCTGATTGCACAACCTGACTGAATACTGTTCCAGAGAAGCACACAGAAAGCTGAAACCTTCAGAAATTATGCCTGGTATGGGTACTTGGCCCCTGTGCCTTTTCCTGGCTGCTAAGAGTATTGTTCAGAGTTCATCAAAATCATAATTTCAGATTCCTACCAGTAAGAATACTATCTGCAAAACATTCATGTATGAATCACAATTTTATAATGGATATTCCAGACAATGTTTTCCCCTGAAACAGAAATCTTATTTTTCAAAAGATGAACATTAAAAATGGCTTCATCAAGTGATGGTTATCTGAACACAGGGAACCTGGCCTTGGTATCTGTTCCTGTCCCTCGTGTGTTTCTTGGGAACTATGGTGCAGTGTTTGTCAGACTTTTTTTTTTTTTTTTTTTTTGGTCAGATGATTAAGAATTTCTGAAATGGTACTGTTGACAAAGATGAAAGTTTTGTGACAAGTGAACATTCAGTTCAGTGATTATCCCTTATGAGAAAGCTGAATCAGAGGGTCTTGAGTGTGACTTTCAAGTCTAAGATTCTATGATTCAGTTCCATGTTCAGATACAGCATTCTTAAGAGAGAAAATAAAAGACTGAATAAAAATCAGGAAAACTGTGTTTTTGACATGGCCTCTAATTAGCCATATGCCCTTGAGCCAATCATTTTACCTTGGCTTCTCATTTGCTTACAAAGTAAAGGTTCTTTTAGCCCTGGGATACCATCATCCTATGTGTAATAAACATTTAATAATTGATGACATTTGTAGGGCAATTTTTTTCTACATGCCAGAAATTGTTTTAAGTACCCTACATAATCCATTTGATCTTCAGAATGACTCTATGAGACAGGTACTGTTATTTTCCCCTATTTTCAAGGAGGAATGCTAAGACAGGAAGATGGTAGTTAACCTTCCTAAGGTCACATGGCCAATAGGTGCTAGAGCCAGGATTTGAACCTGGGCAGTCTGGCTTCAGAGCTTGTCCTCTTAACTACAGTGCTTACTATAGTTACAATGTCTACAGTATCATTAGATTTCTAAGTAGCCTATTAAAAAGCCTGGTTTCAATCAAAGTGGAGGTGTCTATGCCATGATATTACTATTATTACTCACTTAAATAATATTTGTTTAGTATTACACCATTACACAAATTTATTAAGCAACTTCTGTGTGTCTATCACACTTCAAGACTGTCAGGGCATAAAAACTTATGTTCTCACTTTCAGATATATGGTTGATAAAACAAACACCACATATCTGAGATAACTAGAGACTATTAAGAAATATCAATTTGTGAAGAATACAACAAGTCCAATATGATTTTAGACATGGGCCTTAATGTATTACAATGCTTGTCAAAGTCCTCATGAAAAAATAAGATGCTAGCTGACCTTGAAAGATGAGTGTGTTAAGTTGGGGATCAGCACCAAAGAAGGCATTCCATGCTGGCAGGTGAGTGAAGACCCAGAAATGGGAATGACTACGGCAAGAAGTCAAGGTGAGTAAACGACTGCTGGATTTGACAATGAGCTGGAGACTGACCAAGAAGACTGTTAATTGACTAACTAGAGAACCAGGATTGGAAGAGATGAGAATATGTAGTTTTGAGAAAGTAAAGAATGGAAGTAAAAATCCAAACACAATATTAATGGATTCACGTAGTCGAGGGTGGGAAGCAGAATGCTATTGTTGCATGGACACTATAGGAAGAAGCATTATGAATTCATAAATTGTATCAAGTGAAGCAAAAATATGGCGGGAAGTGAAGAGAAGAAATGCTGCTGAATATCATTGGAAGAAGATCTCTTGGCCTTCCTTCTTGCGTGGAACATTTTTCATAGAGGAGGTGTTAGAAATCAAATTGCAAGAGATTACTGAAGACACAGGTATAAATAGTAGAGGTATGTATAAATGCATGAAGAAAATGACAGATAGAGGAGGGAGAGAAATGGCACAAGAGCAGAAGACTCAAGATAAAAGTTTTTAAATGATTGGCTTGGCGCCTATGGCTCAAGTGGCTAAGGTGCCAGCCACATACACCTAAGCTGGCGGGTTCAAATCCAGCCCAGGCCCGCCAAACAATGATGGCTGCAACCCAAAAAAATAGCCGGGTGTTGTGGTGGGCACCTGTAGTCCCAGCTACTTGGGAGGTGGAGGCAGGAGACTCATTTGAGCCCAGGAGTTGAAGATTGCTGTGAGCTGTGATGCCACAGCACTATACCCAGGGTGACAGCTTGAGGCTCTGTCTCAAAAAAAAAAAAAAAAAGTTTTTAAAAGATTAATCAGAGTGAATCGACATGCATATAAAGACACAATTGGACATTAGTGAGTAAAAGCCTGAAGATGCTGATGAAGGAAGGGTGAGATCCAAAGCATCTTCCTAGGAGTAGAAAAGCTGAGATTCAGAGCTAGAGCAGCAGGGCAGGAATTGAAAATTAGAGACACGCTCTCTCTCTGACACTGGAGGAAGTTTCAAGGGGCACATGGGATGCTGAGATAGCTCAAACCAGTTGCCGTCAATGTTCCATTACATTAGAAAATAAATCGAATGAGTCTTAGAGGAAGAAACTGAGGTTTACAGTTTAGAGAACATATCAGGGATTTGGCAAAACAATAAATAGGATCATTGTGAACAGTGGTAAAGTGAAATATAAACTAGTATGAAGGAGATCAATTGAATTAGAGCCATGGGCAGGCTAATAATTAGGTGCCTCTTCAGATGGTCTTTAAATATTCATTTGAGTTTCTTAAAATGGAAATGAAGTTGACCCCAGAATGGGGGGGGGGGAGCAACTTATGTTTTATCAATTATGTTAGACGTTTAATGTGAAGACCTAAGTTTCAGTACCACTTCAAAGTTGGTCCTGAAGATGATGGTGAGAAAATGGATGAGACCCTAGGAGTGGCCCTAGCAATTGAAAGTAGATGAACTCTATAGCTTTAGCATGACAGGGGTTCAGCCATCCCAAAGTCTAGCCAAGTTTGTACAGTTACCCCATAGGGGCTTTGTTTCCCAGAAGCATAGAGAGCAAGACTCATTTATTCATCTGGGAGCTCTGACAAGGCCATTGAGCAATGATGCATACTAAAAGGGATTCATGTTTCCCCTACAGCATAGGGAACCTGCTATTTTTTTTTGTATTAAAAAGAATTAAATGAAACAAAAATGAAAATATCATCTGACATGGTAATCAATTTATGTTAAGGTGATAGGACAATTATACTTTTAAAAAGTAAAGATAGCAACTGGAAAAGGAAGAACATTCCAATCCAAGACCCAGCAGAAGAAAAGAAATAACCAAAATTAGAGCAGAATTAAATGAAATTGAAAATAA